>NC_064773.1:32825354-33132140 GCF_011397635.1 Epinephelus fuscoguttatus
AGTATTCCTGCAGCCAGCGCTGAGAGTAAACATTTTCTTTGACTGATAACACAAACATTTTGGAGATATCCCTGAACACACACATACACCAGCAGCAACCAGAGAGGAAGCTCTGAATGTATTCAGGCCACATAATGAAAGTTAATAACAAGCACAAAGGAGTGAGACAGTCATTTAAATATGTATTTAACCCACTGGGAGACCAAATGCTTTTGAATGATGAAAAACGAGTGTTTCTTTTTAGGTTTCAACAACTTGCACAACTTTTTATTCACAGCATCTTGTGTTGTGTGTTGTGTACAACATGCGTTCCTATATCCAGCATGCCAGCAGCAGACACAAGCTCAGATCTTAAGAAAACCTTGGACTCACCCATTTCCTGGGTCGCCCCCTGGGTCTTTTCTCCCCGGTTGCCTCGGCTTTCTGTGAAGATAAGGAGCAATACAATACAATCAGTCTTGATCCTGACTATCACTTCATGACATACACGAAATCAGCATTTTACATTAAACACCTGATCAGCAAAGAAATTTACTCTGGCACACATTTTAAGGTATTAATGCACCAGTGCATTGCCCAGGTTTTTTGTTTAGGGAGCATTAGAACAGTAATAGAACAAAAATACATTTAATACTGCTACTGCTTTTCAAGAATTAAGTTAGAGGAACTTTAGGAAAACGAATATTAGAACAAATGCAAAACAAAGATGTTTCAAAGATGTCAAAGGAGTTAATTTGTGGAATAGTTTTGAAATGGAAATGAACATGTGTACAACACATATAGATTTAGAAAATATATATTAAGAAATAACATGATGAACAAATATAAAACCAAGTTATGAACGCTACGCCAGTGTGTGTTCCGTAAAAATTCAATGCAAAACCTTGTCCCAACTGAATGCCCAGTCCCTTTTCCTAGCCTGCTTGGCTAGACAGTTTGACAAATAAATGGCTGTCTCAATTAGACACCTGGTTTGACACCTGGGTTGATAAAAAAAAAAGCTTCTGCGGTTTCACACCATCATTTTTCCCTTTTTTCTCTGTGTGGTAACAACCATAGAGGAAAAATCAAAAAGCCTGGGGTGTTGTTGTCATATGCCTGGTTCACACTACTCGATATCAGCCCGATTATAGGCCACAATCACATAATGTGACATAATAACTGTCAGACTGGACACAAATGTTGTGTAGTACGAACCAGGCATAACACCCCAGTAAGAAACAAAAGCATATGATTGGATGATGCTCCCTTGTGTCATTGGAGCACTGAAAAAATTGAGGCCATTTCAGTTTTATTTGTACCACATCAACGCCTTTTCGCGGTGAGTTTCATTATTCACGCCTTCTAGATGGCCATTGTTTTCCATTGACAGACAATTCAAATTTATTGCAACTTGGGTCTAATTTCCATAGCTTTGTCTACAGTTTCTATCAGTTATGATAACATTATGCACACCAAATAAATTGCTGAGATCTGAAAACACATTGAGATCACAAAGTCCAACAATTCCAGAACAGAAAATTAGACAGATTGGAAATAAAGCAACAGTTTATCCAGATTATCTAAACCACCGAGTCACTAGTCAACTGAATATGAGTGCAAAAGAAATGTCATTCATGTCAAATCATTTCTTATTTCACAGGATAATGTGTACACAACTACAGTGCTGTAGGTTAAAGTTGAAGCCGTGTGTCTATAAACTACAGCACTGTAGTTGTGTACACAACTACAGTGCTGTAGGTTAAAGTTGAAGCCGTGTGTCTATAAACTGTGATCAATGTTTACAACAGACAGTTGGGGTAAGAAAAAAAAATTACTTTTGTTTTTTTTTGATAAACTATCCTTTAGGTATTTATATTAAGCATTTAATAAAAACTCACTAGAGCACCAAAAGTGTATTAACCAATCCCTGTTTATAGTCCCTAACAAATGCACTTCCTCCTGTTTGTGTTATGCTGTATTTTGTCCAGTAAAAAACACCAGCATCAGCTGTTCTAGTTAATTATTGGCCCTTTTTTTAGACCAAACAATAGATATGTGAGCTAATACAAAAAAAAAAAAACTTGGAAAAAAATGTACCCACATTACCATGGACATGGCCCAAGTTAGAAAAGTGTGTTTGTTTACAGAGCATTCCCTTACTGTGAAATGAATACCTGGAATGTCCCTGTGTGTTTAGCTTGAGGGGAGAGAATTATCTTTCTTCCTTAGATAACAGAATGATTTGATGTTTGTGGGAACTGGGAGAGATTGGACCCTGCAGACTGCCCAGCGCAGTCAGAAAGCCACGCTCTGCAGTCATCCACAATTAACAAGACCAGACCTGTGTCAATAATTCATCGAATATATCTACGCTCCCTGGCTCTGGCTGGCAGGGACTCAGGTGAAATCTTGCTGCGATGAATTTTGCAGACAATGACCAGCAAGTATCGGTGGTGGTGTTGGGGCATGTGTGAGGCTTTCTGCAGCTATTTGGCGCAGTAAACAACACCAGCTCCTTTGTCATCCTGACACTGAGTACAAGCCACCCAGCCTGGTCACATGGCAGCAGGTGGAGTGTTTCAACACATCACCTGCTGGATCCCAGAGTAACAAAAAAAACGTAAGCAAAAGTAAGACCTCTCAGACCAGGGATATTCAACTTGCTTTGCGTCTCTAAGATTTAAGGACATTCAAGGCTCAGCCCAGACCTTTGTTGGGAGTCAGGAGGATTCTGCCGTGACACTTGTTTTTGATTAACAACTAATTTTATACCTTTTTTTAATGCACTCTGGCACTTAATTTACATTTGGAGTATAAAAAAATCCCAGTGTGAATCAAATTATTCTCCCTGTTAATCAGAAGGCGGGCCACCCTGCCAGATTTGGCCAGCAGGCCATAAGTTGAGTATCACTGTCATAAGGCCCAGACACACCAAACAGATATCTAAGAACCAGTGGCAACAAAGGCTAACTGTCACATCCCCTCATGTCACCTGTGTCCCAGCCAAAAAGTTGCACTTGAACATACAACAAAGACTGCGGCCAACAGCGACTAGCATGTACATTCTGCAACTGTGTAAGAAGAAATAACAAATTCAAGATGCTGGTGAGCCAATTAGTACATTAACAACACAACACAAAGTTGCAAGAACAAATCATATTTACCGTGCGCTAGCAAAAAACAACACAAACAATTATGAACTGTTTCTGCTAAAGAGCTCAATGGCTAAAAAATAATATCACCTTGGATTACAAATTTGTTTCAGTCTCAGGCCCTTGACCTTAGTCCTTTCCTGTCCTCACTTCTGTTTCTCTTCTCATGCACTGAGCTGAACTGCCAGTCAGAGTAATTTCTCTCACTGACAGGCTCAGCCGGCTACACTATAAATTTTGCATGCTGAATCAGTCGGACTAGTGCCAACAGTGGAGGACACACCACAAACACTAGGGCAACAGATGCTCACCCAACTGTTGGCTTGGTATGTCAAGGCCCTTAGACTATGACCACACTAATGGCCAGACATACTTGGCCATCCACCCAAAGTAGTGGCTTACATACAACTATAATTGTTAACCTTTTACGGGGGTGGTAGAGGACTCTCTGAGAGCTGAAACATTTAGAGGCCAACCTTCTTTTGCCTGCAACTGTTTGGGATTACCAGTATTGGGTAGTATGTGTTACTCTGTAAGGCATAACTGTAATCATTTTCTGTAACCTGTTAGGGGTCGCAGGGAAGCTGGAGCCTATCCCAGCTGACATTGGGCGAGAGGTGGGGTACACCCTGAACATGTCGCCAGACTATCACAGGGCTGACACACAGAGAAAGACAACCACTCAAGCTCACATTCACACCTACGGCCAATTTAGAGTCAACAAGTAACCTTGCCTGCATGTCTTTGGACTGTGGGAGGAAGCCGGAGTACCCAGAGAAAACCCGCACTGACACGGGGAGAACATGCAAACTCTGCACAGAAGGACTCCTCCACCCTCGGGTTCGAACCAGGAACCCTCTTGCTGTGAGGCCACTGTGCCGCCACTGTAATGATATTGTACTGTACTGTAATGATTATTAATCATTATCATAATAGTGTATGGCAATACAATTAAAAAATCAGCAATATGGGTCCTATTGATGACAAATTATTCTAATTCCCAGGGTGTCAAAAACCGACCCTTTGTCATGCCCCTCGGCCCTTTATCATCTTTATGAGAACTTCAATGTAAACACATCCGTGGCAATACTTGACACTGAGAGCAAATCATGTAGCATTAAGAGCAAGAAAATACGCATAGGGTGGGAATGAGGACTTCACCCAGAGGACCACTGTTTGTGTTCCAAGTGAAACCAAACGTCACCGATGTTTATACGTAACAATATGGAATTTATGTACAGTCATCGCACATGATTGTGTATTTAGGTCATGTTATGTAAACACGTAACAAGAGTACTTACTTGTACCCAAAACATGATCTTTTTTTCTAAACCTAACCAAGTAGTTTTATTGGCTAAACCTAACAGCAACCGTTTCACAACATTAACAACGTGGTACAATGTGTTTTGGCCAATGGCTCTAAAAATAATGGACTTAGCTGCCATGACGTCACCCACTGGTCTGTGGACTCCCGTTTTGAAGCCTTGAGTTCAGCATTTCAGCATCTGAGGCTGTGAACATGTTTATTTCTGAAGTTAGTCATTTTAACCAGGGGGTCTATGGGTCTTCTGAAGCCAGGCCGAAGAAGCCATTCAAAGAATTAATGTTTTTGGCACTTCCATGTTGGCTCCATTTTCAGCTGTGGGGGTTGCCGCTTAGTTTCAGCTGTGCATTACATACGCTAAAGGGTGCTTTGTGTGTCACTATGAGATGCAGAGAGGCGTGACAAAGCGTCAACATTTGACGACCTGGGAATGAGAATAGATTGTTAAAGCTCCGTTCCAAACATTCAGCTTGTTTGCTGTCTTGCTGGTTGTTTGGCTGAATGATCAGTATCAATTTTGTCTCTGCACTGACCCGATCAGTGGACAGACTGATCCAGGATATATATGCTCAATGAAGACAGTTGAGAAAGGTGACAACCCTCCTCAAAAAGAGATTCGGCATGTGGGTAGGGTGACATTGGGGCTGATGGAGGGCACCTTTGATTTGAGTAATTACTGCTAATGTAGAGTACAAAGTAAACTTGTGTCATTACTTTGTCAATGATTTTTAAGAAATGAGAATGAGTGAGTACATTTTTTAACCTTCACTTAGCCAGTCACACAAAGTATACTATATCTAATCAGGTGTTTTAATAGTGCGTGAGTACAATTTACTTTACTTTTACTCTTCTACATTCCATGCCTTTGTACGTGAGGGTAGCATTACACAATTCAATTGCTTACTGACTACTATTACTTCACACAGAATAAGAGTGTTTTTCTTTTGCTCTGACTGTTCCGTGAGGATGATCTGTCAGAAACCAATAATGAAGCAAAAGTGTATTAAGCTATGACACAGTGATGATGTCTTGTCATGGTATGTTCTAATGCTCTGCTAATGCAGGTCTCTATCATGACATATCACATTGCTGGCTAGCCAATCTGTGTACTGTAATCCCAGTTCTCTGTTTAGGATGCTGCATTTTTAATGTGGAGATTTAATCGTCTGAAAGGCAACACCCTGTTCAATTAATCATCAGTGTGTTTTATATGTCTGAGCAGAGAGAAGCAGCATGTCTGCAGCAGCCCTGAATACCTAGGGATGTGACGCCCCTTTCAGCAGGATCACCTTCCCAGACCATTACAAATCACCATTACAAAAAGACTGATGTGACTATTTTCTGATCTGCCACTGCTGTGGTTAAAGTTTGGTTAGGTTTAGGCAGAAAAAATAACTTGCTCAGGGTGAGGGAAGGATTGTGGTTTGGATTTAAAAAACATACATTGTTAAGGTTAGGGAAGCATTGCATCATGGTTAAAAGAAGAACCACTTGGTTGAGGGAAAGATCATGGTTGAGGAAACCAAAAATTGACTGTTGGTATGAAATGAGAAACCAACACTGCTGACCCATCCATCCACCCTGAACTCTTCCTTTCCAAGTTTTTGGGATGTATAACAATGCCACAAGAAAGTTATAATTCAATAATGGGGTTTGAAAAGGGCATCTTCGTACAGTTGGGTTCTGCTCTGGGCGAAATGCTAACACGTTGTCTAGCATGTTAGCGTACTAACATTTGCCAAACACACAAACTACAGCTAAGGATGATGGGGATTTCATTAGTTTTGCAAGTATTAAGTTATGACACAAAGTACTGAACATATTAAATTTTCTACATTGATCAAATTTCAAGCTTTTCAAACGGTGACACATTTCACTGAAAAATACAGTTTAAGTGTCAATTTGCACATGGCACTAGAGGAAAGGTCAGGGGATCGCCCAAGTTTAAAGGCTTCATGCTCTGGGGACAATGAAAATCTGTTGAAAACAACCATCTGAGAGACTGACATTTCCATTGCTACCCTATAGCTAAAAATCCCTGGGTCTCAGGAAGAGTACTCAAACAAAAAATGACCTTTTTGATAACGAACCTTATCCATCAGGACAGCTTTGTTTGTCATTGCTAGGAGCAGAGGATATATCGATAATACTTAATTTATCATGGTTTGTTCCACGTCATTCCCTGACAATTTATACATAATTGTATACATAACTTATACATAAGACACCGCTACAAACATAATACATCAGACACACTCCCTTACTCATCCAGACCACACTATCCCGGGCGATCATGTGTGAGTAGTAGGGGTTCAGACTGCGACCATTTAGTCACATTTTGCAACCATGAAACACCATGACTGTCAGATGGGATAAGTTCCAGCCCCCCTGTAATGCTGTACCAGGGTGAGTGGTTACAGAATGTATGAATCAGTGAATGAATGAATAAACTGAAGAACTGTTGGTTTATTACCCACTCACAGTGAATAAATCCTCATGTTTAACAGCGCCACTATAACAGTTTGACTTTCTGCTGACTGCTAGCAACTAACAGCTATTTGTTCACAGAAAGCTTCAAGTTCACAGCAAAATCTTCAACACTTCCGGCCCAAGATGAGCCAGGTGCTTCAAAGTACCAGTGGTTTGATTAATTTCAATGTAACAGTACTTTCTTTAACTTCATTATAATAGTACTTTATTTACTTTTATTATAATAGTAGTTCCTTGAACTTTATTATACCAATGCCTTATTTAACTATACTGAAACAGTACTTTATTAAACTTTATTATAATAATATTTTAACTTTAATATAATAGTATTTTATTTAACTTTATGAAAATCATATGTTGTTTAACTTTTGTAAACAGTATTTTATGAAAACCCTAGTTTAAGTTTATGATTACAGTAGGTCTACTTTTTTTTGTATTTTGGTAGCCTATTTCAGTTTAGAGGAGATCTCAAAGTATTTAGATATTTAATGTGTATCTTGTGTCGGCTTTAACAATACTGCAATATTATTTATAGGCCATATCACCCTGCCCTGTGTGAAAGTAGGCAGGGTTTGAACTTCTCTTGAAGCTCTTTTTTTTGCCCTACTTCCATGTAAACCTGAACTTTTCATGTGTGCAAAACCATGACTGTCTGCAAGGACAGGCTGCCTTAAAGCCTTTATTCCCATATGTATAATTCAAGACATCTACAACACTGCATACTTTTATGCCCTCCTTTGTGCACGGCTATACAGAAAAGGTCAGACATGACTTCATAGGACCTTGTTTGTTTGAAGCATACTGAAGCATTCACACACTTTGTTCATCAATCCGTACACTTTAACACCCTAATGGAAGCAATGACAAAACTGTCATTATCCACAAAGCCTTTTCAGAATATTATTAAGTGTTCAAACAAACAGCAAATCCTGCTGATTTCCTGGAGAGGATAGTCTCAGATTTAGGTGAGAATCCCAAGATGTCTCTATATTCACTCCTAAACCTGATATCTCTATAAATAATGTCTTGTTTTTTGAGAATGGTGTAAAAAGTAGTTTATATTTTGTACTAATAATAAACCAGTCAAGGTGTGCAGTACAATTGTTTCTACTTAAAAGCTACCATGATATCTGTCAGAGATAACTGGAATGATTGATACGGGGAGAGGAAGTAAACTTTTAAAGAGTATAAGTTAAAGGTGTGGGCTGACCCACGACTCTTTCATCTGGAAAGATTGATATCTTCAGTGTTTATCATAACAATACCAGATGAGATGAGACTGGATTATGGCAAGAGCAGAGTGGTTCACTTTTCAAAGTGCTGGGAATGTTTACAGTGGTTCATGGTGGCAAGGGAGCACTAAGGCTGCTGTCATCATGAGCCTAACACAGCTTCATCTAACTAATGAATGAAGACACAGGGACTTGCCCTGGCCTCGCCGACATGTACAATATCACAACCTAAATGTTATGTGGGATATTGCTGTAAAATCCCAAAGCTTTTCTCAGGATCGGTTTTTCTTTGCAACTTTAATCTTTTCTCATTCATCAACTCTATCTCTCACGCACACGTCTCCCCTCTGTGTACACAAGTGTGTGAGAGTGCTGTTGAGTTATGGCCGCATGTTTCTATCATCACAGATGCACAAATAGGTTCCTGTGTTTTCAAATGTGTTCTTTTTTGCAGTCATCTCTTTAAGACTGGAACATGCTTCTGTGGGCTGCACATAAGTGAGCATGCAGAGGGTCAACTCTAGACATTAATGTGGCTGTTTTTTGTTGTTTTGTTTTTTTAATACCGGGCTGGTCTCATGCACTGTTGCTGCTGCATTTTCCTACAAAAAGTAATGCACCAAAATTTGTACATACAGTAAAACCTCAATTAAAAGCATAGTCCCAATGAAATGCCCAGTCCCTTTTACTAGCCTGATGTGGCTACATATTTTGACAAATAAAGGCCTGTCTCAATAAGACGCCATGGTTTCAAGTATGGCTGGGCCTTAAAACAATAACGCTTATTATCTCAATAATTTTCCTCAACAGAGATTTAGTAAATAGTCAATGAATCCTCCCTATAATTAAACCACCCATACGCCCATAGCGGGGGCAGTATAATGCACTTTAAACACCAGTTGCAACCTGCAATTAACCAAGAGAAGAAGTAGTAGTACAGTAGTGTAGCAGTAGTATAAGAAAGAGATACCTTATAACATTACAACATTCACCACACTCATAAAGTTATTTTTAGTATGATTCATTCCATTGTCAGCTAAAATACTTACAAAATATTTTAAACTATCTGCATAAAGAATTTGACATGCTGCTGACCAGAATTAAAATTTCTTTAGCTATTTATTGTTTAATTTATTGACGTTATTTTGATTATAATGGTTTTGAATCTACCTCAGATTTGTAGCTACAGTGTACAGTATTGTGATATTTTGTATGCAACATTGTATCGATACACTGTCACCAAGTATCGATATTTATGTAGGTGAAACTGATATTGAGTTTTCCTTGGGGGAAATCATTTCCAGTGGGAAAAAAGGTAATAAATCACAATATTTTATCGCAATACTAGCATATCACAATATCACAATAATATCATATTATCGTGAAAATATCGTATTGTGGGTCCTCTGGCAATTCCCACCCCTGGCAAAGTATAAGGTGTACGGGTCAGGAGTGGGGCTCAGTATTGTTTTCAATATCAGTGCCAGTAACATACCTGAGTTTCAGTACTGATATTAGAAACAATACTGTCTGATCACAAAATAAATAAACAGGACTACAAATCTGACCAGACATTCCATGCCACAGTTTAGCACTTGGCAGTTCTTGAGTCTCTTGAGTTGCAGACACAGTTCAGTCGGTACAGAAAATACTGAAGTTCAATACCCAGACCTAGTTGGGACATCCAGCTATTCTCAGTTGCCATTTCATTGATCCCTCTTTTTAGAAATTCCATAAACCTGTCATATTTTCAGCGGGGGGAAAATCTTTCCTTTTCCATTTGTTCTTAATTTTTTTAGTATTTTTGTTTTGGTCAAAAATAATGATTAGGCTTTCTACTAAAGTTCCTACTAGAATTATTCTGAGCAATCCTTTTATTGAGACCCCTTACAGAATCAAATGCAACCAAAACAGAAGTCCTGCAGTGAAACTTTTGGTGGTTCTTTTTAAGGCTGTAGTCAGGGGTGGTGCTGTGCTGAACTGCATCACACTGAAAGGTGCTTCTTGTATTTATGTAATCTACCCTCACTTACATACCTGAGTGGGGCAGAGGACACAGACATGCCTGGCAATATAGTGCCACATGGTATAAGGCCACCACTGTGCCCTTAAAAATAAATAAATCCACTCATGCCGTATTTGTCACAAACTCTGCGTTATACTGTAAGCTTCATTTACCAGGATTCATGGCAGGGCTGTTATATTGAAGCTTTCATATATAGAACAGATGAACCTACTTAACTGATTAAAATGTGAGGTTTTGCAGGGCATAACATTACAGACCACACCTGATAACCACAGTTTCAGTGTCACCGTCATTATCACTGGCAATGGTGTGATTCAGTGTGTGTGTGTGTGTGTGTGTGTGTGTGAGTGCTTTGGGATGGGGTTTCAACTTGTTAAGTAAGAAGCAGCTAAAATGCTTTCTGATGTAACATCAAGGTTGAAATAAGGTTTGTAGCTCACAGTGTATCTTCCAGATTCAAACTAGTCTCACTGACAAAGAGAGAACACACAGTTTGATTATAGGAGTGACTATAAGGCAACAACATAATCCTGAAAGAACCATCAAGAAAACAGATGCCTCATTTTGCATCTGCAGCTTGACACTTGAGCATCAAGGACTGTAAAGAACTTCAGCTGACTCTTGAGTCTGAATGATCTTCAGTACATAATGTACCACTCATGGTACACCACAACATTTTTGCTCACTATTTTTTGGCAGTTATTATTAATTTTTGTCCCCTTACACATGCTTTGTGGATGGTCCAAATTGAAATATGAATCCAAATATGTTTAAAGCGAGAGCAATGAGTAGCAACTTGATCATAACAAATACAGCCCTCTCCTGAAGTCATGTATTGGTTATGGACAACCCAGTCATCAGAAAAATGTTGGCATTGTACATTTCAGCAAACAACAGATGTGTTAAATTTACACATTGTTATGTAGTGGATACAGTGAAACTATATGTTTCAACAACACTATGATTCACATGTGACTAGGTGTAGGTACAAAAACCACTTGGCCTAAAGTAACCAGTTCTGAAGGCACAGTACCCGCTGGAAAAACAGCAACGGGTTGCTTAAAAAACACCTAAGATTGGAGGCAAAAAAGCACAGGAAAAATAGCAACTGGTTGCTTAAACACCAACTGTATTTGGGGGCTACAAAGCCACAGGAAACACATCAGTGACTCTCAAGAACAATATTCTCAAGAATCATATTAACGGGTCCCTAAAAAACACCCATGTTTGGGTGTAAAAAGCCACAGGAAAAACAGCAATGGGTCCCTAAAAAACATTCATGTTTGGAGAAATACAGTCACAGGAAAAATAGCAACCAATCATTCAAGAAAACTGAATCCGCTGGAAACACACCAGTGACTTGCTTAAAAACAAATGGTTTTGCTGTTTCTTGCTCTAGGACAGTGGTCTGCAGCAGTTTGCAGCTTGGTAGTCATATCGTAGTAACGGGTCCCTAAAAAACTGTCATGTTTGGAGGCTAAAAGCTGCTAGAAACACACCAATGACTCACTAAATAAACAACTAGTTTAGTTGTTTGTTGGTCTGGAACAGTGGTCTGCAGTGGTCTGCACTTTAGTTGACATCTCGTAGTAATGGGTCCCTAAAGGCCCATGTTTGGGGGGTGAAAAGCTACAAGAAAAACAGCGACTGGTCCCTCGAAAACACCCCGAGTCAGTGGCTAAAAGCTGCTGGAAACACAGCTATGACTTTTTTATTTGTTGGTCTTGAACAGTGGTCTGCAGCCTGGCAGACATCATACCAAGGTCTCACACCATCCACCATCCCCTCCACCTCCGAATAACAAAGTTAGCAGCTATGGCATTTAAGAATGCAAAAAAAAGTGCAATATGTTTACAAATGTTACGTTTGCAGACACTTAAAATACCAACATTTTCAGTTCTGCCGACTGGTCTGAGTGTACGTCAAGTACGTCAAGTAATGTCTTAAAAGAGGCATCAGCAAACATATGTGTAACATTCAGATTTTCAGGTGCTGAGGCTCCATACCTTCTGAGCTGCCTTGGAAGGGCCCTTGTTCTTACTTCCTTTGGGGCGGCCCCTCGGTCGCTTGGGGACAGGCTCTCCACTGGGCTCCTGAAGAGGAGGGGGGACATGACATGGGTGTTGTGGACAGGAAACAAAGCTTTGAACCCCCCCCCCCCCCCATTTGATCATTGCTTTATGGGTCAAGACCAAAAGAGGGACAAAGGTTGTGTGTGTGTGCGTGTGTGTGTGTGTGTGCAGAGAGATGAATGAAAGGGATTTATTATCCAGCCTGATTCTCCACTTTGAAATTTCACACTGAATTTTGCACAGTGTGCCACCGATATTTCTATCACCCTAACAGCCTGAGCCTGGTAGTGCCCCTCATAATGTTTCGAGATGTATTATGACATTCAACTCTACCCCTACATAAAACCAGCTGCAGGCTGCTGTTCTTTCTGAAAGGCTCCGGTTTCTCTCACCTACAGTCACACTGCAGCCTGCAGTGTCAATGGACGTGATTTTGGTGTGAAGTTTTGGTGGGAATGTGAGTCACCAGTGAATCACGTCTATAAACACATTCACAGAAACACGTTCAAAGACCTCAGTTGCCATGGCGTCTCTGATTCAACTCACGGAAGGTCTGCAGAGTTACATTCATCCCCATACTTTTCGTTTTACTCATGTTGTCAATTAAAGATCATCGGCCAGAGCCAAGACTGCAAACAGGCACATTCCTCATCACGTGTACGGACGGAGACTATATTCAGCATACACAGAGTGGGTCTATATCAAACAGCAGTAGGCCTATATGTGGGGGTAGAACAATATGTAAATTTCGCTCCGAAACACATAGAAACCAGCACAAACAGTAGGGAAGAAGTTATCGTGGATTGCACACCCTGCATCAGTGTCAACATGGAACAATTAATTACAAATTCAGCTCATTTTAATACAGAATAAGTGCCACTGGTGCAGTTTGATAAAGTAGACTAAATCAGAGCGGCATCACCACCTTGGCACAGGACCTGGAGTCATTGCTGAAGTTGGATCTCAACTCTCCGAGTGTGTAAAAGCACCGCATTTCGGTCACAGTGTGCAGATAAAAATCGGCAGCCTGGCCGCAGAGCGCTTTCACTCAACAGCAGCGGGACACAAACTTACTTTTGGGGGCTTCCTCGGTCTCCCCGGCCTCCTCTTCTGGGGCTCCGCGGCCCCTGCGGGCTCCTGGGAGCCAGAGCTCTCCCCGGCCTCTTCCCCGCGTCCGCTCATGGTTCCCGGTGCTGCGGCTCCTCCGTTCTCCCGGTGAACAGAAAACTACTTCCAGAAAGATAGAAAAAAATAAAGAAATGGAGGGAGCCGATGTGGATAGCTTCAATGGCACTTTAACAGGTCTGTTGTCCCACTTGTGTAAGTCCCCCCACAGGCGGCGGGACTGGCGGCTTTGAAGCCGATAAAAAGCGCCAGTGAGCAGCTGAAGGTTTGGCTCAGTGAAGACAGGAACACCGGGGGACGGCGGAGTCTGAGACGCCGAGCGGCTCCGACTCAAACTCGGCTACAACACACCGCGGCACCGGGCAGGACCATGCAGCAGCGAGGCGTGACAGCTCGGCACGGACCGTCTGAGGAGTGTGGGCATAATAACCGCATCCACAGCCCACTCCAAAACCAGGACCCGCTCAGTGAGGATGGGTTTAAAAAAAAAAAAAGAAGAAGAAGAAGAAGGAAAAAAAGAAAGAAATCACCTCTCCCGTGGGTGGATAACACGGGCGGGGGAGGGGGGCCTGGATGGGAGCCAGAGAAAACAGAGAGGAGACGGAATCCTGGCCGCGGGCCAGACATGGCAGGCCGCATTTATGAATTAAATTCACATTTTCACACGTTTCAATGGAATCCGCTGCTGTCGGACACTGAACAGCCATTCAGAGTTCACCTCTGTGAAATATGAAGTATGCGCTTCATGTTGGGGAGACAATATCACCTCAACACTAGAATAAGAATGGACACAAGCTTGTTTCTGCTGCTACATATTAAGTTGTAACATTAACTAATCATCAAGAACGTGTAGTCATTTTGCAGCCTTTTGACATGTGCAGCTTTATAAAAGTTACATTTCCTCTTTATTTCATTGTCTTTGGATTGTAACGATAGGCTACAGTACAAAACATTTTTCAAACGTCCAGAGAATTTTACATTTTGCATGTCACATTAAAAATCAGTAGTTCCAAAATAAGATGTTTCTTCTCATGTAAGGGACTGTTCCTAACTTGTGAAGGGGGAGGGGATGGTGCAAAAAAGGGAGGCATGTCAAATCATTTTTAAAGCACTGAGGACAGACACATGTCATTTATTTTAGCTTAAGGGAGGGACATACAACTTTGAATGCTTTTATTTTGTATTTAGAATTTTGAAGAAAACATGCCTCCCAGACGCAAGCATGTTTTATTCACAAATCACCAAAGTTATGTCATTTATCATAGTCAGAGACTGTAATTATGGGAATTGTTGGATTTTCAAATTTCCGACGGTCCTTGGACACATCAGCATAACCTCTGAGATTAAAAAGTGATAGGCTTTTTTAATCAAAATCACTTTACATCTCATTTAAAATTTGGATAAAACTTAACCGTTTTCACAAACTAACCAGCATGCACAAGAGTGAAAAACCAAGGTTTTTTTTCCAACTCCATGATTTCGTCTTAAGCTTTTAAATTTCAAACATCAAAGGGTAAGTTTTAAAAATCTTCTAATTAATTATGGTGGAGGGAGAGTCATTCATTTTCCTCCAGTCACTCAGGGAGGCTCAGGGAAAAATATTTGTAGCTTCGAGGAGGGTCAAAATAATAATTAGGGGAAAAAATGAAATTATTATAAGTAAAGAACAGTCCCTAAACATGTCCAAACTCTCAGAGTGAAAATCTCAACTTTTTCAAAGAAATTGTTGCCCTTTTCTTTGCTTAAAACATTGTCCACAAATCTTGCCATCATTTGGAATACATTTAGATGTATACACAGATCATCAGACTCCCTGTTCAGAACAAATAAATGTGATGATTTAAAAGTAAAACCTGAACAGTAAATTGTTTCTTACGAAAGACTCCAGCTACAAATATCAAAGTTTCAAATACATCGACTTAATTTTGGGAAATGTGTGTAAAACAATGTACAGTGTGTATCGTTGCACGTGTAGAATACTTTCACTTGATGGAATGGTGCAGCCATAAAAAAAAAAAAGTGTGTGTCTTTGAAGCACTCCGCCGTGGTCGTGGAGTGAGATCAATTACACAAGAACAACAGACACAAAGAATAAAGTGCCTTACGTGGAGGACCTTTCCCACGGTCCTGCAGCCTGCTCTCCATGCTCTGGCCACTGCGAGCAAAAGTAGCTTAATGCTCAGTGAATATCAGCCGCCTTGTGAGCTCAGGGGAAAGTTAACAGGAACATCATCAAAATGCACACTTTTGTACAAAACATTTATTTTCATAACTGCACAACTTCCACGGAAACAGTGAATTTATTGAGAGAATGTGTGCTTAATTCGTAGCTGCACTTCATTCATAAAAAAGCAGCTCTTAGACCCCCAAAGAAGGGCTTTCTGTGCAGACCCCTCCCCTTCAGACAGAGCGGCGTCAGCATCAAACCAATACAATCAATGGCTGCACAGATCCATTACCTAGGGGTGGTTTCATGCACACGTCTGTGCAGTGGGCACGCAGCTCTGTTTGAGCACAATGAAACCAGGAAATAAATGTGTTTTTGCAACGAAATGGAAAGCTCTGTGTTTATGTGTGTGTGTGTGTGTGTGTGTGTGTGTGTGTGTGTGTGTGTGTGTGGCAGTGTGCATATTGATTTGAGCAGTAGCAGCACACACAGATGACTCTGCTATAAGCCAGTGACCTTTCACCTTGTTTGGCTGAAGCACTGTTGTTGTGCACCAAAATAAATAAATACATCATTAGTATTATAAACAGTACAATTTTTGCTAGTGTTGTTGCCACTGTTCTTGTAACTGTTATTGTGGCAAATTTTACCAAACTACTAGCCTACTGCGTAAGTGGTGATGTCTCCATATTCCTTTATTTCATGATTAGTTTGTAGCCTTTATAACATTTAATGGGTGATTTATACAATTAAAAAAACACACACAATGGTCATTGGCCTTGAATGTTGAAAAAAGCAAAAGAAACCAAAACAGTTTTTTTGTACCAGGCTGTAAACATGTTTATTTCTGCTGTAAAGTTGGGCATTTTAACATGGGGGCCCATGGAGTTTGACTCGCTCATGGAGCCAACTCAAGTGGCCATTAGAGTTTCAGTTTCTGGCACTGACACGGCTTAATTTTTCAGCCCCTGAAGGTTGCCACTTGGAGATGCATAACCAAACTGATTAAAACATAGACACAAACTTCTTTAGTCTGATATACAGCCTAGAAGAATTAACAAGTTACTAACTAGGATAGTCTTTGAAAAGTTTGATAATATATAATGATGTATTTTTGTTACTGACATCAAATCTCATTAAAAAAAGCCTGATATATGTTCTTCTTCTGTGCCACAGAGCTCCATTGTTGTCCAAAAACTATTAAAAACACATCAATGAGCCACACTGTGTGACTGTATGATGTGTTCCTTCATTACCATGAACACACACTGTGGTTTATTGTGATTCAATCCCACATACACTATCCTGCTGTCACTCAGAGCACCAAATGTGGATTAATCCACTGCTGAAAACAGTCCCCAACAAACGTACAATTTCAGTGACATTTCCTAAAAACTACAGTGACCAGCTGTTTTATGAAATCACTGAGCCTTTTTCCAAAATGAAACAATATTTTTGTGAGCTGTTTTTAAAGATTTACGCCTTTAACAAGAACCAATAAGCTTAGAGCTGAACGTAACAGACAGAGAAGGGAATTTAGAGAGTAGTGAGAGATCGACTAACATGTTGTTGTTGGTCTTTTCATGGGATTTGCTAACCATCAGAAAAATATAGAATTATGCCAGGCATATCCTTTAATTTTAGAATAATATGTTCTAATGCAGCTTTGATTTGAGATCAGAGCAGTTTTGACAGTGTGGTGGCTTGTGCATAATGGTTGCATAAATTCAAATACAGAGTTTCTTTGTGAGAGCTAATGGTAATTGAATTCTTGGTCCTTTTTCTTTTTTTTTTGGCAAAGCAGGAGGAATTGTCCACAGCACACTAAAATATCTGAGTTTGACCACAGCGTCTTTGCCACCCAAAGTCAGTTTTAACTGTTTCCCCTCCAGATATGTTCCTCCCAGACTCCGTCAAAGCGGCAGCACATATGTGATACATTTACAGTGCTGAGAGGCCGTCTGCCAAACACTTCAGACTGTTTAAGGATTTCTATTTCTATCTACTCTCAGATTACATTCTTTTCCAACAGATTTTCAGGGCATCGCACCACAATGGTGTCCTTAAACCAATTAAATACAGCAGACACAGTTCCCTTCTCCTCGTGCTCACTCTTTCCTGGACGGCATTTAGCTCGTGCAGCCGCCTCACAGCTCAGCTCTTGTGAGAGGTTACTGTAGCTGTGTCTTTGTGCTCATCCCCACTGTTAGAGAGGAAATGAATAAATTAAATATAGAAGCTGGGAGATAAAATAAGCCATCCACATGTCAGGCTGTCTGACAACAAGTGTGTTTGTGTGTGTGTGTGTGTGTGTGTGTGTGTGTGTGTGTGTGTGTGTGTGTCAGAGGTGACCATAAGCAGACAAATGATGATCCACGCCTGATGTCGTCTTCCTTTCTCTCTAGTGGACAGTTAAAACACAAACACATACAGAGGGTGAGTACAGGGGCCTCGTGAACTCCAGGGGACTCTGGGCTATTAATAGACTTTGAGATTTTATATTGCAGTGACTCCTACTGTAAACAGACCTGTCGCATGAGCTGTGTGTGCTGCAGATGAGACTCCTCACCTCCTCAAATGAACTTTCCTTCACCTCAGATCCAGAACTAAAAGGGTCTTCCAGGTGCCACGCCATGTTATATGAGATCTTCAACACTCATGACCCAGGTGCATCTGATAGCCATTGTTTAATGTGGGCAACGGGCAAAGATAAGCTGCAGGTCAACCACCCCTCCTCCCTCTTCTGCTGCCTCTCGTACCACCCAAGAATGTAGCAACTCTGATGTAGTGGACTGGAGGAGCTGATCCTGCTGGTCCGCTCTGACCAGCTTAGCCACATGCAGACCTCTCTGTGTCTACAAACACCCAACAGAAGGTGGCCATGATCAGACTGTGTGGTCCTGCCCAGTGAGGTGGACGCTGTAACTCTGACCAGAGCAGGTAGACCAGATCTGATGTCAGCAACAAAGACAGCCATCAATCTGTCTGTCAGGAGAGCTCTCTATGTGTGTCTGTCTGTGCGTGTGTGTCTGTGTGTAAACACTTACACATGCTACACAGTGAGGACCAAAAAACGTAAAGTGAGGACATTTTGGCCAGTCCTCATTTTTTCAAAGGCCTGTTTGAGGGTTAAGACTTGGTTTTGGGTTTCAGGTTAGAATTAGGTTTAGATTAGCATTAGGGTTAGGCATTTAGTTGTGATGGTTAAGGTTAGGGTAAGGGGCTCGAGAACGTTTTTTTCCACCTCCCATACTATGTACTGGGACATACTAAATCTTTTTCTGGGATATTATATAGTATGGTAGTATGGGGATTGGAATGTACAGATTGTCTCCATAACAAGCCTCTTGCTCCACAGGAAACACTGTGTGGACACTGTGTGGAGTTTTTTTTACAGCGAGGTGCGGACAGTCCTCAATTATTTGACTCAAACGTAACATATCCATGTCATGTGTCATGTGTTATGTATGAGAACAAATATTCCTGTGACCACTACAGAAGATTGCAGATGAACATTTAATTTCTAGGAATTCACAATATAGATACAAATGATGACCTGTGTGACAAATTGGCCACAATTGCACACACTGACCATCAGTCTAGTCACTAGAAGAAGATATTGGCATTGTAGGTTCCTGCAAACCAAGAATGTGTTATTTTTGTTTGTTTCATAAATGTCCTATCAGTGTTTCCAAAGTGATGTAGTCTATGAGCTGACTTTAACATCAAAGGTTGAGGGGATGGTGGATGGCCAGACATTGTGGTTTGCAGAAACTTACAATGCCAACATTTGTTCTGATGACTGGGTTAGGACCATAAACAGTCCGAGTATATACTAGGTTTCCACCTAGTGTTGTTGTGTCTTCAGGTTTCTGTTTATGTGTAACATTAACCTGCCCATGGACTGCAGATGGAAATTAGCCTCTTTTCAAAATCTTAACATTTTCATCATTTTGATGTTTATTAATGTGTTTTGTCTGGAATACGATAAACTATTTACACACAGACATTCTTGTACTTCTGTCTTTGTGAGGACCCTCATTGAGCAGCATAGTATCGTGCTATTTTTGTGTGGAATTATAGTAATATCACACTGTGCCAAGTATCAGTTTTTTTTATAATAGAAATTATCAATATGACAAATACAAATTAAATTTTGGGTAGCCTACTAGAATAATTTACTGAATTGTTTTTTCGGTCCACAGATACAGCTTCAGCTTTTTTACAGATGCTATGGTGTTTGCTTCCAGAATTTGCTGGAATTTAACTCAATCCATTTTTCCCTCTACCTGTGAAATGTTCCCTGTGCCACTGGCTGCAACACAAGCCCAAAGCATGATCGAACCACCCCTGTGTTTAACAGTTGGACAGGTGTTCTTTTCATGCAATTCTGCACCCATTTTTCTCCGACCATACCATTGCTCATTACGTCCATAAAGTTCTATTTTAACTTCATCAGTCCACAGGACTTGTTTCCAAAAAGCATCAAGCTCATTCAGATGTTCCTTTGCAAACTTCTGACACTGAATTTTGTGGTGAGGACACAGAAAGGGTTTTCTTCTGATGACTCTTCTATGACGGTCATATTTGTACAGGTGTCACTGCACAGTAGAACAGTGCACCACCACTCAAGAATCTGATCATTTTTCTGCAGGTCTTTTGCAGTCAAAGCAGAGTTTTGATTTGCCTTTCCAACAGTCCTACGAGCAGCTCTCTCGGACAGTTTTCATGGTCTTCCAGCCCTCAACTTGACCTTCACAATTCCTGTTAATTGCCATTTCTAAATTACATTACAAAGTGAGAAAACAGCAACCTGAAAACACATTGGTATCTTCCTATAGTCTTCTCCTGCTTTGTGGGCATCAGTTATTTTCAGAGTGCTTGGCAGCTGTTTAGCGGAGCCCATGGCTGCTGATTGTTGGGACAAGGTTTCAGGAGTCAGAGTATTTATAAAGCTTTGAAATTTGCATCACCTGGCCTTTCCTAAAGATGACTGTGAACAAGCCATAGCCCCAACAAGCTAATTAAGGTCTGAGACCCTGGTAAAAGTTGTCTGAGAGCTCAAATGTCTTGGGGTGCCAAAACTTTTGCATGGTGCTCCTTTCATTTTTTTTTCCTTTAATTTGTACAAAACAAAAATAATACACTGATCTTGCTTAAAATGTTGAAAAGTATGTTTTATCTTCACCTTCATGCCTTTTGGAGATCAGTTCATCAGTTCATCAGTAGTTGTTGAATTGAAATTATACTTATTTTAACATCATTTAACATGCCTTCAGTCATGGTAGAGATAAAGCAGTCAAAAGTTATGATTTTGCGTTTGCGCGTTCTTTAAAGACTTGCCACTTTGATTACTTTTTGCAGGAACAAGTAACCTAACGCGTTAGTTTGCTGTTTGAGTAATCACATACTTAAGTACATTTTCAAACAAGACATCAGTTAGCCTACTTCCGTTACTTTTAGAACGCTGGTCCTTCAGCTCCGAAACAGCAACGGCTGTCGTTTGGTTCTAATAACGGAGATAACGTTAAACCTATGAGTCTGAAAGAAGCCACGGAGCTTGTGGCTCGCTACGTGGACTCAGAACTTGCATTATGCCTGGTACACGCTACACGCTGGTACTCACCAATTATCCCCAGTTGTCTTTCACAGCGTGTGTGATGTCATCGGGTTATTCTTGTCCTATTTTTATCACTTTTACTATTATTTGAGTCACTGTGTCTATTCATGTGCCAGTCGACATGTTGTTGTCGTCACCTAAAAGCGTCAGCAGATGGCAGGAGCTGCATTTTAAGGGCCATATGTGAACGATCAAGCTACTGTATCTTCCACAGGAAGTTCTGACAAATGTTTCAGAATAAAAGCCTATTTAGAAAATGGAGGGATTCTAGCCGAGGTTATAAGGGGCTTTTAATTTGAAACAAATTCAGGAAGTGTTGAGTTTGAAATGACGGCGCAATGTGTTAACAATCAAGACAACAGAGCGGATAAAAAGTAAATATATAAACACACAGAGGGATTAATAAATAACAGACCGTCTATAATGTAGTTTGTTTCAAATGAAGCTGGGAGCCTCTGCAGTTGTGGTGAGTAAAAGCCCCGCCGCTATTTGTTAATGTTATTACTTTATGTCTGCCCGAGAGGATGTACCATTGTTTGCTAGCTTGATGCTAATGACAGTAACGTTAACTCAGCAGGTTGACAAAGTGCCTCTGCTGTTTCACACCATCATTTCCCCCTTTTACTCTGTGTGGTAACATCCCTAGAGGAAATATTAAAAATGCTGGGGTGTTGTTGTCATACAGTTGTCTACGGCAGCAGATCGTTCTGTGTTTCTACTGGTCAAAGTGACGGCTGTGATGGGAGAATTGGATCTCAGTGAAGGGCAAGTGGTCCATAACTTTAATTTTGGAGACAAAAAATGTAGGCTTAGCGCCCTGTGGTCCATTGCCCAATAGAAAATGTAGAATACTCAAAAGCACTTTAAAAGTGCTTGAGTTGCTTTTCACAGGGAGTAACATTGGAAGTACTTTTAAAGTATGAATGTTACTTTACTCAGGGAGTAACGCAGTAAAGTAACTGGTTACTTTTTTAAAAAGTAACGCAGTAACGTGCTTTGATTACTTTTAAAGTAACCCTTACCCAACACTGATAATGACATGAGGAGAGCATGTAAACACCACAAATAAAGCTCTAGGCTGCCAACCAAATCAAGGCTCCCATCTTTATTTCTATGAGGCGACGGTGCTAACAACTGAGCCAGTGCAGCCCAAGCCTACCTCCAACTGACTAACTACTTTCTTCTCATACATGCATGTACTTGTTTTGGTTTTGTGACATTCCACATTGGGCAGAATGCATAAAGATTAAATCTAGGAGAAAAAACCTGATGAGGAAGCACAGAGGATTTAGAAGTTGTTCTGGTGTTGTTATCCTTCAACAAGCTTGATTTTAATATAAATAGTATTATTAATTTTTTTCTGACAGACCTTAAAGAGGTCTAACAGAGTAGATCTTCTAAAGGTCTATCCTTTAATAGACTTCAAAGATTTCTGTCAGGAATCTGAACTGGTGTGACCCCAGTCCCGTGGACACACAGATCCCTCTCCAGACTGAACATGCCTTTTTCTGCTATTTACATGTCGTCCTCTATTAGAATTCATTACTTGGCCTGCCTTCATTGCTTCCATGTTATTCTAATTTGGCCTCACATAACCAGGCTGCTGTCTGGTGGCACAGAGCCGACCCGACTTAATTGCACTGTGACCTTTGACCAGAACTGTTGGTGTTCTGACCTCTGTTGGGTGGTGGATGAAGAGGGTGCTTTGACTGAAGCAGTGAGCTCAGTTTGACTGAGGCTACATCCACACTAATACGATTTCATTTTAAAACGTGTAACTATTGCTTCCTTTATGTCTAGAGTCCACCCTACTCTGGCATTTTGGAAACACAAAACAGACATTGGAAAAGGCTGCTGACCTTGTTTTAGTTTGAAAACTCCATTTTAGTGTGGACAGGTCGAAACGCAGACTTTTGAAAACGACTTTCTTCACTTCCAGACTGAGTCTTATCAGTCACAACATGTTAACAGAGAACTTTGATAACTGTCGCTGCTGACCCCGTTTTAGTTTGAAAACTCCATTTTAGTGTGGACAGGTCGAAACGCAGACTTTTGAAAACGACTTTCTTCACTTCCAGACTGAGTCTTATCAGTCACAACATGTTAACAGAGAACTTTGATAACTGTCGCTGCTGACCCCGTTTTAGTTTGAAAACTCCAGGGTTGCATTTTAGTGTGGATGGCGGTAACAGAGACTTTTGAAAACAGTGACTTCCTTCACTTCCAGACTGGGTCTTGTCAGTCATGGTGTGTTAAGCCAAAACATTTTAGCAAGTACGTACATTTTGTGATTTCATCCTTCTTGCGTGGGTACTCCTTTCCCATTGCCATGACGTCCTCCGGCAATGGATGCTGCTCCAGATACCGTTCTGATATGTCATCATATTTGTTTTGCAAATGACCATGACCATCTTCTTGACTGCCTTCTACTCATGTGTTACATTCAATAACAGTTCGATCTCCTGGTCGGTCAAAGCAAAGTGTAAGATTGTTCATGTGATATGCAATTTCAGGTGTGAGAGAGAATTTCTAAAACGGTGCTAAAACGCTTGTGTGAATGGAGATCGTTTTTGTTTTAAAATGAAAATGTATTAGTGTGGATGTGACCTTAAGTGTCTCATAGGGAAAGTTGGAAGTGTACACCAACACACTTATGTTTTGAACATCACAGCAGAGATTCTCTTCCACCCAGCAGTGCAGACACAAAGTGTGTTTTCTGTCACAAAGTGGTGTGTATACTTCCTGTGGGAGGTATGGAGGAAGCTGATGGCGAAAAAAAGAAGAAGAAAAAACAGTGACCTTTAAAGCAGAGCAGTTGACTCCATTGGATTTGCAGTGGAATCCAGCCACCACACCCACAGAGGTCAGAGGTCACATTGCAACATGGAAGTCTCTCCCGAGAGCCCTTTGTAAGCACAACAAAGAGATGACTGCTAAAAGGTGCACTTTGCAAAGATCTCATCATATTTAGATGATAACCACACCTTTAAACTTTGATATTTAGTATTCTTAATGTTACTGTGATGTGCTGACATGTACAACACTCTTACTTTCTTATGAGTTGTAAGATTTCAAAAAGGCACTGACTTTTCCTTATTATTTTTCTTTTGTTTACAGTCATACCCAGGATTAGGCACTCAGTACAGCAGCGTCACTGCTGGCAGGGAGAAGGCTCCATCTGCTGGTCTCCAGACTCCCAAAGCATCTCAGAGTTACTCCACAGCATACCAAATCTCTGCAAATCATATACATACATCACATATTTATGTACTATTCCTTTTTCATACTTTGTTATTGTTGCATTTTCTTGTATTTTAATTTCTATATTCCCCCATACATGTGACTGGGCAATGTGTACACTCTAACGTAAAACACATTGTGTTGACCTCTAATGCAATATGCTATATAACAGAGGTGGGACTACTGTAGTTATTGTTTTGCAAGTCACAATAAGCCTCAAGTCTTTGCACTCAAGTCTCAAGTTGAGTCCTTTGTCAAGGCTTGTAGTCCTAAAGTCCTAAATTTTAAGTTTCCAGTCCAAAACAAGTCATGATGCACTCTTCACCAAATGTAGTGCCTTTTTAACAACAGCAAATTAATACAAATTATTAAATTTACAAAATTATCACTGCTTTTTAAATTTTATATTTATTTGTTAAAACAGGTTTGTTGGAGGTTTTTGGGTCTCCATGTGTAATTTTTGACCTGCACATTTTACATTTTACTGCAATTTGTTGTAACTAAGCTAAATTATCCTTGGTATAATTTTTTTTCAACTGGGGCTTATTGACATAATGTTCTCCTGCAGCTTGATTGGATGCTGTCAGATTGGTTTAAACAAAGTAGATCTGAGGAATTAAGTACCGACTTGTATGGAATCAGTAACGTTAATGTTGTTAACTGATTCAGGAAATGAAATGATCCGTGGAACACCTTTTAAACAACATACTTTTTAATCTTTGAGCTTGGAGGAAGGCATCAAGTATTTTCAAGTCAAAATGCTCAAGTTCAAGTGAAGTCACAAGTCACTGGTGTTTAAGTCCAAGTGAAGTTGCAAGTTTTCTTGTGTTTTTGTTTTTTTATTTTGTTGTATCTAAAGTCATCAAATTTGTGACTCAAGTCTGTCTCAAGTCCACACCTCTGTTATATAACTAAAATTGCCTTGCCCTACATACTAAAAACACTGTATATGAAACTGTTAAATTTACCATCGCCATTGCCTTTTCGGCTGACACTAATAATGTGTAAAACAATGTTAATTTAGATGATGAAAACTATGATGAAAAGTTTTCATGAATGACCTTTTTTACATGATGGAAACAAGGCGATGATGAGCTAGAAATTGATCTTGATAATAAAAACTAAGACAAAATCTGTGTTTCGTGTTCGTTGAAGAGACATGATGAAAATGTTAGTACTGGACTGTCTGATATTGAAAGCTGAGAACGGCCGTGCTTGTAATTATCTTCAAATGCTGAATGAGCGACAGGCTGGTAAACTCCAGTAAAAAGTCTGCACCAAGATGTTTTGCTAGCCAGAAAAAAAAACTCACACAAAAACAGGCTCAGCTGTTATGAGCTCAAGTTCTGAGCTGTAATTCAGCAGTATAAAAGGAGCCATGGGTGTCTGACTGTGGATGGTGGAGCTGCTGTAATGGATTTGTGGAGTTTGCTACAGTTGCAGTCGTGGCTTTTACCAGTTAGCACTACTTGTTAGACACTTAATGGCAGCGGAGCAAGCAGTCACTGGCCGACAGATGTCACAGCCAATCCCCAGTTGACTCCTCTTAGATCCGGACTGTCTCAAGAAGGTTTATGGTATGATGCTGTTTGACAGGCAGGTAGGAGGCTCAGTTATCTGTGAGTGTTGTAAGTAAAAAGTCTGAACTCAGATCAGTTTTCTGACAGCGATGAAAATGTAGTTTTGATCACCAACTCTGTGAGAGGACACGAGTTTAAACCTCCAGACTAACATGTTGCAGATTAAGAAAGAATTCTGGCTTTAATTAAATTATTTCTCTGCTTCTTAACAGTGAGTTAGATAAGTCAGAGTTTACAATGAATCTGGGTACAAATCCTAGTCATCTCAGATTAGTTATCTGTAGTTTCAAAGTTTTTGAGAGCATAAATAGAGATATTGAGCTTTTCAAATGATGATCAGTAAGCATGTGCTCGTAAATCACCCAAATGACAGTTTGTAAGTGTGTAGAAATTTAAATTTCTGATACATGAATTAGTCTGGATTAGTTTCAAGATAAAAAAAACAAAGAAAACATAATGACTAAAAGTCGATTAAAATGTCAAATAAACTAACTAACTAAAACTAGACAAAAACTATGAAGGATAAAAATGACCAAAGCATTTTTGTCTCAAGACTAAGACAAAATCTAAAATAGCTGTCAAAATGAACACTGGTGTAAATTAAAATGCTGCCTCTTCATTCATGAAAATGAGATCACTGCATTAACACAGATGGCTTGCTGACACAGTCCCTTTTACACTCCAACTTTAAGGTGGGAATTTTCTGCCATCGTTCCCCCTCACTGCTCTGTATAATAAGTATGACCACAAAATGGGGGGACAGAGTTCTCTTACCTTTTAGCTGGCAGTGGAGATAGTAACAGTGCTGAAACAACATCTGTGTAAAAGGGACAGCGGGCAGGACGGGATCATGTGCGATCCACAGCAAGAGATTTTAAAAGTAGCTGTTAGCAGTTAGCGGCTAACTCAGTGAAGAAGAACAATGGCTGAAAATGTCCACATATGGGTAAACAATGACATCTGGGAGCTCACGCACTAATTGCTCACTGAGGTTGAACTAATGCCAGTGGTTTTCAAACTTTTTGTGTCATCCCTCACACTGGCTGCCAATCAGGTTCACCATTAAGATTTTTTAAATTCAGTTCAATTACTTTACTGTACGTAACTACGTACTTTACGTAGTTCCTGGATGGAACCTGCCACTGGAAAAAGGACTGTAGCCGAGACAACCTTCCAGTTGAAACTGTAATACAAACCTTGTTTTCTTGATTGATTTTCTGAATGCCCGTTAAAAATGGAAGTTACTCTGTCTATGTTAGAGCTGCAGAGGACTGGAGACCTGTCCAGGGTGTTTGCAGCATGCTGAGATAAACTCCAGCCCACCCACTTAGACAAGTAGTGACTGGGAAGTCAAAAAGAATCAGTGAAGATGCAGGAAATAAACGTTTACATAATAAGACCCAAAGAGACATTACAGCCTATATTTGTATATGCAGTCTTTTAAGTGACTGGGTTGTATAAGCTAGATGTGTCAAACCAAACAGTTCTCCAGACTTTCTTTCTTTCTTTCTTTTTCTTTCTTTCTTTTATCCACCAGACACAACATTTATCACACTTAGAACACACACACTTAGAACAAGAACACCTGTTATTATTTCTCCTCTCTGATTTGTTAAAAGTCTACATCCACTAATTCTCAAGGAAACGTTTTGAATCTCAAACTACCCTAAGCGCCCTACCCTTCTCCTCAATGTTTTTGTTCCTAAGGGGGATGGATACCTAAAGCAGGCAGGAAATGTTGCTTACTCTACAGGGCAGACACACAGAAGTGACAGCAGCAGCTGCTGGTAGAGCTGGTCACTTCAAAGCCAACAGGCTAGGTGTCTTTCTTTTCACATGCTCCAGACGTGTCTACACCAGCGGATGTTTAAATTTTCACTAATCCACATTAAGAGTGTTCAGGTCATTGGTATCACTCTGGAACGACGTCTCCATTCCCCCGCGTGCACACACACACACACACACACACACACACACACACACACACTCTCTCTCTCACACACACACACACATATAACTATACTCATGAGATCCCTTATAAACTGCATTAATTTCTCTAACCATAACCTTAACTATCAGACCATCAGCTCCACATGCCTCACCTCAAGTCTAACCATCACCTAGCAGTGATTTGCCTCCTGGTTAGGGTTTGTCTTGGTTAAGTTTAGGTAACTGAAGATTGTAGTCCTGGTCATGTCCAAAAAAGTGGCAACCTCCACGGCTGGAAAAAATAAAGCCAGCACAAAAGTGCCAAAAAATGCAGTACCTCTAATGGCCACTTGAGGCTGGCTCGCACAGCTAGTCAGTCCATGTACACCCCCATGATAAAATGGCCAACTTTACAGCAGAAATAAACATGTTTACAGCCTGGTACAAAAAGCAGTTTTGGTCTCTATAGCTAATTTCCCCATTCATGACATTTGTACAGGTGGCAAAATTTTATAGAACTTACCCATTTATGTTTTATTAAGGCTAAAAGTTACGTATTATTAAGGGCAGCCTGCTTGAGTGACAAGCTGTCGGCGAGGCGTGGCGTGGCCATAGTTTATGAGTCAGATCAACCCCTCGTTCCTCCACAGCTCTACCATCTCAACTGAATACAGTCACCTCTGGCTCCAAAAAACCAAGATGGCCACCGCTGAAATACCGAACTTGAGTCATCAAAACAGGGGTCCACAAACCAATGGATGACTTCACAGTGGCTACGTCCATTATTTTTATCCCCATAGGACAATTCCCATAGACCCCCTATGTTAAAGTGCCTAACTTTACAGCAGAAATAAATAAATGTTTACATCCAAAAACTGTTTTGGTCTCTATCACTAATCTCAACATTCATGACATGATCTGTACAGGGCTGAATTTTCATATAACCCACCAATGTTTTGAAGTTATGTATGATTAAGAGCATGGCAGCTTTGAGTTACAGGTGTGTGCCATCCAGGGGCGATTGCTCTGAGACAACAAGGGAGGCTGAACTTCCCCTAAAATTTCATAGAAGAAATGGTCAAATATTCATTCATTCATTCATCTTCTAACTGCTTCATCCTCTTGAGGGTCGCGGGGGGGCTGGAGCCTATCCCAGCTGACATCGGGCGAGAGGCAGGGTACACCCTGGACAGGTCGCCAGACTATCGCAGGGCTGACACATAGATATTTAGAGAATTTAGACAATTTAGAGTTATCAATTAACCTAGTCCCCAATCTGCATGTCTTTGGACTGTGGGAGGAAGCCGGACTGCCCGGAGAGAACCCACGCTGACACGGGGAGAACGAAATGGTCAAATATGCACTATTGAATTTACATTTAAATAAGAATTTACATTGCATTAAACGTGCGCTAGGATGCATTTAACATCATGACTGTGATGTTCAAATGCTGTTTATCACCAGTTTTCAAACGCGACCTCCCTGTCATACATTCTCGTGTCGGCACAGTGGATGTGGAGCCTCTAAGCATTCCTATGAGAGATTCCTGTGGCGTCAGAGTCTGCGCAGTAGCGATATCTGTGGTATTGATATCCTGCCCATATGCCCATCTGACCAATTGTGAGCAGTGCCATTGATTACGAGCACACCGATGGCACAAACACTTGTCAATCAAGATGTCAAACCCCCTTTTCATGGAATTGAATAACTAATTATAACCAAATTTATGGTTTTGGTTGCCTGTTTAGTCTCATTCAGTGTGTGGTTGTACTAAAAGACCCTCTAACGAGTCTGATGGTCACATTTTCTGTTAAGTACATTATGTTTTAATGGTTTCAAGCCTGTTTTTCACAAATAAAAATTAGCATTAGCATTATATTATCATAGTTAATCATGCAAATTTCCCATTCTAACTAAACTAGCAGCTAACATTAGGGTTATCTCCACCCTCTCACACATACATGGTAACTTCTGGCTCCAAAAAAAGATTGTGATGGGGCATTGGTGGCTTAGTGGTAGAGCAGGCGCCCCATGTACAAGGCTGTTGCCGCAGCGGCCCGGGTTCGACTCCAGCCTGTGGCCCTTTGCTGCATGTCACTCCCTCTCTCTCTCTCCCCTTTCACGCTTACCTGTCCTATCAAATAAAGGCTTAAAAATGCCCCAAAAAATATATCTAAAAAAAAAAAAAAGATTGTGATGGCCAAAATGCCATATATGAAGCCTTTAAAGAGACATTCCACCAATTTCTCCCTATCAAAGTCAATTCACTGGTTATTTGAGACAGTTGTATAATGTCGTCTGTGACTCTGGTGGAGCTTTGTCAAGTCTGAGCATGACATTGTATCTCGGTTTAGGGTTGAAGACATGCCTTGAAAGCTGTTGCCAAGTGTTGCAAGCTATGCACCAAAACCAGTGACCAGTAGCCTTCTAACAACAATGGCAAGCACTATAGAGAAGATAAACGCTGCTATCCAGGCTGTTCCAAATCAACATGTCTTCTTAATATTACGCTACATTGTAGTTTGTTTCACTTTGCTCCACTCCAGTCTTAAAACCACAGAAAAACAAGAATGCTGGCATGGCTACACATCAGTGTAAACTTGAAATTACTTTAGACTCGGGCAGATACGTTGGTTTCTAGTGATTGGTTAGGGGATTTGAATCTACCCTCTCCACATAAATCAGTTAGAGTAGACACAATGTCAGACATAGAAACAGGGTGTAACGAGTAGACAGTTATGTCTAATATCAGGTAAGCTGTAGACAGCAAAGGCACGGTGTTTGAAGGATGCAGATTTACCATGTAGGGTGGCTTTAAAGGTGGAGGCAGGTTTCAGACAAACTTGTTCATACAAACTGTGTTTAACCACATCCATAGGCTAAAGTATTTACACCTGTTCTGAATGGCCGTGCTGGACGATAAATCTACAGTAATCTCTGCAGTACTGGAACAATGAATTTTACAAATGGGGATACTGACTGACCCACACTGTTGGACCGTCTTTACTCAGAGGCATACACAATTTTACACTATATTGTTCTAATCTCAACTACGTTCACACTAGAGCCCTGCGCGGGACTGTTTTCTTCATCCCGCTCCTGCCCGCTCCCACTGAATTTCTGACCATTACCGCCCGCAACCACAACGTGTGTGTTACACTCCCACCCGCACCCGCAATGTGTATGTCCACTCCCGCCCAGTTCCGCAAAACTCTGAGAATTTATGCCCGCACAATAATAGAGATGCATTGATTTTGTGTCTTCTCCCTTCCCGCAGGAGAAAACACGTCATTTTATAGGCTATTAATAAAGAGATTCATGGGGTTGTTTGTTTCGTTTCGCTGGCCTGCATGTCTTTTGACGCACTGGTCAGGAATAGCGCTCCTATTTCATTGTTTTCATTTAGTTTTTAATTAAATAAAGGCTGTTTCATATTCTATTCTCCTCCTCTGTATTTCATTTATTTTTCTACCTTTATATAATCACGCCTCACAGCAAGAGGGTTGCCGGTTCGATCCCGGGCGTGGGAGCCCTTCTGTGCGGAGTTTACATGTTCTCCCTGTGTCAGCGTGGGTTCTCTCCGGGCACTCCGGCTTCCTCCCACAGTCCAAAGAGATGCAGATTGGGGGATTGGGGACTAGGTTAATTGATAACTCTAAATTGTCCATAGGTGTGAATGTGAGCATGAATGGTTGTTTGTCTCTATGTGTCAGCCCTGCGATAGTCTGGCGACCTGTCCAGGGTGTACCCTGCCTCTCGCCCGATGTCAGGATAGGCTGAATAGGCTCCAGCCCCCCCCCGCGACCCTCAAGAGGATGAAGCGGTTGGAAGATGAATGAATGAATGAATGCCCCCTGAAGTTGGAGGAACCTCACCAACCCTGGCTTCAACATCCAAGATCCCAGCTAGAATGTTCCTAAATTGTTCAGGGAGAAACATTTTGACTGCAATGTTCACAGAACGTTCTGAAGATGTTTACTATTTCAAAGAACATTTCTGCAACATTACACTTTAACAAATGTTGAACATTCTCACCGTAGCATTCCGAGAATGTTTTTTGAAAGCTGTCAAGAGCTTAGGTTAGAGAAGGTTTTTAAATAACATTTCTTCAACATTGCAAGTCAACAAAGCTGGAACATTCTGACAGCAATATTCTGAAAATGTTTTTAAAATGTTGTCTAGGGCAGTGGTTCCCAACTGGTGGGTCAGGGTCCAAAAGTGGGTCTGAATGGACTGCAGGTGACTTGCAAACATTCCAGGTTTGTAAAAAACACACTTTATTTTAGGTATAATGAATTTCCAGCACGAAGATTTTTATTTTATTAGAGTGATTAACTAATGGACAACTACTTGACAGACAGCAAACTAGCTTGATGACATGGCCAAACACAAGAATGACGCTTAATGTATCAAACTGTGTGGACTTTGACCTAATATACAAAGGAAAGATCTGGACCCTGTGGCCGGACCAGTTGGCAGCCACTGGTCTAGGGCATAGGTTACATAATGTTTTTTAAAAGAACATTTCTGCAATGTAATATATTAACAAAAGTAGAACTTTTCACAGCAGCCTCAGGGTTATTCCTGCATAGAGAATTATGGACTTTTATTTGAAATACAATGCACAACATGTAACATTAACAGTAACTGACGTTTCCAATGTTTGTCTCTGCCTTTTTCCTTCTTGTCTGTATTATATAATACAAACACATAAATAAAAATACACTTCAAAAAAGAAAAGTGCTTGAAATCTACAAAATAATAATAATAAATACACACAATAGGAGTTATAATGTTAATGGGCATCCAGTCAGTTAGCTAGTCAGTAGCACCTTGGCTTTAATATTAACACATGCACATGACACAACAGCTAGCTTCTCTCATTCCAACAGTGACCTATGATTAAATACAGCAAAAATAAGGACTGGTAATGATAATAATGTGTTAGTATTGAGTGGTAGAAGTTAAGAAATGTGCCACATATCCTGGTTTAAGCCAGGTACTTACACCACTACTGCATATCACCCACTCTAGAAGGCAGCGCATTGCTCTGTGCAGATAGAGCGCTCAGAGCCCGGGTGTATTTTTGTTGTTAAAATATTACGTTGCAACCAAGTACTGTATGGTTTTGACACTTTTCTGGCTTGTTAAAAAGGGACATACAGTAAAAAAAATAAATAAAAAAAATCTGCCAACTTTTAGGGGTGCTGGGATTCAATTTAGGGGTGAAACGCCTATGATGGAAAACACCACTTTCTAACAAGTGTTGCACATTTTTCTCATTTGGAAGTGCAATTTCGGCATTACGCCGATGCTGTGGTGATATCATAATACGCACAGTGCACCGAATAAAGGCGCTGCCAAAACTGGCAAAGAGGAGGAAAAGAGCTGTCTGTTTAGGACAAAGGCAAAGCGGAGGCCAGACCAATGCTCCACAGTGTTTCAGCCGTTAACATCTTTGCCACCACAAAAAAAAAATCACAAAAAAAAAAAAATAAAAAATCAAACACATTCAGCTGGGGTGCCTGCTCCATGTATCAACAGTAGTGAAAGCTGTAGTGATATACTGTTTATTAACACTCCTGTCTAATTTGAGTCTCATTAACACCTGCACATAGTGCAGTTCAACTTCTATCTGTGTTGCTACAGTGTTTGTATGAGCAAAATACAGTGTAACATGTTATGAACAGATATAGATAACAATGGCTAACCTGGCTAGAAGTGGTACTGCTAACAGCATCTTGGTGTTCCAACTTGTACTAGAACACAGTCAACTCAGGCATGACACCATTTTCGGCTCACACCTCCAAGGTAAACTGAACATAGTAATAATGACTCCCCAATGACTTTATCAAGTTCCATTATGGTAGATGTAGAATCCAGTTCTTCAGTAAGCTTTTGGAGAAATAATGACTGCCAAAATTGTTGTTCTGGGACTTCAAGAAGATGCAGAAAAAAATCATTTTTTGGAAGTACATATTCTGCTTTTGCTCTTGTACAAAAACTTCGTTATGATGGAAATAAGAGTCATTTATAGGGGAAATGAAACTTATCAAGATGTTGAGGCTGTACCACTGGGATTTATTATATAGAAACACTTAATTTGACAAGAGGAGGCCAGTTTGTTATCTTACAGTTGTTGTGAGGAACCTCTCCAGTCATTTAGAAATAGCAATTCCATCTATTTCCTGTATGACTCTTTGCCAGATACATAAAGCCAGTGAATGAATTGAGGTATGGGGTGTACAAAATCGCTGCTCTTATTTTGGCAGGGTCCACAGTAGCTGCAAGAAATAAAGCACAGGCTTGTGAGCTTTTCCTCGAAGGTGAGTGTTTTTCCAAGAAGAAATATTTCCAGAAAGGCTGAGATGTTCTTCTCATGCTCACACACAAGTGTTCTCTCTCTGTCTGTGTCACACACAAGCTCTCACAGTTTATCATAAACCAACATTCTGTGTGTCAGCCTGCAGAGAAGTCTGCTCTGTTCTTCGATTTAGCCTCAGTCACTGAGCGGCACATGAAGGCTGTCCCTCCGAATTGTCCACAAGAGCCTGAAGGCTTGTTGCACATTCCTGACCACCCCAAAACCTTCAAGCCTGCCCTGTCCGCCTGACAGAGAAAAATACACCTCCACTCAAGCAGACCCTCCTGGAAAAAACACAGTTTATTTGTCCAAGGGAAAATGACGAATTTCCTATTTTCCTAGAGGCCAATTTGTTGAAGGCATTGCTTATATCGTTCACCCTGTAACACAAATTACTTCACAAATTGACGGCATCCTTCAGAGTTTTAAAAAACGATTTATTTTCCAGGTGAATGTGTCATCTGTAAATCTGTACTTGTTTTTCACACTTATTGCCAAAGTTTTCAAAGACTACTGGCTGTATTCATGGAACATCTTAGGGCTAGTATCTCCTCAGTGGCTGAGGGTGTTAGTCCTGCCGTCAGCTCTCTTAAGTGTTTGGTCGTACAGTAATTCACTAAGTATTTTCAGCCTTAAGGTCAGAAAAAGAGAACTTAGAGGCAGTCCATAGGACTCCTGTCAGCTTACAATTATTTTAACACTGCAGGTAGCGCACCTCATCGTGTCTGTGTTTTGGAAAATACAACAATATCAAAATATGTCAACTGTTTGTGAGAATTATTCCTCAAACCAAAAATGCACTCTTCATCACCCACCTAAGTATCCTAATTGTATTTTTATTCAACATATTTACATTTAATTAAATATGTTTCTGAATTTTAATAACAGCCTGCAACAGTAGGTTTTAGAAGAATACTTAAACATTCTGGGAAATATGCCTAGATTATACCTGTCACGTGTGCCTCAAAGATGACGTTACAGCCAGCAGCCAGTTCATTTAGCTTAGCACTGAGACAGGAGATGGGGAGAAACAGTTTGACTGGCTCAGTTCATAGTAAAAAAAAAAACAAACAAAAAAAAAACACCTTCATCACTGATGAACATGTTTCATCTCATTTCTTTAATCTGTTCACAAAACAAAGTATAAAAAAGCAACACAGCCATTTTTTGGCCATTCGAACCCTGGTGAGGCAGCCAGTGAAGACATCATACATTTACACAAGGTTGAGGGCTGGGCTATACTGGAAAAGAAGCAGTTTATATGTCTGTTGTCGGACATGAAGAGTGTCAAGAATGAAAAAAGGACAGCTTGAGAGCAGCCCAGTTGCCAGAGGAAAATGTTGGCATTGTACATTTCTGCAAACCACAGATACATATCACATCAACGTTTTTAAAGTGATTTAGTATATAAGTTGAATTTGTTGTCGGGGAATGGAGGGGACGGTGGATGGCGTGTCACCTAGGTGACCAATGTTGGAAACCAATAAACCAACCAATCAAAACCAGCTGTTTTTTAGCAAGTCTTTGTTGTGTTTCCAGTGGCTTTTTTAAGTGACCTGCTGCTGTGTTTCTACCGAGGGTTGTGCCATAAAAAGCAACTGGTTTTTTTACTGAGATTTCACTGTGTCACTACCAGAGTTGGGTATAACGCGTTACAAAGTAACGCGTTAGAATACTTTGATTACTTTTTGCAGTAACGAGTAACCTAACACGTTAGTTTGCTGTTTGAGTAATCAAATACTTAAGTACATTTTCAAACAAGACATCAGTTACTTCCGTTACTTTTAGAACGCTGGTCCTTCAGCTCCGAAACAGCAACGGCTGTCATTTGGTTCTAATAACGGAGATAACGTTAAACCTATCAGTCTGAAAGAAGCCACGGAGCTTGTGGCTCGCTACAATATTGCACCATTATACTGCCTTGCTGTTATGTATAAATGGTACAATCACGGAATGGGGTACAGAGTTGTCTTGCCTGTAAGGCAGCACTGGCGATAGTAAGGGCACCGAAATGATGTCTGTATAAATGGGACAGCCAGCAGGGCAGGATCATGGGCAGCACACGTGTGAAATTTTGACGACATGTTATGCGTGTGATCCACTGCGGGAGATTTAAAAAGTAGCTGGTAATCCCAGTCACGACAGCAGTGTGGGAAACAGCATATGGCATATGGATGCCAATCAGCATTTTGGAGAAAAATATGTCCCATTATAAAAAAGATTTTGGGATATGAAATACCTATTGATGTCAAGGTCCTGTATTTTGGTGCAATAAGGGAAGATGTGATAAATAAAAAAAGATGGTATTTGTGTAAAATACTGTTTATTGCCAGTAAGAAAGCGATTATGAAGAAGTAGTACAAATCCGAACCTCCAAGCCTTTAACAATGGATGGATATAACCTAGGACATCTTTATGGAAAAAAATACTTTTCTTTGAAGTCTAGAGGAGCAATATTCCTCGGAAAATGGGAGAAATGGACTGTCTTTATTTTAGAGGACATTGACACAGCTTTACTGTGAATGTTTGTGGACAATAAAAGGACATATAACATGTGGACTCATAAATACTCAACTGGTGTGCCCCGAAACAGTGTTTTCTGTGGTGTCTTTTTTATAAATATACTATTTTATTTGACAAGGACAAATGCATAAGACATTACTTCATATGTAAAATACAAAGTAGATGCAATGCATACAGGTTTCTAGCCATGGCTAATTTGCAACCCCTGTCCTTGGTTAGGCTTTTAGAATTAAACCAGTAAGAGTGAAACTATTGAGCATGGAGTAATTCCACACAATAACACATATACAGTAAAATACGGACAAAGATTAAGTAAAAGAGAAGACCACAGTAAGAACAGAGACCAAAAAATACAGAGACAAATTTGGTCTTAACATCAAAAATATTTTAAATAAAGAGATAGGGGAAAAAGTAGCTGAAAGCAGTTAGCAGCTAACTGAAAGAAAAAGAACAGCAGCCAAAAATTGTGAAAACAATGAGGTGCAGGAGCTCCTTACCCGCCGAATAGGGGACAGGGTCATATAAGAGGGACAGTAAATAGTTGTTATTACCATGCTAATGCCATTAATATAATTTATAAGGCGCTGCTGACACACATGTTATCACAGAAGAGGCCTATGCAGTTGTGTTACATGTCATGCCCATCATGACAGTCACGCCAGTCATGCCCGTTTTGATTCCACGATGCTGGTATGTTGTCTAAAATCACACACTGAAGCAGCATGATGCCACCATTGTTTGGTTCCAGGGGTGTAAAGCAGTTAAGACCAGTGCACACTATTATGACGGGCCCTAGTACACGCTATCGTGCATGTATTGTTTTGGCACAATTAGAGACTTGATACTGGACAACATTTACATACATCATACCCAGCAATCAGCATTGCATAGCTGACAAAATATTTCTACAAAATGAATCATTTAAACTATCATCATACACTATAAAAACTAATTGAATGGATTTTATAGCTAATATAGAAAAAGCATGTAAATTTGTTTGTAGATGGTTACTATATAAGAAATAAAATGTTAAACCATGGCATTAATTAGTTTTCCCTTTTTTGAGGACATATATAGCAAATTGTACCATTATAATATTGGAAACATTCTTTTCTTATCATTCCTCTTTGAACACAGGTATATATTCAAGGTGGCAATCTGAATCACTTGCAAGGGCCGGCTCTCTGTATGGGCCCCTCCACCCCATGGACCCCCAGCACCAGTTCTGTATAAAAATGCAAAGGTGACGTAAAAAAGGGGCCTTGTAGCAGCTCTGAGTCCTTTCTGTCCTCCCCACAGTTGACCAATCTCAGTGCTAAGTGGGTTTAAATGTCAGGAAAATGAATGTGACACTGACCAGTTTATGTTTTGACCATCTCTTCAATGATGTGCTAAAATGTCTTATGTTGTATTTTCACTGACTGTGCTGGAATGGCAGTAAAGTATTTCATATTGGACCTTACATTGTGATATTGAACTGGGGCACGCACTAGTCTAGCAGCTTGCCTATAGCTGCTCATCTCCTGCTTAGCGATGATGGTGGCACCCCATGTTTTCATTCTTGTCAAACGAACTGATTTATACTCACCAACCATTTAATAATGTAGCAAGCATAGATTCCATTTTTATTTTTTTGTAACAAATACTTTAACTGTACTTTTTCTTTCCTTTTTTTAATGGAGCCAACAGCGTTTTGAGTCGATGAGATGATGTGTGTGTCCAGAGCACCTCTGACTCTGAGAAATGTTTGTAGAAGTATATCTTACTTGGTGAAAGGTTGTGCGGTGGGTAGACTAGTTTCTGAGGCTCTGGATGAAGCAGGGGGGTTGAGGATGCCTGTGGGGAATGTGAGGAATGTGAGAGCAGACTTCTCAGAGTCAACAAGGTCACTGCCCAAACAGCAGCAACACTCACCGATCCAGACTGACATTATCAATACGCTGCTCAGAGTCAGACGGAGAACAGCCTGTGTTGTCAAGGCAAAGATGTGTTATCAGTGTTTTTTTTTTCTTCTGTTAGCAGTGGGAGGAAAGAGGGGGAGGAAGAGGAAGCTGTAGTCACACTCAGTAGTCATAAAAACGGTGGTAGAGATAACAACCGTAGTGTTGCATTCTTCTTGGCAGATATGTAGATCTGACTGCACAAACTGAAGAAAGGACAGAGGCATAGAAAGGCTATGTATAACCAAACACTATATACGCCATTTCCCACACGTAAACTGGTATTTACAAAAGAAGAATGTGTGGAATGCATCTCACACCACAGTGCACACAATCTAATGTGAAGTCTTCATCTATAAGTCCTCCCTGCTCTCTTAAATGTCTTTTGCTAATTGTTCCCTCACTTGAATCCTGAACCTTCACCAGGCAGAGTGATGTATGTGCAGAGTTTAAGGCTATTTTTTACATTTGTCTTCTGAAGAGAGAACAACATTTTCTTTAAATCTGAGTTTCAGGAATGTACGTACAAACATAATTTTGAAACATCACAAAAACACTGAGGCCAACTGTACACTTTCTGCAAGAGACTAGGTTCTTCTATGATGGAGAAGGAGAAAATGACATTTATATAGAGCATTAGTAAACTAATATCTGCATATTGCATCCTGAGCAGACAACAAAGTCACACTCCCTCTGTGTGTGTTATAGTCTGAGCTTCTCTGTCAACACTGTTGCAGTTGTTCAGCACTGTTAATGGAGTTAGTACCATTAGCTGCTAGCTGCCAGCTTAGCCACCTCCATGTTGAGAACCATGTCCAGACAAGTTATACGCTTGAATTTCACACAGAGCCCCTTTAATGCAACATATGTATCATCATACATTCATATGATATCTTGTGAAAATGCACATGCAACTGTTTGTAAAATATCTAATGAACTAGCATGGCGTGACCCGCCCTACCCTCCCTCTGATTGGCTAGTACTCGTCTTCATTGGTTGGGTTGCATAAGTTTAGGCAAGAGGAGTACGGCTGTGTTTACACCAGGCGCAAATAAACTATGGCATTTAAATGGTTTCAGAGTTACCTCAGCAACAGGCAGCAGTGTGTTTGTATTGGTAATATTAAATCTGAATTTGTACAAATAGCAAAAGGTGTCCGGCAAGGCTCAATCCTGGAGCCTGTTCTGTTTTCACTTTATATTGATGATATTACCTCATATGGGTGTACTATTCATCTTTATGCAGATAACACCATTTTGTACTGCACTGCGAATGATGCACATTCAGCCATAAATTCAGTCCAACACTGCTTTTCTGTCATCCACGGTGCAAAAAATATTAACCTTGACAGTCTTATCATCTCTACCAAAAATGGTATAATTATTGAAATGGTCACAGAGTGTAAGTACCTTGGCATTAGTTAAGATAATAAGTTAACTTTTAAAAATCATGTTTCCAAGCTGGTGACTTCTTTGCGAATGAGCAGTTGTTGCGCCCTGAAACTCAGGAATCCGTGTCTGCCGTGATGGCGTTGCTCTGGCGTTCCAGCATACCTGCCACATGTCTACATTAAAAACAATGAATTTGAAAGCACAAAAACACATCATGTGTGCAGCTCCTACGTTTGGTTAGGGTTAGGGTAAGAATGTCAGCGTACACCAGTTAGGGTAAAACAAAGTAGGGCCAGTAATGCCTTTGCTATCTGAGGAAAATTCTCTACAGGTTAGATTAGGTTTAGGAAAAGAATCACATTTGGGCCTCCTTACATTCTTAATATAAAGTTCTGTACTTCTATCATCATCACTAGAGGGCATAGCCACAGTTGTGGCCTTATCACATAACAATAGGAATGTCCCGATCCAGCTTTTTCACTTCCGATCTGATACCAATATTACAGCCTTGAGTTTTGGCCAATACCGATTCCGATCCAAGCGCGTATTATACATATTCACTTATTTTGTTGTCAGTCATGTTAGAAAAGGTTTGATCAAGCGATATTACTCTAACAAGAACAACTACTTAATCGGGTTAGTTAGAATGATCCACAACAGTTGGTATGAGAAACTGACCCGTTTATTGTTAACAGGGTTAAATAAGCAAACTTTAAACTTGAACATTAACATTAAATAAAAAATATAGTTGGTTTGCTTTGGCTGCTTTGGCCCCTTAATAAATAGAAAATAAATCAACACAAGAAATCTTTAAAATGTCTAACACTGAAATTAAAATAGCAGCAAGACTCCACACACTTGTGCTTTGGCCCCCTAATAAATAAAAAATAGATTAACACCACAAAACATTGTTGACATTTAACAAACAATGCAGCCTTTCCTTTTCAGTTATTTTAGTAGTGTCAGTGCCAGCCTGGTGCTGCTGTTTCCTGGGACCAACAGAGGGGACAAAAAACCACACACAATATTGTACAACTGTTTAAACAAGGCTCCAATGGCTCCAATTTCAATAATTGTAAAACAATACCGTCAGTGCTCTTTACTTAAACAGTAAAAGTGTAAACCAAATAAAAATATCACTCAAAAAAACAGAGCAGAAAACAAAGTCAGTTAATTACATTGTCCGCTACTCTTCCTACCCTCCCTGTGTGTCTGCCGTCTGCATGCTGGCCTGGTGGATTGATAGTAAGTGCTGGAGCAGATCACTGGAATGGACTGCTTGAATCGCGGACCGCTGGGTTGGCCGGATTGGAGTGCATGAAAAACTGGATCGGAGATCTTGGATCGGCATTTTTCCATGCACTCTGATCCGATGCCAATGCACGTTTTTTGCTAATATCGGCAGCCGATACCGATCCGAATATCGGATCGGGACATCCCTACATAACAAAACTATTTTGAAGGTTCGGTTAGGTCTACGCACCAAAACTTCTCGTCAGGGTGTTGATTGATTTACTTCCTTACCAAGGTTAGTGGAGCTTCTTTGTCATGGTGATGATGGCAAACACTTAGTTAGGGTTAGGGAAAAATTGAGGTCACGCTCAAAAAACCCTTTGACTCTCAGTTTGAAACAGCAAACGAACAGCAGTTTCCTGTGTTAAAGTCTTATGTTTGTTGACAAATCCATCAACCCTGACTTCCTAATTCTCTTTAATACAGTCACCTGACTTCCTTCTTTGGTCCTGCATAATTACTGTAGCAGCTCAAGGGCACTGTCACTTGAACATAAAAACATGTCGTTTTGGGATACCTGCTGAAACAACTGATTGCTGTTGTTCTTATTTCAGTCAGAGTTTAGTCAGTCTTTTTAATTCCCCTCCTCGTGTTTCCATAGACAGTGACGTTGAGTTTTTTCCAGTGCGCATATGGGCAAGTAAGTAATAGGATAAACATGAAAAATTGTAAACTCATCTTTTAGAGGAATACTTCACCCTCATAATGATCCTTGGTGTATGAATTACTCCTCCTGTGTTAAGTTAAAATTGAGAAGAAAGCCTTGTTTTTCATACTTGCCTCCACGTTGAATGAAGAATCCAAACTACGGAGAAAATTCTTGATGAATTAAAGTAATGAAGGGCCACGCTGAACACCAGCAAAACTATATCAAAGGGTTAGTTCACCTGCAAAATTATCATCTGTGTATCAATTACTCGTCATGTGTTACTTTGAATTCCTGAAGAAAACATTTTTTCTGGCATGCCTCAGGTAAACAAAGAATCCAAAAAGAGACATTTCTTGATTAACTTAAGTTACAGGGGAGAACATGTAACAACAGCAAGACTGTATCAAAACACCTAGTTACAAATTCTCAGTTGTATGCTCAATACCTCTCAAATACATGCATTTATGCAAAAACCTTACCATTTTAAACCTTTCAGTTTAATGTTCTCACGCACGTATTTGCATGTATTTGAATACTGCTCAGTGGAATGCAACAGAGTTCCAGGTGCGCTACTTGTTTTAAATAGTAAGGATTTAGCAAAAATGCATGTATTTGGGTAGTGAGCATGTGACTGAGAGTTTGTAAATAGACGTTTTGACAGTCTTGCTGTTGTTGCACATGGTCCCCAATGACGTCAGTTCACCAAGAACTTTCTCCGTTTTTGGATTCTTCGTTTATCGGAGGCATGCCTGAAAAACGTTTTCTTCATGAATTCAAGGTAACATATGGTGAGAAATTGATAAACAGGGATCATTTTGGTGGTGAAGTACTCCTTTTAGATTAAACAACTTAATTTTGTTTGATGGACTTTGAATAAATGTTGCCTTAAGTTTAAGCTTTGTTAATCACAATCAGAGGTCTATCAGCATGACCAGGGTTCTGTACAATCTGGACCTGTGACGTTACATAAAAAATATTGTACATCATGTCCACTACTGCACATCTCTCTCTCACTAGCATTTGAATTATAACACTTCCTTGGTTTCCCACAGTCCTCCTGACTGAGAGCAGAACCCACTGGTCTGAGGACTTGCTGCCATACGGCTATTTCTATAAATAACTCTTGGGTGGCCTCATATCTCCTTTCTTCCCGATGGCTGGCTCATAGCCTTGATCTAGTCTTTTCCTCCAGATGTGAGTCTGGAGGGATAGGATTTGAGCACAGATGCCCCAGTAGCCCTGGTCAGTGTTACGGCATCACCATGTCTTAATAAAGACTAACTGTCATTCAGTCCCATTTTCTCAGAAGTCAACAGTGGGTACAAAGAGGAGGCTCCAGAGCCTCCAGGTTCATAATTGATCCCAGAGCTGCTTCTTCCGCTAAGTGCCCCCCAATTCCCACCCCCAACCCCCATTTCCGCCCCTGCAAGCCTCTTAATTAATCAAGAGTAACATGAGTAGGTAACGTATTCCAAACATCCTTGGCTTTAAGAATAACTTGCCTCTCACTTCTTCCTCCCTAAATCTGTTTCCACTCTGTCCCCCATCCCCAATTGTCATCAGTACTACCATTTCCTCTGACAGACAAACCCCTCCTTTGTGTCTCCTGTTTCTACTTCCAAAGAGGAGGACCTAGAGCTGTGGGTGTTGGCCAGCCCTTGCACTATCTACAACATGCAATAACACCATATAATGCAACCCTGCCTCTCAGTTTTTTTAAATGTCCATGCTTCTATGAGAGCTGCAAAGTGCTCCAGACTCATTCAGCAGCATTGGTATTTTTCCATGTGGCTGAAATACCAATTCAGAGCCATGCTGTGAGCATCTTGTAATGCAAACTGCATGAATAGGATAGGATGTCTTCTGCTGGTTTGTGTTCCCAGTTCAGATCCACTGACCTCACAATGTACAGACACCAGACATGCATGTGATGCTGGTCTACTCAAAGTCTAACTAGATTTTATCTGCTATGCATATAGATCAAGAAAAAGCACGTTGGCAGATTCTGACAGTTCATTTTAAAGCCAATATTAGCTGACCCAGATGAAGTGTCAATATTATCATACATACCTGCTTTAAATTAAAGCTGTCATTTTAAGGAAAAGGAGAACTCACCTATTTGAATAACCACAAATCACCTAACACATGAAGAGTCCTACATTAAAACTCCAAATTTTAACAGTATCAGCATTGGTCTATGCACATCAGATTATTAATTATATTAACTGTAAAATAAGAGACCAAAATATATCAGTATGTGATTCCTTAATTCTCATATCAACATAGTTTTCAACTAACCTATATACTTCAACAGCATTTTTCAGTTTGCCACCCCAAGATTTGCAGTTGCTCCATCTGGCCAACCCTGAAAAAATTGGGTGCACCACTGCACGCAAGTTTCCTGTACCTTGGATATCAACTGCTACTTAGCCAAAACAACGTCTACATCATAGGCTGTCTTAGGAAAGTCTTTTGGCACCTCATGCTTTGCTGCAATGGCAGCAAATTGTGAAATCTGATTGGCTGATGGAAACATTTGTCAATGGCAAGGAGACTTGGATGGAGCAGATCACATGATGACTTAATCAGTGTTTCAATTCAAAGTGCATATGCACAGGATAGAGATATCCAGTGTCTAAAGACCTATATCTGATGATCATCCAGAATCTAAAGAACAGCAGTTATATTGTCATCTTGCATTATAGTTTATTGCCATATGAGTACTGATTGTTAGAACCTAGGGCACTAAAATGTGCCAGTGCTTGATTTAGTTTCATAACTTGGCCAGTCGTTGAGCTACTTTTAATCTCATGATGTTTTGTGAATGCATGAATACAGGCGTTGTGCTTGTTTCTTTGACATTAAAGACAGCTATTGATGTTTTTGGCTGAACCGCAGCAAAGCGGGGCAAGCCCTGCAAACGGAAAAATCTGTCCCTGACTGAGTGAATGAGTGTTGGAGTTTCCACATTGGTTGCTGCTCTTTCAAAACTAGTAGGTTGTCGAAGGTAACGTTTTCCCGTTTACGGTTTATTTACCTCAACTGCAAAGTATATTTGGTGATATATTAGCTACCATCTTTTCTGATCTGCTCCTGTTTGCCTTTTTTGATACAGCAGTATGCCGGCAATACAAACTCAATACTTCCTGTATCTGTTTCAAATCAAAAGCCCTGTAGCATTTCATTGGACAGAATTCCAAAATTTCCTTACAAGGCTTTTATTGTAAAACATTTGCAAGAACGGGTAATTTAGTGACTTACATGGTTCCCATACAGTACTTCAAATGTAGCTAATGCCATCTTGTGATGCTTGTATGTTACTACAGAACTCAGTCTGACTGGGGTATTTACACAAAAACACCCTCAGGGACTGAATAGATGAGTAAATCCAGAACAACAAAGGATGAATATATTACTGAATTGACACAATTAACGTGATGGAAATGTACCTCATGCTTAGTTGACATGCACATTACATGACAGCTACTATGAGTTTACCCACTTTTGTTTTAACCTGTATCTCATTGTTGGCTTTTGTTCATGTCTGTTTACCTTGATAGAGTATGGATGGAACATAGGTTTGAAAGAGGACAGGAGACCTGGGCAGAGGAAAGAGGAAATGGTCCCAGCTGAGCACCAGTGCTATTAGATGTTTTTATTTGGTTGAATTTAGGTTATGATTGGTTAACCAAAAGTCAATGTCAGGACAATGTTTAATGCCAACTTTAATTTTATATAGAATACTGATGATAGATAATGTTGATATTTTGTTGGTTTTAAGTTGTGTTAGTTTTAAGTTGGTTTTAAGTTGTGTTGTTCAGCAACCAAAATCAAATGTCTTCCAAACCTCTCATGCCAACATCAACTTCTGACAGAATGACATTTAATCATGAGGTATGGAGAACAAAAACCCTGCAAAACATTATAATGTTAACACCAACTCAATGTGAAATTCTAACATCTTTAGACATTTAAAATATTGCCAACCCGATTGTCATTTGAACCAAAATTGAACATCTCTCTGACATAAGAGTCCAGCGTCTTTCTGATGTGATATTGTTGTTGGGTGCCAGTGAGATACAGTAAGCTTCCTTAAAACACAGGAAGTCTGAATGGGACCCGAACAGGGGCAGAAATCCCGGGGGGGACGGGGGGACATGACTCTCCTTTCAGTAAAGCTGTCCCCCCCTAGAATAATTTGAGACACAGTTAATAATTTTTGAACAATGCAGTAGTACATTGCGCATAGCAGGGTAAGATGTACACTCACACAGACACAGTTTAACTTACACAAGTTACAACACATCCCATTTACTGTTACAACAAGCCCCAGGTCCAGGCTGATAATATAAACTGTCTGCAACATTTCTCTTGCATTGTTCAAAAGCCTACTCAATTACGAGTGCTGCTAAGCTAAAAGCTAATGATTAAGCTCAGAGTTTAGTGATAGAGAGGACAGGAGAGAAAGAAGAGGAAGAGGACAGGACAAGAGCAGTCAGTGGCGGAGCGGCTCGTAGCTAATGGGTACCTGTCTGTAGGCTCTCCACCTGTCAGTGAGACAAACATGAAAGAAGTGCAGTTTAACCAACGAGGAGCGGTCAATACGCGTGACTATTACGTACGGTTGTGACGGAGTGGCTCGTAGCTAATGCGTACCTGTCTGTAGGCTCTCCACCTGTCAGTGAGACAAACATGAAAGACGTGCAGTTTAACCGAGGAGCGGTCATTACGCGCGACTATTACGCACGGTGTTGGCGGAGCATAGCTAATGGGTACCTGTCTGTAGGCTCTCCACCTGTCAGTGAGACAAACATGAAAGACGTGCAGTTTAACCGAGGAGCGGTCATTACGCGCGACTATTACGCACGGTTGTGAGGTGCGCAACGGCAGATCTCACAGCACACTGTTTATAAACCAGTTTACCAGTTTAATTGCAGGAAATGTTTAGTTGTTAAGCAGTTTCTCATAAGTATAGACATTCACTATGCCTGTTGGAGAGATAGAGAGAAGATTAAAGCGTCAAATTGTGGTAAAAGATGCTGTATAAAAGACAGGCTACAGTACTATATTCCTTTCAAAGGTCATGAAAAATGACTTTTTAAACTGTGTTTTATACAAATGTCCTTGTGCCCACATAAAATTGCCCCCACAACAAACCTCTCATTCCACAGGGAACATGAAAAGTCATTTTAAGAAAAAATAATACTTGGACCACCACAAAACAAAAAAAAAGTGCAAATGGACATTTATTATCCAAGAATTCGAATTATAGACACAGCAATTGACAGTCCCTGTAACAATATGGCCACAATTTAACATACTGACTTTACACAGTCCAGCTATAGGCCTATACAGTTTCCACCTCTTCTCGTTTCTGAAGGTTTTTCTGCAAACCTCTTGCTACCCTACACAGTGCTGTACACCCTCTTCATGTGGTTTCCGTCAAATTGCATCATTTGGACCAAAGCCAGGGCAGCCTCAGTCTGACCCACAGACTCTTTCAACGCAGCCCCTCGTCTGAAAGAAAAATTCTTGGCGAAAGTTTACAGAACAAAATGAGATCAGTGCCTTTCCTCCCAGAGGAGGAGTCCTGGCCAACTCATGGTCCTGCCAAGCCAACAAGTCTGTATGTCTCTCAGGTTAACAACAGGAACGTGAATGTTGTGGTCAATAGTTTTCTTATGGGCGCAGATGGTGGGCCCCAGTAAAGATGAGACTGTGATATCCATAGAGGCTAAGTCATTTCTACAATATATGGCTTTTTGAATTTAATTCTAGTGTTGTTTTCCCTGTTTTTCTCCCAGTTTGTCCAGTTTCCTCTGCACTACAGTCCTTCGGTGTGTCTCAAATCGCATACTTCTCTACTAAACACTTATTTTGGGTGCACAAGTGCGTTAAGTGCATTCACACTGCATTTGGTGCACTCAAAACAGTTCAAAAGTTGAGTGTGGAATGATGGACACTTCTCACCCTCAACGGTCGCCATCTTTGTGACGTAGCATCCATTATGTCCCAAACTTCTCTTTTGGCATGGTGGCTGGGGACAACAAGGAGCCTGAGCTGGCTACAGTGAACACCACCATGTTATACAGATGTAAGTTATACATGTTTTTTGCACTAAGTACCAACACAGTTGTCAAATAGAAGCTGTCAGTAATGTTTGTTGGGTCTGTAATGATTTGGTACTGCGAACAACAACGTTGGTTTGAAAGCCAAAATTAGCATTCACCTAGTCTGAGTGGGTGGAAGTCCACTGCATAGATCAGCCTCTCACTGGGCAGAACGAGCCACCCACTGAAGTCCCACCCTACCACCTCCGGTTGTGTAGCAGTTTTCAACCGTTTCCAACATGTCCTTTACTAACTTTTGTTGTGTTTGATCTTGCGGGGATGTAGCCATTTTTCTGCCATGGTTTGCGTCCTGTAGGCGATATTTTTGTGGGAGTGTTACACCAAAACTTTTTTGCAAGCGCACTGTTGCTGTGGCACCACCCAGAACAATTGTGATTGGTTAAAAGAAATACAAGCAGCCAGGGCAGTTTTTTTTTCTCCACTCTCAAAGTGAGAGTCGGCCCAGCCAGACCTTTCTTTTCTTGAGAAAGGTCTGGTGAGCGAGACTAGCATTTGCCAGCTAGTTAACCTACTCCAAGCAGCGGCAGCACATTTTAATCAGCACTGACATTGTGGCGTATGTTTGTTTTATGTGTAGGCAGAGATAACGGTCAAATGTAGGCGATAATACTCCACAGTCGGTTTGTGCTTCGCCATCTGAAAAGACGATAAAGAGGAAGAGGTGGCTAAAAAAAAGGCTGTTGTCACTTACAGTAAGTGCAAAACAACAGTCTGTGATATGAGACAACATGACCCTGTTGAAATCAGTGCACCATGGAATAAGTAGGTAGTGTGTACATAGTGTGGCACACTGAAGTGCGCTAACAGAAGTATGCAATTTGTGACACATTCTTTCTCACTGCTAAATCTCCTTTTGGTCTGAAAACAGTGTAGACAGACTTGACATGAGGACATATGCTGTTGGATGTGTTCAACTCCACATTGTGCAGGTGTCATGACCAAACAATGGGAGAACCCTCACCAGCCTCCTACTGTGCTGGGGCATATGACCAGTCTGTAGGTATGGCTACAAAAATGACTAAATGACTACAGTAATGAGCAGAAGTCTGCTCTCTGTTTGCTTTCCTGTATGTTTGCTTGTCTGATGCTGCACTACCTATGTACAACAGAAACATGTGGTTCAGCATAGGAGCCAATGAATGAGACAACTCTGAGCAAATACAGCTTCAGAGGTTGAGAGGCAACCTTTTACTTATTACTATTATTCTAGTCTTACTTGTATAGTAAGTCTGTACTCTGTACTGATTATCCGGCTAAGTAAGTTCAACAATCATCCAGACTGATTAAAGACACTCACTACAGATAATTCTGAATGAATGCGTCAGAGCAGAGGTAAGGGCACACACAGATACAGAAGTCCTATTTTGGCCACTAGCCTGCTGATGGCAGTGTGGAGGAAGGTTTGGGTTTGTAGTGCTGCTTGTCGGGCTCCTTTGTTTGCCTTTGGGCTTCCTCCAACAACAATACAGAAACACATAACACCAGCTCTGGATTACCTTAAATGCCAGTCTCCAGGTTCATTGGGTCAGACACTAAATGGCCCAAAGTGTGTTGACACCAAAGTTTTAGGATAGACGTTGGATATACATTGCAGTGAGGGGAGTATGTAAGTAGTTGAGATGTCTGCCTGAAGTCACTTGCTTTTGCTTTGTCTCTTGTCAAATATCTTTTTATGTTGCAAAGTTGATTTTTGGATCCCAGCATGCCAAATATAAAGCTTGCTGTAAAGCTGTAGAGATAACAGACTGACAGGACCAGCTTTGCACTCCAGAACCTGCAGGCAAAAGCATCAGCGACCCTCACAACTAAGCAGCAACTTCCAGGGCTAAAAATGAAGCCAGCGCAGAAGTGCTAGAAACTGCAGTTCCTCTAGTGACCACTTGAGGCTGGCTCCAAGAGTGAATCAATCCCCATAGACCCTGTGTTAAAATGCCCAAGTTTACAGCAAAAATAAACATGTTCACATCCATGTACCAAAAACAGTTTTGGTCTCTATATTTAATTTGCCTATTGATGACAATTGTAGGGCAGTCAAATTTCAGTGGCGGAGTAACATGAAATCACTGCATGTCATTACAAGTGAGAAGCACATCGTAGGCTAGCTTTTTAGCTATACATATGTAACAAATAGATTCACAGAGAAATGAAAATGACTGCTTAGTTTGTTTTGTTTGTCCCTCTACAATGTTCTTGAGTACAAATACAGACTACTGATCTGTTATTTCCCTCCACACAGCTGCAGAGCATGTGTGCATGCTAGCAGTCAGCTGGTGGTCAGCTGTTGGTTTGGGTGCAATGCAGAACGTTGTATATGGCTCGCTGTGTCAGGGTCTTCATTAGTCTATATCCCCAATGTGCACAGTCAAAATAATGAGCTTGTTTCAGTGCTTTTATGCTTTTACATGTGATGCATGTAATTGTCTTGTCCCTCACATGATCAGAAAATCAGATCAGAACTGCAGAAATCTGTGTCTAAATGTGAGCCCATGCTGCAGCCTTTCTTACTCATCTCGTCTGTAAATAGATCATTTCCTCCTACCGATGCCCTCCCTGTGTTTGTGTGACCTCAGGACGGAGATGACACGTTGTAAATGTAGGCGCTTTAGATTCTCCAGCTGAACCCCCACCCCTCCACCACCACCCCATCATCTCCCAGCTTTATACTGCCTCTCTGCAGTCTAAACACACCTCACTTGTAAATATTCCTTATTGCATCTAGAACATAAACGCTCTCACTGCTGAGGCTTAGCCACCAGGTTTTCCCACACTCAGACAGAGAGTTGCTCGCTGGGCTGATGTCACACTGCTTCATGCCACCCACACACTCCATACCTCCATCCTCTCGTGACTTCCAGTGTTTAGAAAGCACCTGAAGGCTTTTGGTCTGAAATCCAATAATAACTGTAAAATGTAGGTGTGGACAATCAAACAACTCTCTAAACATCCACTGTGGGGGCACCATTAAAACTGGGATAAGCTGTGTTTTTTTTGTTTTGTTTTGTTTTTTGGCATTGTTGGGCAAAAATCCCATAAAAAGTTTTATGCATATTGTAATTCAAGTGGTTTGAGAGAAAACTAGGGGAGGACTCACCAAGGGCACCTAGTGCTAGGGCTGCCACTGGGCTGTTCTGCAAATGCAGATGCACATGCACGTCTTCAATGAAAGCCTGAGTCAAAGGTAGAGAATCCTGCAGAGAGATGTGCTATTTCAGCATTCCAGCATTAGCAACAACTGCCTACACTGCAAAGCAAGCCAAAAAAGGAAAACAGACTTAACAAAAACAGAGTCCAGTGGTGTGCACAGGGGGGGCAAAGGGGGCGGTCGCCCCCCCCCCCCGTGGCCCAGTTGTTGAAAAAACGTTCGCTAAAGTGCCCTCTTGGGAGCCAAAATGCACGTTAAAGTGCCCTCCTGGGAGCCAAAATGTGCGCTAAAGTGCCCTCTTGGGAGCCAAAATGCACGCTAAAGTGCCCTTTTTTTTCTTTTCACCCCTGACAGAGTCTATAGAAGAGTCTGACAATAAACGAGAACAAAAACGTCAATATCGATGAAGCGCTTCAGCGATTGACAGAAAATGTTGTAGCCTTCAGCTAAACTGAGCTAACAGGCTGCTAACTAGCTAACAGGCAATTTCCTTCAGTTCAGTTGCCTATGTTGATTGATAGTTTGTTTGATTAAAAATAACTAGTTTATCTAGTTTTAACACAATGTGTTATTCTGCTAAAATATGGTTATACATTATACAGTATATAGTAGCGTAACTCTCATCCTATTTCATCCTTCCTGACCGCCAGAGGCAGTGCATAAGCACTGGATGACCCATACCAACAGAGTCACAAGGAATCCCAAGTACATACCTCATTGAGTGGAAGCAGAGGAACTTGGTAGGAGTACAACGCCCAGTGGGTGAGGAGCGGCAATATTCACTCAATAAAACCTGGTGAAGGTGCTTGGCACACCAGCGAGGGCGTAGCATATACAGTACAAGCCAAAAGTTTGGACACACCTTCTCATTCAATGCGTTTTCTTTATTTTCATGACTATTTACATTGTAGATTCTCACTGAAGGCATCAAAACTATGAATGAACACATGTGGAGTTATGTACTTAACAAAAAAAGGTGAAATAACTGAAAACATGTTTTATATTCTAGTTTCTTCAAAATAGCCACCCTTTGCTCTGATTACTGCTTTGCACACTCTTGGCATTCTCTCCATGAGCTTCAAGAGGTAGTCACCTGAAATGGTTTCCACTTCACAGGTGTGCCTTATCAGGGTTAATTAGTGGAATTTCTTGCTTTATCAATGGGGTTGGGACCATCAGTTGTGTTGTGCAGAAGTCAGGTTAATACACAGCCGACAGCCCTATTGGACAACTGTTAAAATTCATATTATGGCAAGAACCAATCAGCTAACTAAAGAAAAACGAGTGGCCATCATTACTTTAAGAAATGGTCAGGCAGTCCGGAAAATTGCAAAAACTTTAAATGTGTCCCCAAGTGGAGTCGCTAAAACCATCAAGCGCTACAACGAAACTGGCACACATGAGGACCGACCCAGGAAAGGAAGACCAAGAGTCACCTCTGCTTCTGAAGATAAGTTCATCCGAGTCACCAGCCTCAGAAATCGCAAGTTAACAGCAGCTCAGATCAGAGACCAGATGAATGCCACACAGAGTTCTAGCAGCAGACCCATCTCTAGAACAACTGTTAAGAGGAGACTGCGCGACTCAGGCCTTCATGGTCAAATAGCTGCTAGGAAACCACTGCTAAGGAGAGGCAACAAGCAGAAGAGATTTGTTTGGGCCAAGAAACACAAGGAATGGACATTAGACCAGTGGAAATCTGTGCTTTGGTCTGATGAGTCCAAATTTGAGATCTTTGGTTCCAACCGCCGTGTCTTTGTGAGGCGCAGAAAAGGTGAACGGATGGATTCCACATGCCTGGTTCCCACTGTGAAGCATGGAGGAGGAGGTGTGATGGTGTGGGGGTGTTTTGCTGGTGACACTGTTGGGGATTTATTCAAAATTGAAGGCACACTGAACCAGCATGGCTACCACAGCATCCTGCAGCGGCATGCCATCCCATCCGGTTTGCGTTTAGTTGGACGATCATTTATTTTTCAACAGGACAATGACCCCAAACACACCTCCAGGCTGTGTAAGGGCTATTTGACCAAGAAGGAGAGTGATGGAGTGCTGCGGCAGATGACCTGGCCTCCACAGTCACCGGACCTGAACCCAATCGAGATGGTTTGGGGTGAGCTGGACCGCAGAGTGAAGGCAAAGGGGCCAACAAGTGCTAAACACCTCTGGGAACTCCTTCAAGACTGTTGGAAAACCATTTCAGGTGACTACCTCTTGAAGCTCATCGAGAGAATGCCAAGAGTGTGCAAAGCAGTAATCAGAGCAAAGGGTGGCTATTTTGAAGAAACTATGTTTTCAGTTATTTCACCTTTTTTTGTTAAGTACATAACTCCACATGTGTTCATTCATAGTTTTGATGCCTTCAGTGAGAATCTACAATGTAAATAGTCATGAAAATAATAATAATTTAATAATAATAATTTTAGCCTGTACTGTATGGCCTCCAGGGGCACCCCTCTCAGCTCACAAAGTGGCACCTCACCCCAGATGGCAGGCAGCAACCACCTGCCTTACATGCGTAGATGATTACGTCCACTATCCAGTGAGACAAATGCTGTTCTGAGAGAGCACAACCTTTCTTAGGACCATCATAACACACAAAAAGCTGGTCCGAATGGTGTATACTCGCAGTACCATCCACATATTCTCTCAGAGCCCGCACAGGGCATAATCACTTGGACTTGTCATCCTCTTCCCCCTCTGATGGGTCAAACTGCACCAGCTGGAAATGCCGATTGAGGTGCAAGCTCGACAAAACCTTCGGGAGAATTGCAGTATTTGGCCATAAGGTGACCCCTTAGCTGCTGGAGTTCTATCTCAGACATGAATTACTGACTGACAAGGCATGACGCTCCCCTACAGGCTTTGCTGAAATGATGGCAAGGAGGAAGGCAGTCTTTGCCGACAATCATCTCACTTCTGCCTGTGCCAATGTGCCGTGGCTTTCAGCCTCGCCTGAAAAAAGCACTTGCCGGAGCTGGCTGGGCTTGTGGCACATCAATTTGCAGACCAGCCAGGGCCATACGAACGATGGTCCCCACGGAACTATCACCTGAGCCCTCACCTGAGCTGTGGGCCAAGGAACGGGAGCCCGCCTCGGAGCCATGGGAGGCCATGTCACAAGGGACCGTATCTGCCCCATATTCCCCAAATTCAGTGTTTGAGGCTGCTGTCGAGAGGATGCCATCCTCTGGACCCGACACGGTCACAGGAGGAGTAGGCGTAAGAGCACTCCCCATACCAGTCTCAGTCTGGAGGGCTAGAAAGATGGATTTCATCTGATTAAGCTCTGCCATCAGCTGGTCCACCCTGGATGAAAGCTTAGACTCCCTGGCCTTCTTCTTGCCTTCTTGGGGCCAACCTTTGAGTTGAGGTTAGCTCTTCTGTCGGAGTAACGCCACCCAGAAGCAGCTCCACCTCAGCCAGCCTAGCAGTCCTCACTGCCCGGGGCATGAAGCTGCAGTTCACGCATGGGTCCTCCGAGAGGCCCTCTGTCAGGTGTTCGAGGCCAAGACACGAGGGGCAAAGATCATGACAGTCCTCAGGCTGCAGTGGAGCCATGCAGGCAGTACAACAATGAGTGTTCATCATAATGGCAGCCACCAATTATGACAACAACACACAATGAACAACCTCTGTTGGGAGTGGGAGCAAAAACACTGACTTCACCAACAAATGGTGCAACAAGAAACCAGAACAACCAAAGTTTTTAAGTGGTGTAAGTAAATCAGCTCATGCAGGAACGCTGCAACACAGCGTCCCAGAGGGACAGCTTGCCGCAGCCCTTGGAGGGCGAGCACCTTGCAGCTCCGACCGACAACGTGCGGTCACAAGGCTACCAGCGACAAGCTGCTAGCACACTAGGTTCAGCTACAGCGGGCTATAGTGCGTAAAGGACAATTAGCTTAAGCCGATACTATGACCGTAGTATACCTGCGACAGCGAGAAGAAAAAAGGAACAGACCCTCTGACGACACGGGAAGATATAGCCTGTCCGGGTCATTAGGGGGTCACCGGTGACTTTGTCGGTATAGCTACTCGACCTGCGCATGTGCAACATGAAGACATTCAGTGCTTATGCACTGCCTCTGGCGGTAAGGAAGGATGAAATAGATCCCAAGATGGCAACAGCAGAAATACTGAACTTGAGGTTTTAAAAACAGCAGTCCACAAACCACTGGGTGACCTCACGGTAGCTACGGCGATTATTTTTACAGTCTATGTGCCTTCCTCAGCTTTAAGCTTGAAGCAAGGCATTTAAACTCTGTTGAAGCTGCTCAAAGGTCTCAAGTTGAAGACTTTGTTGGGCAGCTTTCACATAAATTTCTCTGGATAAATGTGTGGACAGCACACTTGGATGGCTTCAAAGCAATGGCGGCTGCTGGTCTTTCAAACAGGGGAAGCTCACTTTAAGTTTACATCATAAAATCTGTCATATTGTAGTGAGGCAGTAACCTATAGAAGGAACATTTCATTGAAGCCGTTCTTCAACCACACTCATGCCATAGAACCTGATGGACTGGGGGCTCATCCTACTCTCCAATGTGCTATGTGTGAGCTCAGTCCTGCATGTTCTTTAATGAAGCAATAGGAGAAGATATTCGGTCTCAGTTAATGTAGTTTATTAAGCAGTAAAGGAATAAAATTACAGAGCTCTGGGTCTCAACTTCAAGTCCCTGACGAACAACAAAGGTGTGTCAGTTCACGAAGTCTGACCTCCTGTCCTTTCCCTGACCCAGTATATTTGAGCGTAACAGAGTGTCATTGTGCACGCAAGGCGTTGTCCTCTTCTCATTGGCAGTTCCACTTCCTCCTTCACCACACCACGCCCCTGCCTCGTGTTAATCTGACTCCTTCCCGCTGACAGTGGGGGCGTGGTTCCTGTTTTGAAAGACAAGAGAACAACACAACTCCCTACACGTGCTGTACCTTACTATCTGTACATCACTTTCTATTATTTTTACCATATATGAAACTAATTATCTAAGCATTGCGGTATGTGCTCCTCAGATTTCATGTCTCTTCCTCTCCTGTACTTCTCCGCTTCTGCAAAGCAAACACATTCAGATCAGCTGAAATCATCTTAGTATTCTCATTGTTCACACATCTAAAACTTATATAGTGAAACACAACTGATAGTAAAATGCATAAAATCATTCTATTCCCAACAAACCACAGCAAAACACACCTCAAAGATTTTCAGATGGGTTTAAACACCTGAATTGTACTGTACAAACGATGAAAATGAGCTATATCGCTCATGGAAATAAGGAACTCCGGCCAGCACTCTGTCAGAACACTCCACTCACAAATATCCGTATGGGACCGAGCTTGAAATGCGACGATGCCACTATGTATTTCAAAAGCACTGTAATAACAAAATTCTAACTATTAGAGGCAAAATTCATGACCTCCTGTCCTCAGATAGTACCTATCTAACCTCAAACACAGCTGTAAGACCTAATATATATTTTGATTGCTTCTCCCCAATTTCTCTTCAAGAATTGACCGCAGTGATTTCTTCATCTAAATCATCAACGTATCTCTTAGACCCCATCCCAACTAGGCTACTTAAGGAGGTCTTACCTTTAGTTAACACTCATATATTAGATATGATCAATATATCCTTATTAACAGGCTATGTACCACAGTCTTTTAAGGTAGCTGTAATTAAACCTCTACTAAAAAAGCCCACCCTGGATCCAGAGGTGTTAGCCAACTATAGACCAATATCTAATCTTCCCTTTCTTTCAAAGATCCTTGAGAAAGTAGTCGCAGACCAACTGTGAGATTTTCTCCATGATAATAATTTGAGGAATTTCAGTCAGGATTTAGAGTGCATCATAGCACTGAGACAGCACTAGTTAAAATTACAAATGACCTTCTGATTGCTTCAGACAAAGGACTCGTCTCTGTACTTGTTTTATTAGATCTTAGTGCGGCGTTTGACACAATTGACCATCAAATTCTGCTACAGAGAGTTTGTTCATGTTCATAATGAATCATCCTTACGTACTAAAGTTTGTTTTGGAGTACCGCAAGGTTCTGTGGTCGGACCAATCCTATTTACTCTATATATGCTTCCTTTAGGTAACATCATTAGAAATCACTCTGTAAATTTCCATTGTTATGCGGATGATACAGTTATACAGTTGTACAGTTGTATTTATCTATGAAGCCAGAAGAAAGTAACAATTAACTAAACTTCAAAATTGCCTTAAAGACATAAAAACCTGGATGAGCACCAATTTCCTGATGTTAAATTCAGACAAAACTGAAGTTATTGTTCTTGGCCCGAAACAACTCAGAGACTCTTTATCTGTTGACATAGTTTCTCTAGATGGCATTGCTCTGGCCTCTAGCACTACCGTAAGAAACCTCGGAGTAATATTTGATCAAGATTTGTCTTTTAATTCTCATTTAAAACAAACCTCACGGACTACATTTTTTCATCTGTGTAATATTGTGAAAATTAGGCCTATCCTGACCCGAAAAGATGCAGAAAAATTGGTCCACACTTTTGTTACCTCAAGGCTGGATTACTGTAACTCTCTATTATCAGGTAGCTCTAGTAAGTCCTTAAAACTCTCCAGCTAATTCAGAATGCAGCAGCACGTGTACTAACAGGAAGTAAGAAACGAGATCATATTTCTCCTGTTTTAGCTTCTCTGCACTGGCTCCCTGTAAAATCCAGAATTGAATTTAAAATCCTACTGTTAACTTATAAAGCTCTAAATGGTCAAGCTCCATCATATCTTAGAGAGCTCATAGTGCCATATTATCTCACCAGAACACTGCGCTCTGAGAACGCAGGGTTACTCGTGGTCCCTAAAGTCTCCAAAAGTAGATCAGGAGCCAGAGCTTTCAGCTATCAGGCTCCTCTCCTGTGGAATCATCTTCCTTTTGCGGTCCGGGAGGCAGACACTGTCTCCACATTTAAGACTAGACTTAAGACTTTCCTCTTTGATAAAGCTTATAGTTTGGGCTGGCTCAGGCTTGCCTTGTACCAGCCCCTAGTTAGGCTGACTTAGGCCTAGTCTGCCAGAGGACCCCCTATAATACACCGGGCACACACACTCTCACTCTCACTCTCTCTCTCACTCTCTCTCTCTCTCTCTCTCTCTCTCTCTCTAACTCGGCCATTCTGGATGTCACTAACTCAGCTTCTTCTCCAGAGCCCTTGTGCTCCACTGTCTCTCAGGTTAACTCATATTGCGGCGGTGCCTGGATAATGTGACGTGTGTGGTTGTGCTGCTGCTGTGGTCCTGCCAGATGCCTCCTGCTGCTGCTGCTGCTGTTATCATTAGTCATACTTCTGCTGTTATTATACACATATGATTATTGTCACACATGTATACTATCAGATATTAATATGTTATTATTAATTATATTATTACTTTCATTAATGTTGTTGTAAGCTACTGTCAATACCATCTATCCTGCATCTCTCTCAGTCTCTGTCTCTGTCTCTCTCTCTCTTTCTGTCTCATTGTGTCATACGGTTTACTGTTAATTTATTATGTTGATCTGTTCTGTACGACATCTATTGCACGTCTGTCCATCCTGGAAGAGGGATCCCTCCTCAGTTGCTCTTCCTGAGGTTTCTACCGGTTCTTTTTTTCCCCGTTAAAGGTTTTTTTTTGTTTTTTTTTTAGGGTTTTTCCTTATCCGCTGTGAGGGTCCAAAGGACAGAGGGATGTTGTATGCTGTAAAGCCCTGTGAGGCAAATTGTGATTTGTGATATTGGGCTTTATAAATAAAATTGATTGATTGATTGAATCACAACGGGGTTCCGCCTTTTAGACAATTCCTCCAATCATCATGCATACACCAGCATCCTCTCCCGCCTACCGCTCCATTATGTCCCAGGGAAGCTGAGCCTCCCTGGAAGTGACGATTTTGTCGCATTTATCCAATGACCGTCTTGCTTTGCTGCATGAAAAAACCTACTTAGCACTGTCTCATAGGAATGCTTAGAAGCTCCGTGTCCACCGTGCTGACACGAGAATGTATGACAGGGAGGTCGCGTTTGAAAACTGGTGATAAACAGCTGACGTTTGAACATCATTGTCATGATGTTAAATGCATCCTAGCGCACGTTTAATGCAATTTAAATTCTTATGTAAATGTAAATTCAATAGTGCATATTTGACCATTTCTTCGATGAAATTTCAGGAGAAGTTCAGCCTCCCTTGTTGTCTCAGAGCAATCGCCCCTGCTTTAAAGATATAAAACTGAAGGGGACTAAGGCTTCATCCACACAGGTATTTTTGAAAACTGGGGGTTTTTTTCTCACACAAGCACTGTTATAAAAAAAATCTCTGACCAAATGAAAAGGGAAACACAACTGAAGTGCTCTTAAGGGAATGCCAAACCAACAGACAGTGATGTGACTGTAACCCTAAAGCCATGCATTGAAGAAGATGATGTTGGCCAATCAGAAACCTGCAAAAAAGCTATTCCATTCTATAGCTATTCAGCTGAATAATCAGAATTCTGCCTGTGACCTCTGTACTACATTCTGATGCCTCTGTTCCCTAGTATAGTGGAAGAGTACTATACATTTATGGGTGTAACATGTAAGAAGTCAAGATAGCAAATTTAGAGTACTATTTTGGTCATGTCTGCCATTGTCTTCATTACTTTATCCTATTAGACATTTGTGTGAAGTATTGTCATAATAATTAGAGTATGAATTCTTAAGTTATGAGCAAAAACAAGTTTTGTCACAGTAACCTTTGACCAGCAAAATCTAATCAGTTCATCAATGAGTCCAAGGGCACATTTGTGCTAAATGTTAAGCTATTCCCTCAAAGTGGTCCTATGTTATCACGTTCACGAGAGTGAGATTGCAACATCACAGCGGCCTTGAACTTTGACCAAAACCAAAATCTGATCAGTTTGTTGATTCCAGGTGGACATTTGTGCCAAATTTGAGGAAATTCACTTTAAGTGTTCTTGAGTTATAACATTTACAAGGATGAGACAAACGCAAGGTCACAGCAACCTTTGACCACCACACTCTAATCAGTTCATCCTTAAGTCCAAGTTTGTGCCACATTTGAAGAAATTCCCACAAAGTGTTCTTTATATATTGCCTTTACAAGAATAAGATAAACAAGGTCACAGTGACCTTGACCTTTGACCACCAAAGTCAAATCAGTTCATCGCTGAATGCAAATGGACATTTGTGCTAAAGTTAAGAAAATTTCCTTGAGGCATTTTTGAGATACTGTGTTCACAAGAATGGGACGGACCCACAGACAACCTGAAAACATAATGTGGCTGTGGCATTCGCTGGCACAGAGCTATAAAAAGTACAATTACACACAAAAAAACAAAACTTTGTAACAGTAACAAGAGGAAATGTAGTTTGTTACATCCATCCCCATTACCTCTGACGTTCAGGTTCCACGCTTAGGTCAGATCCAGTTCCATCCAGCGATGAAGACCATGAGATCAAAGTTTAGTAAAGTATAGTAAGCAGACCTTGAGCTGAAATTAGTTTGTAAATGCGTGTTAACAGTTTTCAAAAATAATTCATAAAGTCACAGTGTTTCTATATATTTTATTCAGCCAGTAATCGTTTCAATGCAAGCCGTGAACACGAACTGAAAATATTTTCAACTGCAAACAAACTAAAGGAACAAATACAGAAATTGACCTAAAGGCCACAGTACCATCTGTCACAGTATGCTCTGTCATTACCTGTGTCACTGCTGACAGTAGTGCTTACGTGGGCAATTTCATCAAATCCTCAAAACCTCTCAGTATCAAATATCACTTCAAAAATGTACTCTAATAAAATACTTTTTAGTTAGAATATAAAACAATCCTCTGTATATCATATACTTATATGTTTTGTCTACTACTACACAGCAATCCAAGTTTAAATTAGCAGACCAAATGCTACTACCCAGACATGGGAAATTAAAGGGAATTAAGGGAAAATGCTGGTATTTTTCAACATGGGTGTTTTTCTCTATTACCAGAATGATAACTGGTGCTTTCAGACCCTTCCCTTGCACTGACACAGCACTGCAGATAAAAGGTCAGGCTATGCAAGACTATACCAAATGTAAACAAGAGTCTTTGATGGAACTCCCTGTAACTATATTGGTAAGCTTCAGAGCTTTCCACGTTCTGTTCCAGCAGCTCCCTTGTCCCCCAAACTTTGCAAATATAATGTTATCATGACCAATAGCATCTGAGAATAACACCCTGGTTGGAAAATACTTCAAGTTCCCTTTAAGGCAAACAGCTGATAACAGTGTGTCTTGCAGATTTGACTGTGACTGTTTTGGAAGCGTGCACTTTCCCTCGTGATAGATTATACATTACAGTATTTCTCTGCTCTGTGTCTGAGCACCTTACTTTCTTTCGCAATATATTCACCTATTTTGTCTTTATATTGTGAATCAAGAATACGGAACCCACACTCTCCGTACACAGGCACAGTCGTCAGTCTGTTGTGGTTCCTGAGTCTTTCACAGCTCTGTCTTCCCATCGCTCACTGCACTGCTGGCAGCTCCACCCACAGCCTCGGAGCTAGTGGTGGAAGAGTCGGCGTCTTTGGGCTGGAAACCCAACGAAGCCGAGTTAATGCAGTAGCGTTTCCCTGTGGGTTTTGGTCCGTCATCAAACAGGTGTCCCAGGTGAGATCCACACTGAAACAAAATGGAGAAGATTGATTTGCAGCTTTTTTGAATGTAAGTATCAAGTTGTACATGTTCCACATTATCAGCCTGTCCACTTGTGATCCTATTAGTTGTTGCAAAAATTATTCCCTTGTCTTTTCTGTGACTGGTGGCAGTGTCCCCTGCTGTTTCCCAAAGTGTCTTTGTTGAGAATAATAAGAATAACTTTATTCATCCCCAAGGGGAAATTCAATTGTCTGTCAGCTCATCTATTATATGTCAAAGAATTATAAAGCCTGATGGCTGTTGGTATATACAGTAAGATCTTCTGTATTTCTCTGTCCTGCATCGAAGAGAGAGGTTTTTTTGGTCCATCAAGGTGTTGTGGATTGGATGATCTGGGTTGTTCATGATGGCCTCGAACATCTTCAGTGTGCATCTCTCCACCACCTCCTCCAGTGTGTCCAACCTGACTCCAATCACAGAGCCAGCTCTTTTGACTAGTTTGTCCAGCTGCCTTGCATCTTTGTGTCTGATGCTTCCTCCCTGGCAGACTGCAGCATAAAACAACACACTTGCCACCACAGACTTGTGGGTTCTGTATGTAACTCTAGAAATGTTTTATTAATGACAGCATTGGCTGTTAAGTGAACTGTAGTTAGCATCCTGTCACTCACGCTCATGCTCCGTAGGTGCAAGGAAGCACCTGGGCATCACCAAAACAGTTATGTAGGGTACACAAGACTCAAAGTGATTGACCGGCAAGACCTAGAACTACTAGCATCTGGTTGATAGAAGGTTAGACATAAATTGCAATCACATTACTATCTACAATGTTCCTGTATTTGATTTGGACCATTGGCTCCATGATACTAAGTAGCTAACTGTTTGCTAATTACTGTACATTATAAACTGATGTTACAGAACAACAGACAGCAGATCCATGCAGCAAGCTTACGTCAGGCAACTAGCTGTAATATAGCTATGCTGCATGGATCTGGCGTTGGTTACTTTGTAATGTTAACTGAAAACGTACTTTGCAAACCTGCCCCTGGAGTCTGGATAGATAAAGCTCCAGCAAAAGTTCAGTCAGGAAGACTATAATTTTACATGCTAGGTCTTTAAAATATTTCTCATAAACATCTACTATTCACTCCTTGCTCCATGCTCACTCATTTCTTTGTCATTTTTGGGAGCTATTAATTGAGACATAAGCTGTTCTGTCAGCTGATCACAGTCAACCAATAGCACAGTGACATACCTTCTCCGTTAGCCCATCATCTTACTGCTTCATGTTTTATATATGGTTGTCTTTCTTTTTTTACTTCTTTCATGCTGCAGTTGTACACACCCTCTAACTCCCCATCACTGCAGAATCTTCGCAGATTCATCAGCCTCATCAGCTTAATCAGCCTTCAGTCTCAGAGTCATCAACCATCACAACCACCAGTGTCTGGACTCCATGGGGGATTTATCTTGCTGCAACTTGATTGCAAATCTCCCTCGGGAGTTCAATCGCAAAAGACTTGCTGGTAATTCATATTCATCACATCATCTGTTAATCTTTTCACTGCCAATCTGTATTAAACAACCATCTATTCATTCACCTGGTGACAGGTAAAAAAGAGGAACCTATATGCTGTTAAAGGTCAGTAGAAAATGATGATATGGGGCACTTGATTGGATAAATGTGACATGAATTAGCTTGCTAGCACAGCCTGCAGTCCTTCACCTCAGAGCGGACAGCAGTTCCAGAGACAGACCTTCAGTCTCTGGCCGTAGCAACTCCAATTCAGCCAGTACACACCCCAGCATTGCTGGTCACAGCCAGCTGGTGGCCAGCAACAGCACTGGATCTAATCTGTGTACTGACAGGAATAAAAATAGTTTGCTGATGCTCTTGGGGGTCGGGGCTTTCCGGGATCAGACCCCTGACACTGGGTCCTGGTCTGACTGAAATGGAGTTGCTAACATTACAGCCGCTAAGTGAATTTCCGTGTGCGGGCCATCACTACAAAATGTATGAAATGGTAACACAGCATGTGTTGACTGGCGAATGCCAGTCGTTTGTTGATGTTAGCAGGCTCCTTTCAAAGATAACTTTAGCAAGTGTTGTACACTGTTGGCACCGTAGGGGAGGTGAAAGAGGCACGGCACTGGGGAGCGCCGTAAACCTCATATTCTTTGAAGTTTCCCACAAAATCTGTCCTGAGTCCTCTACACAGAAATCTGTCCAAAGGCCAGGAAGGGGAAGGTCCTAGTGTTTCAGTTATGTTACAATTGGTTCACCCATGGCAATCACAAATGATTACTATGTAAAAAGTTACATACAGAACCTTTAAACATCTAGTATGTAAGATTTTGTTGCATCTGGCAGTGAAATTGCAGAACTGTCACCTCTCCCATATGTCATACGTGTAGGAGAACTACAGTGGCTGACACGCAAACCCAAAACGTGAATGGCCATATCTCGAACCAGTGTTTGTTTTGTCCACTCTGGACTACTGTAGAACAACATGGCAGACTCCATGGAAGAGGACCCGCTCCTTATCTAGATGTAAATAGCTCATAAAGGCAAAGAAAATACAATAATGCTTATTTTGAGGTGATCATAAACTAATGACAACACAGTTTTGAATATTAAATACCATTTCAACCAATAGATGCCCCTATATCCCAGACACTGGACCTTTAAAGGGAGACACTACAGGTTATATTTCTGTGAAACGCTTTGATTTTATTCTCACAGTGAGTCAGTGGTACAAAAGTAAACAAAAACAGCGGTGTAATGCAATGTTTATAGTGTACCTGGCTGCAGGTTGTCTCCACTCGGTGCATCCCATAGGAGAAATCATCTGCCACAGAGATGGCCTCCTCCTTCACAAGGTCAAAGAAGGATGGCCAACCTGAACACATGACGGAATCATGTTAGGAAGGTGTCAGCATACAATTAATGTGTGGACTGGTCGGTCCACCACTTCAGTCCAGACTAAAATATTTCAACAGCTACAGGATGGATTGCCAGGAAATTCAGTGCAGGTATCCATGGTGCCCAGAGGATGGAGCCTGTCATCTTTGGTGATCCTCTGTCTTCTCCTCTATTGCCATCATCAAGTCAAACTTTCAGTGTGCCCAATACTTCCATTTATGACCTGCAAAACTAATCACATTCCCATCACTCTAAGCTGAACTTTTTGTCCTACAAAGCAATTGTTTACAAGTTAACATGTTTAACTAAGATGGTGAGCATGGTAAACATCATACCTGCTAAACGTCACTGTGATAGTATTGTCTTTGTGAGCATGTTAGCATACTGCAGCCTCGCAGAGCTGAAAACTTACATATATGCATACTTCTCCAGCATGACTTCAAGGTATTCCCTCTTTTCCAACTAGGAGTTTGGCCTTATTTCTGTCTGCCAAAGCATCTCTGCGCATTTTGGAATGTTTCCAGTTAGAGGCTTAACTTCACTTTCTCATCTTTAGGGGAGCCCGACCTCATCACTGAGGAGTGTGGAGTTACAGGCAGGGTTGGAAATTAGCACCAGCCAACAGCAAAATGCTGGTAGAATATTAATGTGGCTGCTAGATTTGCTTCACTCACCAGCCAAAAAAAACTATGGTAATCTATTGAGTGGCTGGCAGATCTTGTAATCAATGCAGGGTGGACAAAAAGGTTAATTTCCAACCCTGGTTGCAGGCACTGTTAAAAGGAAATCAGGGAGAGAGCCTGGAAACAGGACTGCTATATTTGTGTCTAGATGAGGAGCAGTGCCCCCTGCTGACTGGCTGTATATGCAACTGGTCTGTGATCACATCACAACTGGCAACTCCGAAGGTTTGTAGCATAAATTAAAGCATGGTCCATAACATTCACAACAAACTGGCCACAAGATCTAAATAACTTTCTGTTCTCTGCAAATCAAGCAAGGTAAATGTTCCCCTTCCTTATAGAAGTGCACTCTAATTTACACTGCAGGCCACCAGGGCCCAGATCTGATGGAGCTGTCATAACACAGAAAAGAAAATCACAGCAGATTAAATAATTTTGCAGCCATGAGTGTGATGGCTTTTACGTGCATTAGTAATCCAAATGAAACATGGCCACATATAATGGAAACACAGAAACGCCACTGGCTGTAAGAGGGGTTGCAATTCCAAATGACACAGCCACTGAAGCCTGCTGCCCATCACTGATCCATACATGCTGTAACTGCTGCATGCTGCAGACATCTGTTCACACTGACTGGTTATTGTGTCAGTGGACCAGCTACTCATTGACTCAATTTAACTGATGGAGAGTTTAACCCCAAACAAGAAAAAACAGTTTGTACATAAAGACAATGATTGTAGGTTAATGATTAGCAAATACCAGCATTTAGTACATTCACAAAAGAATGTCAGGCTTTAGAGATGCTTGTGCCTAGCCTACAGAGCTGCAGGTGAGAAACTGTGGTTCAACTTACCCGATCCTGAGTCGAATTTAGTTTTCGAGCTATAAAAGGAAACAAAAATGTCAATTAGAAAAAGTTTGTTAATTTCATTTACAGTTGAAAATGTTTAATTCCAAATGATTGCTTATTACAATTTACAGCTTATTCTCTACATGGGTGCTATCCGGCAACATTTCTTTCTGTAAACTTATGTCAGGCTTTCACACCCAAACATACACACTTTATAGTGACTTTATAGTGAGCTCATCTGCAACATGAAAAACACTTTCGGACACCACTTACGTCATCTTCTGTGCACCGTTAATGATGTCATTGCTGTGGCACAGTGAAAACATGCCATTTCAACAGTGACTGGTGGTAAATTCATAACAAATACCAGCATGCAAAATGTGATAAACACATGTTTTATGGAGTGTATTTCCCCTAATCTAATAACATTACGAAGTACTCTGTGGTTATTTGTTTTGGAATGCGCTGCTCTGCTCCCATTAAACACACTATCAATATTATACTGTCAGATGGACAGAAGAACAGAGGGCGATTGCAACTTGTCCTAAAAATGTAATTAGTTTTCAGTTTATCATTTGATGAGCTGACGTTTGTCTTTTACGATTAGTAAAGTGATAACTTGGGAATTTAAAGTGTAACATTAAACATTACACCATTACAGCACAAGTCACAGCTAGTAGTGACCCAGCTCGCTAGTGTTAGCTAGTGTTACAACTCTATTCTCTGTAATGTTAGTCGATTTATTTTGATATCTTCGGGGACCGACAACTACACATTAAATTCACCATCAACAGTTAAAAATGTAAACAAGCTGTAGTCAAGCTGCTCTCTCTCCTGTCGTCTGTCACTGCATGCAGTCTGTTAGTTACTTCAGTGTGATGCACGATGGGATATAGTGCTTGGTTACTGACCGCCAGTTGTACACTACTTTTTACAGTGCATTGTGGGATACTTTGAGTCCATTATATAAGTTACAATAATTCCCACTAAACATTCAGACAGCTCTACAAAATGGCAAAGTCGCTTTATAGTGGACTATATAGTGAGTGGTGAGTGATTTCGGACATAGCCATATAAACAACTCAGCTCCTACCTGAACAGCTGGGCCCCGCAGACAACACAAGTGTAGGTCCCCTCATCTTTATGATCTGTGAACTGTCCAGTGAAGGCACTGTGGAAAAAGGACTGTATTAGTGAATGGTTTATCAATATGATGAACAAATGAGTACGTGTTGTTTTTACACACCATGATCCTGTCAGCACACTTTTTGCCTTAAAACCCGAGAACACTGAATGAAACTAAATGAAACCTGACAAAACTAAATGAATCTTGACAACACTGCAATGACACTTCAGACAATGGAAGCAACCTTAAGAATGTTGATTGAAAGAATAAGGAATGAAACATGAGAAGTTTCCCGGGATATGTATGATAATCATGTCCCTGGTAATAACCTTGGTTTGAGGATTGCTATGATTTTTGCAATAAAGAGTGCATCAGGTTGCTATATGACTTGCAAATCTATGACAAAAAAAGTGGTTCCAGCAGTGTGTCCTACCTCTCAGTTCCTCTCTCCTGGGTGACATGGTACTGCATTGGTGTGAGGCGTTCCCTCAGCTCCTCCTGAGTAAAGCTCACTGGCCATGTCTTCTTAGTCCTACGTGCTCCTGGTAGGGGGAAGCAGGGAGGACAAAAACATATTAATTATGCAGGTCGTCTGATGGCACCATTACACTATCCCTTAGGTCTAGCTAACAACAAAACTGTATAACCTTCCTCCGTCTCGGTACAAATATAAAAAAAAAGCAGGTGGGCCATAAGAATGAGCTTACTGCAACGGCAATAAAAAATAAAGTCATTTCATCAGACTTCCAGCTGCAGCACACAAGCAGTTATTTTTGTCTGAAAAGATTTGACAGTTGAAAATATGTATGACCATGTGTTTACTCCACTATGTTTGACATCAACTCTAAAATTGCTGTCACATCCACAGAAGAGCTCCGTATGTAAGAATGAACTGTACGAGAGATGTGAGCTTTTAGTGCAGAAAATGTTTCCCCGAGGTGACGTTCAGTGTAGCAGTATGTGCGTGTATGTGTGTGTGTCACTGCCAGCTGTTCAGGATAAACTGCATAGAGGTAAGTTGTTCAGGGTTTTTTTTTTTTTACATGTGGTTCCAGGTCATTTTTCTGACATGATAAGTAGATCTTGAATAGATCTCAATTGCACAGCTCCAACATGGATGTGTGAACACCCTGCTCCGACACTTCTCCTCAGGCATCAGAGAATCATCACTGCTTCATCATGCAGACACAACTTGTGCAAGGATAAATGATGATTAGTGTGCTAAGCTAAAAATATATCTTATTTTCATCCAAAAACAAAACACAAAAAGAACCTATGTGCAATACAACCTTTCAAAAATAAGTGTTAAGTTAAACAAAACCACAACAATCAGTGCATGCAAGCTGCAAGAAAGCAAAGCGTGAATCATTTGATTATTCTGTTAGCACTTCAGCTGTGTGACAGTAGCATGTGAGTAGAGCTAAAAACTCAACAGATGCTGAACTCAGAGGAGATATGAACCATTCTAAAAGGTCTCCATTGGATTTTTTGACCACCCATGACTCTAATGTTTGTGTCTTAGACCGGGATGTTAAGGGTGTGTGGGTGATGATCCAGAAGAGCCCACCCTGACACAGCAAAGCAGTTTCAGGCCTTCAAAATTAATTAAGATTAATTCCACTGTGTACCTGGAGTCTCTTTAGATGTTGAATATCTGGAGCCTCTAACCTCTTACAAGGTGAGGTGTTTTTTTGTTTTTTATCTCTGTGAAATGACATCTGATAATACGCATACAGGCATGAATGTCAGCTGTGATTACAAGAAAAGCCCCAGTCATTTTTGTGCCCAAATGCGTCAAGACCCAGGTTTACTGAGTCATTTGGATAAGTTTGCTGAGTACCCAGAACAAGTCTTTTTACTGATTCCATGTTTCAGAACTCAGGGATTATTTGACACAAGTGGCCACAAAATGTGACTGCAAACGAATGCTAATGTTGCTCTATTAAAGATAAAAAAAAAAATTGTTTCCGTTTGTTTCTGTACAGTATGGAAATTAGTCAGCACAGTTATAAACTTTCACGCTGAATATCAAGTCTGCAATGTTTGTCTAAAATATGTTGTTGCTGTGTGATAATGTAGTTAGAATGCAGTTTGCCTTAAAAAACATTGCATATTAGTATGACTAGTTTATACAGACTTGATATTCACTGTGTTGGATTACATAACAACTACTTGGTTACTTGCTTACTCATACTCTAAAGAAGACAATAGAATTCAATGGACTCCTGGAGCAGTCAACAAAATATCCAAGTTTGTAAAACACAATAGCAGGGTTTAAAAAATGTGAGTCATTTGTAGTAAATGTGCTACAACACGCAAAACCACTGATATACTATGTCCCTTCAAAAAATACAGGCATATAACTATAAAAGATTAAAAACGCCTAGGTAAGAATAAATCAAACAGAAATTTAGTGAGATACAATACACTTTGTCCAATGTATTTGCTTTTTATATATTGCATTTATTGTGTCATATTTAAATGACAAACTCATGTTCATAAGTCTAATATTTAGGCTCTTGTCTTTAATAGCTGCATGAATTGTTTTTCATAGTGGCATGCCACATTAAAATGAAATCACAGAAAACAAAGAGGTGTATTACACGTACACGTTGTCCAGCAGAGAGCAGCATAGACCTGCCAATACTAATACCCCTTTTCAACAGTCGTGCTGACTTGGCTTGGCTTGGTTTGGTTTGGACTGTCAGCCCAGCACAGCAGGTATTTGCATTTCCATGACAACAGGGCTACCCACTTGAAGGTGTGTCTTAAACTGATGATGGCTTGTCTTGAGTGAGTTGAGTGAGTGGGCTGATCCACGGCTAAAGTTCCCTGTTATTTTTGCTGCATTTGCTTAAGCATTACAGGTAAGAGAAGTTTACCTGTTGGAGGTGAGCTGTTTGCAGAGGTGTAGTAAGACAGTAAGTGTCTGCAACTCTTCATTTTACATCTCACTGTGGCTGTTTCTGCTTATACTTTCCTCCCTGCCGCATTATTAGACTCTCCTTCATTGAAGAAAAGCCACTAACAAAGTTTCGCTAATTCAGTGATAAACACATTTTACTTCCTATAGATTCTTCACAAGAAAAGTCCTCTGTCCTTTTGTTATGTAAAAGCTTTCATTTGGAAGCAGCAAAATAAGGAAAGTTGAGTTTTCAAACAGCAACTTCACACAACTTCTAATACTGCTGATAGCAGACATGAAACGGTAAAATAAAACAGATATCTAAAGAAAAAACAGGATGCAGGAGAGAAACTAAACTCCAAACCACTGAGATTCAGTTAGAAGCTACAGAGGTACTGAGAGCTGAACACAGAAACTTATGAAAATGCCTTTCTCACTGGTATCCTGCAGACAGAGGGGAGTTAAGTCTCTCACACACTTGTTTAAGACGAAGAAGGGGTGTCAGCGGGGGTCAGCTGTGGTTAGCAAGACGTCACCTCAGCAGTATTGTCCTGTTATTTGATTATGTACATAATTTCAGTTCGTGTACTCCAATCAACCCGTTCTCATTCCCAGGTTGTCAAATACTGAAGTTTTATCATGCCTCTCAGCGTCTGATTGCGATGCACAGGGCATCCTTTAGTGTATCTACCCCGAAAACTTCAATTAATAGCCCGGGCCATTATTTGCTGAAATTACTGACCTCAACAGACTCATATTTGGGACAGACATCTTTATGGGACAGGCCTTTAATTCCTTTCACAAAAATTTGTTGCTCAGCATAGATGGGAAATTACAATTAAATTACTTATTTAAACCAGTATGAATAACACTTGTATAAGAATTAGGCTTCGAATAGCATATCAATTATGAATCATTCACTTGATCTAGTTCCGAGAGACAGTGCATCAAAGAGAGAGACTGATGGCACTCGAGGATTGTGGCACCTGGCATACCGACACACAACACTTTATCCTGGTAAAACAATACTCACAACTTGGATTAATTCTCTACCCACTTGAGGGCGGGTGGCCCAGCTTTTGGACCTACTCCAGAGAAGGCATGGCTTGACTCTGTGCAGCCCAAAAGTGACAGTGGAAAAGGCCGATAAATACTACACTGTCATTGGTTTTCATGAGCAAGTGTAGGGGAGCATTTTCTTTTTTGTCACTGCTACTGGCACATCAGTGACGATCAGCACAAGGCGTATGTGATATAAAAAAAAAAAAACACTTCAATATCTATTTTGATTATTTTTCATTTTGGCATGAGCAATGCCTTTCCATCTCAAGAAACAAACAGTTCTCCTGTACCTCCTCATGTAAACTAATGACAGTGCTTTGTGTTTGTTGTTGGCAGGTGTATGCTGCTCTCCGCTGAACACTGAAGTGTAATACACTTTTTTGTTTTCTGGGTTGTGATTTCATTTTAAAATGTGGCATGGAAAATGTATGTCACAATGAAAAACAATTAATTCCAAGGCAAAATAGTTGCCTTTTGAGACCTATTTTTCATTTAATTTCAACACTACATGAACACAAAATCTGACTTTAAAATCAGGCAATATCTGATCAAAGAACGAGAAAACAAGTCGACGAGTCAGACCAAGCATTCACTGCTATAAATTGCAGTACCTGGACGTTTTTGATACTCATTGCTACAATAACAAATACATATCACTTGTTAGTTAAAAAGTACTGAGGTCCAATAACCAGGCCTGTTCAGATTAGTACCAATTTGGGAGCTCTCAAGCATCGTTCACTGCAAAAAATTTGATCGATCTTCCCTGGGACGACCGATCAAATGTGAGAAAATAACTAAAAGCAGCTCACATCATTCTGAACACACGTAGACTGGGACAGTAAAGACATGCTGACACACCAGCCAGGTGTTAAGGCTTTAGAGAGGCAGAGCACAGCAGGCACACAGCACCCAGTCAGTGGACCTGAGGGAAGACTGCAGGACCTCAGAGCTACAGGCTGGCTCTTGGTTATTAGATGCAGCAGATTGAAGCCCGACATGGCTGCTGGAGAGAGGGTACTCCACCCACCAGTAGAACCAAACACCTCTCAGCAGGGCTACAACCAAGGACTAGGCTGGATGAAGGGGAGCAGACAAAGGGAGAGACAAAACAGGTCAAGATACTGAACAGTATTAAAGACAAGACATGAAATAAAAGCGCTGGTCATCAGGATCTGTTTGGGATTCCCACTGTTAATACAGAGTTTGAAGGACATTGGTTAACAGACATGAGGAACATGGAAACGCACCTAGAAAAACTAAAAACATTAATACCTTATCCTGCATGGAAGTCTAATCCTGAATAGCTTTCAGCTGCTGATGGCTAAAATTATCAGATTTTAAATGAAAGACAACTTGTGTTCTGAAAGTAAAATCCATATCCCTGACCAGATTACACACAGAAAAACTCAACCAAACAAACAATACCAAATTGTGCAAATAAGAACTGAAAATGCAAAGTCATTGTGGCTTTAAAATGCAACAACAAAAGACTCTTATCACAGCTCTGAGACAACAGATCCACTTGTTCATGATACTGGTGGTAATAAAGATGATTAATTACAACAGAAAGATTTTACAATTGAACATAACACCACATATATGCTCTGACCAGAGAACTTTATAATGAACTTTATACTGCAGTACTATGCAGTATACTATGCACTATGCAGTACTACAGCACATGCACACACACTCACACCTCCTTTAGATCATACACTGACCAAGGGTCTCTGGATGTCATTTAGATTCAAGATTGAGTCATACGAGGCAGCAGTATTGTCCTATTATTTGATGATGTACATGATTTCAGATTATGTAATTTAATCAAACTGTTCTCATTCCCAGGTTGTCAAACACTGATGTTTCATCATGCCCCTCAGCGTCTGATAGCGATGCACAGGGCATCCTTTGGTGTATACACCCTGTAAAACTTAATAGCCCAGGCTATTAGTAGCTTAAATCACTGACCTCAGCTGACTTATATTTGGGACCGACATCTGTATGAGACAGGCCTTTAGTTCCTTTCACACAAATTTTCTGTCTGTCTGTCTGTCTGTTTGTCCGTCCGTCCGTCCGTCCGTCCGTCGATGTGGGGGCGTGAACCATCAAATGCACAGCATTGGGCAATGTCCCTTACTTACACTATGTCAATTGCTCTCAGTGTCAAGCAGTGCCACTAATGGGTTTAAAAATCGAGTTAGCTAAAAGCTCTGTGTATCTTACAAAGACCCTAAAGGGTGCCTTTGCCATTGATATCAGGAGTGTGACAAAGCAGCCATATATATATATATATATATATATATATATATATATATACACATATATATATAAATAAAGCCTATATCCAGCCTGTCCACATTCTTATACACACATTTATACACTGCTCAAAAAAATGAAGGGAACACTTAAATCACACTTCCCAGATCTCGATGAATGAGATATCCCAGATGAAAATCTTTATTGACTACATAGTGTAATTCTTTGAGAACAAAATAATGTAAGAACAATCCATGGAAACCAAAATCATTAACTCATTTAGGACTGGATTCAGAATCATACCCAAAATCCCAAAAAAGTGGATTCAAAGTGAATTTCCTCAGGACAACTCATAATGTGGCTCAGTAGTGTATATGGCCTCCACGTGCCTGTATACATTCCCTACAACGTCTGGGCATGCTCCTGATGAGACGACGGATGGTCTCCTGGGGGATCTCCTGCTGGACAGCCTGTGGTGCGATGTGACGCAGGGGATAATACGATACATGATGTCCCAAAGGTGCTCGATTGGATTCAGGTGTGGGGAACAGACGGGCCAGTCGATAGCATCAGTGCTTTCGTCATCCAGGAACTGCTGACACACTCCAGCCACATAAGGCCAGGCAGTGTCATGCTTAAGAAGGAACCCAGGGCCCACTGCACCAGCATATGGTCTGATAATGGGTCTGAGGATCTCATCCTGGTACCTAACAGCAGTCAGGGTACCTCTGGCTAGCACATGGAGGTCCGTGTGGCCCACCATGGATATGCCTGACCCACCACCAAACCAGTCTTGCTGGAGGATGTTGCAGGCAGCAGAACATTCTCTATGGTGTCTCCAGACTCACGTCTGTCACATGTGCTCAGGGTGAACCTGCTCTCATCTGGGAAGAGAACAGGCAAACGTCAGTCGGGCTGCATGGTGCCGGGATGTGAGCACAGGCCCCACTTGTGGACCTCGGGCCCTCATGCCACCCTCATGGAGTCTGTTTCTGACAGTTTGGGCAGAAACATGCACACAAGTGGCCTGTTGGAGGTCATTTTGGAGGGCTCTGGCAGTGCTCCTCCTGTTCGTCTTTCCACAAAGAAGCAGATAGCGGTCCTGCTGCTGGGTTGTTGCCCTCCTACGGCCCCCTCCACCTCTCCTGGTGTACTGGCCTGTCTCCTAGTATCTCCTCCATGCTCTTGACATTGTGCTGGGAGACACAGCAAACCTTCTGGCCACTGTGCGTATGGATGTGCCATCCTGGAGTACTTGCACTACCTGAGTAACTTCTGTGGGCTGCAGATACTGCCTCATGATACTACTAGTGGTGAGGGCACTGGAAAAATGCAAAACTAGCCAAAAATCAACCAGAAAGGAAGCAGAGAGGGAAGTGGTCTGTGGCCACCACCTGCAAAGCCATTCCTAAATAGGGGTTGTCTTGGTAATTGCCTCTCCTTTCCGACTGTTGTCTGTCCAATGTGCACAACAGCAGGGGTCCGTCCCAAATCTCTTAAATTACTGCTAGTTATCTTACCTAGCCAACTTTGCTAGCTGTTTAGCCCCTCCCACCTAGGAAAAAATGCGAGGAGCCAGCGCTAGGAGCGATGAGCGAGCATTGTCGGTTTAAGAGACATGAGACGTCCATTCCACTGAAGCGTCACGTGAAGTGACGTCCATTCCTGATGATGGCGGCACCGCTGGATCTGCTCTGTCAAGCAGCCAGCGTCTGGCATTACTATGGGTACATCCCAAGCCTCATTATATTCACTGACCAAAACAGTAGCCCCCACCCCCCGCCGTCATGACTCTGGTCACACACTTTTGCATGTATTACCATTGTTAATGAGTCATTTGTCGAAGTTTGTGCAATTAAAGAATGGTCTGTAGCCCTGCCACTGTGATGAGCATCATTATCATTATTATTATTATCATCATCATTATTATCTCTATTATTAAATCCACTCGCCATCATTCAACAAGTCAGCTGCTGAGTGAATAAGACATCAGACCTGTCAGTCTGCCTCAATCAATCAGTTTTATTTATAAAGCCCAATATCACAAATGATAATTTGCCTCACAGGGCTTTACAGCACACGACATCCCTCTGTCCTTATGACCCTCACAGCGGATAAGGAAAAACTCCCCAAAAAAACCTTTAACAGGGAAAAAATGGTAGACACCTCAGGAAGAGCAACTGAGGAGGGATCCCTCTTCCAGGACGGACAGACGTGCAATAGATGTCGTACAGAACAGACCAACATGATAAATTAACAGTAATCCGTATGACACAATGAGACAGAGAGAGAGAGAGAGAGAGAGAGAGAGCGAGAGAGAGAGAGATGCAGGATAGACGGTAATAACAGTAGCTTACAACATTAATGAAAGTAATAATATTAATTAATATTAATATTAATAATTAATATTACCTACAGGCTATTAAACATTATTCTACTCACATGACATGCAGGACAATTAATGATGGGCAAATGTGTTTGTGTATTTGTGTGTGTGTGTGTGTGTGTGTGTGTGCGTGGTGTTATATCAACACGTGTGGTTCTGGACATGAGCAGTTGCACATTTAACAGCCACACATCACCGACAGTCCACTGAACAACGCAACGGGTTGTGAATGAAATAAACTTAACTACAACATGACAGTCTTGCACGAAATATCATTAACGTTACTCTTTGTAGTCATGTAGGCATGTGAATTACAGCGTTTCATTGCAAAGAATGCATGTAACGGGTACACTTGCACTGTTTCTCCGCCATCTCGTTCAAATGAGCCAGATGTAGAGGGCGGGTATTTATACGTCATGGCGTTCAGCTGAAAAACTTTTCCGGATAGGAAGCTCTCGACCATCCTAGCTCGTAGCTGCTTAAAGCTTGCTGCTAGCTCCTAGCGCTAGCTCCTTGCTGCACAAATAAGAGACACGGGACGGCCCAGAAGATGGCGGACCTCGAACGACTTCCGGTTCAAGCGAGGAGCTAGCAGTAGCACTATAAAAATATGAGACTTGGGATGGACCCCTGGTGAAATTGATTCACAATCAGTATTGCTTCCTAACTGGACAGGTTGATATCCCAGGAGTTTGACTGACTTTGAGTTACACTGCGATGATTATGTGTTCCTTTTATTTTTTTTTCAAGCAGTGTACATATATACATATAGATATTATAGCTATAGATATAATTGCATATCTTTAAATGTGGATTTTTAACGAGTGAGGAACATGTCTGGATATTGGCTGATAAGATCTGACTCAGTCTGCATTCCAGTTCATCCCAAAGGTGTTAGATGAAGTTGAGGTCAGGGCTCTGTTGGCTCTGTTGAGCTCCATTTTTTTTATGTTTTTTTTTTTGTTCTTTTGTCCTTATTAACTAAACAGCTGCACTAAGGTTTTGTGCAGATAGAATGAAAGAAAGGCCACACCACTGAAAACTGCATGTTTGGTCTTATGAAATATGTATATTTTTTCATCTATTAAGAGAATCTGACATATCACTGTGGACTAACCACTGCAGCACACAAAACCGAAACTGAAAATTAGACTTCTGAGACAAGCAAGTGTAAAAATCTGCAGCACTGTTGTAGCGGACACAGAGGGAGAGACTGATGACCACAGAGAGAAAAAGATGCAACAGTCACACCAGGACACTTTAACACCAAAGACAACAGTTACTCTACCTAGAAGAGGAGCAGGCAGTGCACGGTGGCAGACTGAGCTGCTGCTGACTTGCCCAAGGGCACGATGCACGGCAACAACAAGCCCACGTCTGAGGAGGACAGCCATGAGACACACAATCACACTGAAGAAAGAGAGACAGAGAGAGAGAGAGACCATAGAGAGAGAGAGAGAGAGAGAGAGAGAGAAGCTATTTACTGACTCTTAATTTGGCTGTTATTTATGAATTAATACATACATTAATACATCTGCCCAATACTGTAAATATATAGTTCTATTTTCATACAGCAGCAAATGATTCATAAAAACGATGACCAACAAACAAACCTATTTATGCTAATTAAATGAATGTTTTCAGTCCTTGCGAACAGCCTGATCATTGCATCATTAAGGTTGGACTACATTAAATCTCTGTGGAACCAATTCTTTGTGGCAGCATGAGAAAAAATAAAGTGGCACATATTCAAAGCCATACAGCCAAACTCTAAGAGGAAAATCTCACTCAGTTTGCGAGAGCTGCTTCTTGATAAACAGCTCTACCAAGATGGCCTTATATAGCAGTGTTTTCAGCGGTGTGTGACTAATGTTGACCTGCAGGAAAACAGGATTCTACCACAGGATGTATCAGCCGTACACAGCTCATACTAGAAAGGCTCTGACACACCAACCCAACCTCTAAAAATTCAGGCCAGCAAAGCCGCACTGATCAAATGCTTTGTATTATCTTAAATTACCACAATTTGTTTTGTTAAAGTCCTTCCATCCTAAAGCAACTAGAATTACCGCCCCACAGTTGTATGCCTCCACCCATCAGTCAAGTTTCACTTACAGTTTTATATATTTCTATTTGACTTCATAGTTTATATCACCTGGTCTGTTTGTTTTGGAGAGGAAAAGCTCTTGGTTAAAACCTCTTCAACTACCAGGAGATGTTTCATCTGGTCATAATCTGCAGTCCTCATCACTAGTTACCACTACATCCCTCTAAATCTTAAACGTTGGACCTCTCAACAATACAACTACTTAAATAAATGTAACCTGTTATGCATGTTGCAAGCAAATAAACTGCGCTTACTGGTAGACAAAGAACAGTGCCACCTCCACAGTGCTATAAATCCCCTGTCAGCTCTGTACACTAAGGAGAGGAAGCTCACCAGTATTTGGATGTTTTTGCTTTCTCCATTCAGCACTCATTGCACTGCCATGCCACTCTGCTGTCCAGAGCTCGGCTGCAGAATGAGGCCAGCCAAACAGCCTCATACCAAACAATGACAAAATATGCTGGTGCTGGCAGGAGCACAGCAACAAAAGCCAGGAGAGAAAATCCACAGCGCTTTGGTATTTTATCGCTGAACAGTTACAACGAACACTTTAACACTGTAATATTGTTTAGCTCATGTGAGATGCCACATACCAAACTGAAAGTCTCACAGGTAAAGGATGGATTTTCAATGTTTGCTCCTCTGCAGGGACAGAAATTATTGAACCCGGTTAGAGGCAACAGGCCCTTGGGGCAAGCAGCCCCCAGGTGCTCAGTAATGCTGCTCAGCCTTGCAACCAATTTGCCCCAGTGGCCACTGCAGCAGAAAATCCCCTGTGGCCCAAAAAGCATTTTCCCCATAGGCCACTACTGTAAAAGAAACCGTTGGCAGGACACCTCCAACTGCAAACAAGGTCAATTATAACTCTTTCTATTATGAATTTTTTATCCATGAAGGTTTTATGTTTGGAAAACTTTTCTCAAGCCAAGAAAAGCAATTTAAAAATCTGTGACTTTGGGGCGTCAGTGGCTTAGTGGATAGAGCAGGCGCCCCATGTACAAGGCTGTTGCCACAGTGGTCCAGGTTCAACTCCAGCCTGTGGCCCTTTGCTGCATGTGATTACCCCTCTCTCTGTCCCCTCCTCACATTTAACTGTCCTATCTATAAAGGCAAAAATGCCCAAAAAATATCTTTAAAAATCTGTGACTTCATCACATCATAAAGACCATGCCCAGATCAGGAAGTCATGGGCAGGGCCAGCAGGGGGAAATACTACTGCGCATATTCAGTAGGCTGCATGCCAGGGACATAAACTCGGAAGTTAAACTTTTTCAACTTATGTGCCAGGCGAGAAACTCCAGCAGATAGAATAGGAGCCATCTTGCCATCCCGTATCTAGATATTAATATAAACCTATGGTGGCCCCCCCAAGACCCACTTGCTGGCTGCAGAAGAAAGTGTGGTTATAGCAGTACTGACTTGGAAACTTATATAATTCTGCATTAATTCATAACATAAAAACCTTGGTTGCTGCTATTATTTATCATTATTCTACAATTTAAGGTCAGTGGCTGTTTAGTCTTAAAATGTTAAAATTGCCCCTAGTCTGAGAGGCCAACATGGGGATAGCCCCACACTGGCAATGTCAAGCTCCCTAAGCAAGGACGTAGGTTCAGTTTAAACACTGAGAAAGAAACATATGAAACAAGGGTTTGTGGGTCTTTCACCAGAACATTTTGAGCATAAAAGATTTAAGTTCCTGCATTCTGGTGAATCTTTATTCACCAATTAGTGCCTTTTCTGCACCCATTTATAGTGTAAATGTATTTCATTTTGTCAAAAATAAAAGTCCTCTGCTACTTCCATGTTTTTATTGACACAGAACTTAAATTGACCATGAAACCATGAAAACAGCCTAATTTTATGATCTCCAGAGGCGCGCAGCTGCTTGATTAAATAATGAGGATGGCAAAGGCCCTCTGATTGGCTTGTTGCCGGTTGCATTGGTGAGATTTAGGGACTGTTCTTTAGTTATCAGAGGAGGGGGTGGCCAGGGTGTGGCTGTTTATTTTTTTTGTGATCTTCCCCAAAGCTACAAATATTCTTCCTTGAGACTCCCTGAGTGACTTGGGGAAAGTGCATGACCCTCTCTCCACTATAAATTACGTGATTTTTAAAAACTCACCCATTAATGCTTGAGCTGAAAAAGCCACAGTTGCTGTGCATGCTAGTTAGCTGTGCAAACAGTTTATTTTTGGCAAAATGTTTAATGTAGAATAAAGTGATTTTGATGAAACGTCACTGTTTTAATGAAGGAAACATTCATCCAACTTAATGCATTCCGTCGTAAATTTGAAAATCCAATGATAATTTCTGTTTTTACAGTTTCTGGCTACGATAAATGTTGTAATTTTGGCGATTCTTAAAGAATACATTCTTTCTTAACCCAAAATTGTAAAAACAAAACAAAAAAAACCTCACTCACCAATCACTTAAAAAAAAATTTAATGGTGTCATAATGGCAATTAAAATGTAAATTAAAGAATAAAGTGATTTTGATTAAATATCACTATCTTAATCTCAGATTTAGTTGTGTTTGTATTTTCTGATGGAAGCGCTCATCCCATTTCAGTGTCCCGTTGGGAAATTGAAAATCTAACAAAAAGTTCTGTTTTTACATTTGAAGGGCATGTTGTCTTTAAAAATCTATTATTAAAGCCTATAACAAAATCAAAAAAGAAATATTTCTAATAATTGGTAATAAAATAAATAATCAATACAGCCATTCAAATTTGTATGCCAAAATCAATTTGTATGAAAAATGAAAACAAAAAAACTACTTGACATGCCTTCCCCATTTGCACTACACCCCCCCCTCCCCCAAGTAATGAACAGTCCCTTATAAAAGGGGCGTGAGATTGGCTAGGTTTAGGATAAGAATGTCACTATTAGCCAATCAGAGGCAGAGTAGGGCGGGTCCTTGCCTTCACATTCGAGAAAAAATTAATTTCGCATCCCAGACAGAAAACTCCGGTCTGTCCCGTGTCGAATCTACCCAGCTGATATTACCTTATAAAATGTCAGCGTTATAGTAACGTTACATAGTACGACATTGCGTCATATAGTGTTGCAGCACACTGCCGCCTGTTTGTAATTTGTGCTTGCCAACATGACAGCCTAAAAATAACAACGTTTACTGAGTAGGTAATTATCTTCGTGTTTTGTCTCCATTTGTGACAGGTTGCCAGTCTTTTCTGAACGCCGACTGTTAACAGTTACTCCAAATGCGTTTAATTCAATGTTTAGAGTTGCTTTATTCCTCAACATCCAGAAAACTCCAAAAATAGGTCTCTCCTTCAGCATTAAAATTCGCCCCGTCACGGTTTATGCTAACTGTGACTGCTGTAGTTACCCTTCGTAACCCGAAGTTAGTCCACCAAATGAAAAGACAGTGGCATACCTGAGGAAAGCAGCAGCAGTAGCAGGAAGGTGACGCTGGCAGTGAAGCGTTGTGTCGCCAGGGTTAATCTGTCGGAGTCAGGTCGGCACAGAAAATAGACCTGGAGGAGCCACAGGCTAAGAGGCTAACACCCTCCGTCCCTTCCACCGACAGGCTGCGTGTGTGTGTGTACGAGTACGGGTGGAATAACACAGTGCCTCCCTGCACATCACCAATTATGGCCAGGACCCCATCTTCGTCACAGCATGATGTAACCCGACTACAGACCAAACAGACAGCTCATTCTCATTTCATTCAGCCAGTTCAAAGTCCTCTACAACACAAACACAGCGACTAACACAACTTCAGACTGAACAGAATACTTCACTGACTGATGTAACTTAGCTTATGCATTTTGGCATCTTATTTACCCATAATACCATTTTCCCTGATAAATTACAAATTGTGATTTCAAAAATATTATTAATATTATTAAATATTAGTGGTTGTTAATAATTAGTATTGAGTAGAAATGTTTCTTCACGAATAGAATTTTAATGCACTAATGTGTGCCATCACTTTATGGTTTAAAGTCTTTCATTTTGTCAAAACAAAAGTCCTGTGCTACTTTAATGTTTTTATTAGTGGGGGGACAAAAATTGTAAAATAAAATATTCAGCTCAAGTGTAATTTCAAGTTTGGGTGGGAGAAGGGCCCTTTTGAAATAAAAACTGCTTAAAACTAAAATATGACTGACATGAAAGTTATTTCAGGCATCAACCAAAAACCCTGAAAATACCCACTTACTTCAAGACAAAGGAACCGGGTGTGCAGAAATGCTGACTCATTCCCATGTTTTAGAACTCATTCCCGGAGCACTCTATTGCAGCAGGGTAATGACTGTAACAGCACTGTAGCAACAGTTTCTACTTTTATATTGTATAGTTGTGACATCACAACTTCACAGGAGTCCTGACAGCTCGTTTTGAAGGCACAGTTTCTGAATATGAACTGTGTGCATTTCTCAGTCTACTGAGCATAAAACTAGAATTACCGCCACAAGGTTGTATGCCTCTGCACACCAGTCAAGTTGCAGTTATCGTTTACATCCATGTCTGTGAAAACATGAATGCTTCACGCACATCTTCCCCCTAACAGCACAGAAGATCTCTAGCAAAGTTTTAAGATGGGCACCCAAGATTAGTGTGGCCATTCAGTATCTGACCGAATGTCTCCTATTCTGTGCCTGAGCTATGATGTTATAGCCAGAAAAGTGGTTTTGCAAAGCATTATGATGTCACAGTGAAGTCAACCTTTGACCCTTTAGATATATAATGTCATTACTTCATCATTTTATATTAGACATTTGTGTCAAGTTTTGTCATAATTAGCTTATGAAATTAGATGAGTTACAGCCAAAAATATGGTTTTCGTGAGGTCACACTGACCTTGACCTTCGACCACCAAAATTTAGTCAGTTCAACGCTTAGCCCAAAGTGTTTGTGCCAAATTTTTAGAAATACCCTCAAGGTGTTCTTGTAATATCATGTTCACAAGAAAGAGTCGGACACAAGGTCACAGTCACACTGACCTTTGACCACTAAAGTCTAATTGGTTCACCCTTGATTGAATTGAAATTGAATATTTGTGCCAAAGTTGAAGAATTTCCCTTGAGGTGTTGTTAAAATACTGCATTCACAAGAATGAGATTGATGTAAGGTCACAGTGACCTTTGACCACCAAATATCTAATCAATTCATTGTTGAGTCCAAGTGGACATTTGTGCCAAATTTAAAGATAGTCCCTCAAGGCAGAAATCTGACTTTTTACAATATGGGACCTTTAACATCCATTACCTGGAACATGTTACTATACTTAACAATGAATTTGAAATAAAAACCTAAATTGACCTCAACATAGCTGAATAAAAGCTAAAAACCCAGACAACTGTGGAATGCTGTTTCTAAAATGTTTCTGCCCCATATGTGCATGACACAACAGCACAACAAGCACAGTTTAAAAACTCCTAATAAACCTTTAATTTGAGCTGTTTGTACAATTGACAAATTACATTAAAACGTTTGTATCTTCTTAAATGTCTGTAGTATTGTACACCTCCCCCCTCTGGCTAGCAGGTCAGGGATACTGGTAACTCCAAACAAACAACGCAATGGAAATAAAGCTGCATATAATAGTACATATTACAGTTATATCAATGTACAGTGTTTACATAAAATACATCAGAGGAAAAGAACACATCCGTGAGGATGCATTTAAAGGTGAAGCACGAGGCTGGAGAAGTGCCATCACATCAAACCAACATTTACATTCAGCCTTGTTACAGTCAGTGTGGGCTGAGACGCTGCGGGTGCACCATTCTGCTGGAGACGTACAAAAATAGATTACAGTGATGCACTATCGGCTGGCTTATTTCGGAAAGTGTTCACTTTATTTTTGTCATTTTTACACATCCTCACAACTGTTTGGAAGCGGATGTAAGGTCGATCCTCAATGGAAAAAAAAAGTTATGACACATATGTAACAGGTCTAGTGACATTAAAATAGTACATCAACACTGCGGATTTAAAAAATAATAATAAATAGAGAGAAGCATTTGGTTTAATATCAAAGGAAACTGCTACAAAATACCAAATCTGAAGATGTCAAACTCTACCAAAACTACATCTATGGCAGGCCTTACTCACCCTTGAAACATTTCTGAAATCCAGTACATTCTCCAGTAATGCAGTGCCAGTCTTAAAAAAGCACAAATTTAAGGCACAGGTGGGTTGCCTGCCGCAAAAACGTAGCTGCAGGTTTTGAACATTTTGAAATGTGCATCATTTGTACAATTTCACACCGCAAATACTGAATCCAACTTTCAATTCACTGCATTAAAAAAAATGAAATTATGTCTGGCAACTCCTGGATTTGTTTTTTTAGTGTTTTCTGAATACACAGGTGCTGTAAAAGTACACAAGCAACCAGGAATCCGTAAATTCAGTACAGTCTCCTTGCAGGGGTTGGAATATTTGGGATTGTGTATTAAAATCTGTCACCATTCTCACAGTACTCCTTATGACAAAAAGAGGGGTAGCATTATTACAAGAGGCTATGATCAAAGACCAGTAGCAACAACATCAGGTCATATCATGAGAAGAAATATCTGCGTCACCAGAGACATACGGAAAGTCTGTGAGCTCCTCTGGTCTGTTGGTCATGTACACAGAGAGAGGACAACACACCACTTGTTCAGAACAGGTTTGGAAATACAATGAGGGGACGCGCCAACAGTGAAAATGACCCGACTTGAAAGAGGTAAATAATAAACATAATAAAACATAAAAATCATTTGGGAATATATTGGATTATATCTGGAGAAGAAAGCTTCAGGTGACTGTTAAAGGTCCCTGATTCAAAAGTTTGGGAGCACTGCTGGATGCTAGAACAAAATTAAAAGACAAAGGGAAAGAAAAGGCCATACATGGAATACATGGAGCAAACAACAAACGCAGAGGCTGCTCACCCTGTTCTACCAGCTGAACTGCTGTGTGTGTGTATCGGTGCTGTTGCGGGCAGCCTCTGGATACAGACGCACTCTGCTGTGGCAGCGAGAAAAATGTGAGCTTATGGTTTGCTTTGAATACGGAGGATGTAATAAAGCTTGTGCCACCGTTCACATGTATTTACAGCACACTCTCTACAAGTCTGTTCATGCCCTTCCTCACTTGACTAAATAATAATAATCTGAATAATAAACGGGGAGTACATCGAACACCTTCGGGGAAATCAACACCCACACTGTGTTGTACTGATAGCTTACATAGAGGCATACTCTGATAACATGCAGCCGTTTCCACACAGTGCCCACATGAATTCCACTGTGGCATCAGTTAGACTGTGGAAGAGAGGGAGGGAGGGTTGGAGTCTCTGCACACATCTTAAATATTCCACAAGAACTTTGCTTCCTTGTTAAATCCATGACATTTTAATACAAAGATTATTGAAAACAAACACTGCACCGCTTGAACAACTTCTCTTGCGATCCTGTGTTGGAAAAACAAAACAAACAAAACAAACAAAAAATAAAAGCTCTCCCGAGAAGCAGACTGAAGTCTTCTCCGTTATAAAGCAGTGAAGGAGCAGCAGCAGACTCGTGCTGTCATGCTGGGAGGGCCCAGAGGACAATGCTAAATCTAACGCTTATGCTGATCTCATGAGAAGCCTGAGGAGTTGGCGGAGCCGCGGTGCTGCAGGCGGGGCGAGGTGTTCATGGTGCTCGTGGTGTTGGCGTGGAGGCTGGAGGCCTTTAGAGGCGTGGTGCAGCCCTGGGCCTGTGGGAAGCGCTGGTGGTACCGGTCCAAACGCAGATACTTCACGGTCACCAGCTTACCTGTCAGACCACAAGTAGGAGCATGTTACTGACCAATCAATACAGCACTCTTTAATACATGAAGCTGACATCACATTAGAGTTTACAGCTTCCCTAGTTGGGGCACCACAGGAACACTCATCCAAGATCCAACATCTCAACCAGCCAGTGGGTACTGCAGGTAGGATGCCCTTTGTTTAGGAACATAACATCACCTTCTAATCAGGCCTGTCGTGATAACTACTTTTATTGGATGATAAATTATCCCAGAAATAACGGCAATATATGATATTATTGTCATTTTGAGACAATTTTTTGTCACTGATTTGATGCTAATATAGTAGCATAATGATGGTTTCTTTTGGAAAGACTTGCTTTTTGTTTTGTCTGTATATGTATGCCACACCACAAGAGGGCAGTTAGCATGTTAATGATGGGTCACATCATAAAATCAAGTAAGAAATATACAAACATCCCTTTTGCACTGCCAGTTCAGGGTGGAAGTATCGCCCTATTATGTCGCTTTATCATTTTGTATTAAAGGTATAATCGTGGAATGGGGGAACAGAGTTGTTTTCCCTCTTTCACCATGATGCCTTGATTGTTTGGTTCTGTGTAAAAATCCAAAGGAGGCATGAAGAAGGGACTTCGTAGTGGCCCTTCAGCTCCATCTCTGTGTAGAAAGGGCTACAGTTGTATGGACTCATTGTTTTTGACTGTGGGAGATATAATGCTTCCTACTGCAAATTGGTACACTTTAGTCTAACACAGTTAAGTGAGACAAAACAATAAGATTCTTAATATTGCACAAGTATGAACACTGCTCAGGACAGTCTGCAATCTACAGCCATGGCAAGACGGACAAAGCAAACAAAGGATTAACTAAAGATCAGGGCATAAAGAACACAAATGTCTCTGTTGCATCTCTTCTATTGATAATGCTGTGAAAATGTTTGTTTTAACATCATAGTCTGTGCCAGAGAGCTGCCTATTGTTGTAATAAGCCTTAGTTCAGCACTTAAAATAACACTGTGAGCTGTGTAGGTGTGGGTATAATGTAGCTACAGGCCACAAGATGAGATATAATCCAGACAGTCCAGTTTGCCCGCTACATCCATGATTCTGAAGACTTTACCACAAAATTCCTGACACCAGAACAGTAGTCACTGATGTCAGAATGAACATGGCCTTAAAGCACTGTTGCTCAAAATGCAGCCAGCGGGTCAATGACAGCTCTTAGAAACATAACATGGCCCTGTACATTAAATGAAATGTGTGGATTATATTTTAACTATCTGCGGTCAGGAGACTACATCAAACTGCAATCCCAAACAAGTGTCTGTCAGTTTGGGAATGACAGTTTGTAGAAAGTTACTGTTTGCATGGCAGCTAGCGGCACCTCACTAGCGTCACAGGAGTTAGGCTTCATCATAAATCAGAACTTTGAGAGTCCCTGCCTTAGAGCCTCAGTCTGCTTCAAATGAAGAGTTTATCTAACTGTTCTCGAAAGTTTCAGGATGCAGCACCCCTATTTTGATGGATGTCATAATTACAGCTACTTCATGCAGTGACTGTACAGGTGTGTAAAGGTGTAAAACTAGGTAGGTATGTTTGGTCATTCAGAATAGATATAAACACGTTTGCCTTTAAAGATGGTGGGAATCATACCACGGTTTTTATGCTCCCTTTAGAAAGCTGTGTTTGCCTCGCAGAAGGGCTTAAACGCAGGGTTATCGAGTGGCTCAACCATACAATGCACCATCATCTGGCAACACACTTCAAATGTCTGCAAGCGTTGCATCTTGTAATAAAACCACAGAATCACACCGGGCAGACAGGTCTTCAAGGGCAGGCCCGCAAAAATAAAAGTGACTGGACTGCTGGGGCTATAAGCTTTTTCAGTGTATCATAAAGATAAAGGAACTGGAAGGTGCTGTATTTGTGCCTTCTAGTGAGTTACTACTGTAGGAGGCACACTGGGTCTCTGTGTGCTGTGAGTTGTGCCAACTTTGGATCATAATAGTAACAATAATAATAATAACAATAATGATCATGATGCTACAGGTGCAGCAGCCCCTATAAAAAAAAAATAACAATTTGTTAATTCATGTCTGAATTCTGCACTACACTGTCCTTGAAGTGTTGTTTTATGAATAACAAATGCTTTTAGCCTCAATTCAGGGGGGAAAATGCAGGGTGGGGTTGTCTCTCCTGAGTTATAAAATTCTGTCTCAGTGTTTCAAACTGCTGCTCACTGTTTTATGATTGGTCAGCCTTCAAAATTCATGGATGAAATATTCTAACTGGACTGCCTGGATGGTGTATAACCTTCTCACCTGTCTGTGTAGTAACACTCTCACAGATACACAGTCAGCTTACTTTATTTTTTTTACTGCTGATGTTCTCTGAATGTAAGTGTTATTAGGTGTGTGATTTACCATCAAACCAGGAGCCATGAAGTGCCTTGAAGGCTCTCCCTGAGTGCTCTGCAGAGAGACACTTAACGTAGACACAGCCCTGAGGAGAGAGCAGGAAGCATAGTGTGACATCACTGCAGCCAGCAGCATGGAGGTGTGACATCAATGTGAGCTCATCACTCATAAGACAAAGCCTACCTCTCGTGAGTTCTTGTCGACAGCGATGTGGACGATACCATCGTTGTCACTGCACTTCTCCAGGATGGCCTCGTGGATGGCTAAATCCCAGTTCTCCCCAACTTCCCTGAACACACAAATACAAACAAGTTACAGACAAAAAGTCAACTGAGGGAAACATTTAGTCGCTGCTGACAGCACGTCAAACAGGTACTCACATGACTGGGTCAAACATGTTTCTGATCTTCAGACATGGAGTCAGGCTATTGGGAGGAGAATTCCTCCGGTCCAGAGGGAAAGCTGAGGAGGAAAGACAAAATCTCAATCAACACACAGCTGGTTCAGTGCAGTCTGGTGTTAGCTAAGGCAGAATCACAGTAATGCTATGTTCTCTTGGATCTGAACAACACTAACAATTTCATCTGGCTTTGCTTAAGTTTCACAAGGTCACAAAAAATGGGCTATATGTGGACGTCCGCTTAAGAGTCCATGTAGAACCATGTCGAAACGGGTGAATGATGACGTACAAGAACCGTAGCAGACCCTATGAACTGGCCCTAAGCCGGCTGCATGCTCCTTGCAACGGGCTCCACAAACTTGTTAGTACTCATGCTGCCAGCACACAGACAGAGCGCATGCCTGTGTTCCACCTCCTTCAAAATCACACCAATAATCAGATAACCAACATATTTATGAAAACCAGCAGAACATAACAGCACATGTGCTGTACAACAGCACCACGCAGCCACTATGAATGTTTGGTTTTTCCTGCTTTGTTCGTCTACAGCAGCCTTCCTGTGTACTGCGGTCCACAGCACACACCCACTACAGTGCTAGAGATTAATGTCAGCTCTAGGGGTGTAAATCACTAGTTTCAGTACAATACCATATTCTAGCAATACTGATATCACAAAGTCTGCCACGATACGGTTTCAATTCGATTCACTTGAGAGGTTTGCGATTGATATGAGACAATATCGTATGTTCATTTAACACATCTGTTACAGCAGAAGCTGTCAACTCTTTTCTTTTTTGCATTTGGCCATAAAAGATAAAAACAACACATAAATAATGTAAATAATTGTGACTGGTTAAGTGCAATTAGCTACACTAACACACATAAAACAGCTCATGGGATAAGTTAACCTTCAGGGCTTTCTGACAGGAATCCTTTCTGGAAAATATCCGTTCATTTTAACCCAAACCATGAATTTTTTCCCCCTGTAACTAGAGGGCCACTGAGGCAAACTTCTCCCAACACACATAAAACATGAATTAACAGCGTCATCATCAATATTAACTGTCAATCTTCTTGTTTTTTGTCACCCATCATAAGCTTAAGCATTCTTGCTTTGAAGGGGTGGGAATCACCAGAGGATCCACGATGCGATAATATCATGATACTTAAGTCACAAGACAATATTATTGCGATTTTAAATATGTTCCGCTATGCTAAGTGTTGCGATAAAATATATTTTAATACTCAGCATATCGCAACATATTTAAAATAGTAAATAATATTTTATTACTTATAAAAAGTATTGTGATAATATTGTGTCATGGATCCTCTGATGATTCCTGCCCCTACTCGGCACTGTATGACGATACAATAATGCCACACAAAAGTACCACGATACTATGCTGTATCTATTCCCCCCCCCCACCCCATCACATTACATAAATTAGCCTAGCAGCTAACAGGGTTTTCCTCTATTCATAGCTTAACAAATTACATGCATGCATATTATTTGCTTTTTCTTATTCACTGTTGGCCTAAGTCGTAGCATCTTCCAACAGACCAGCATGGCTGAATTTCAGACTGCAAGCTTATTGTTGTTCAAACAGAGCAATTTTGCTGCAAGACGTTAGCTGAGTGAGATGCCTAGCCAGGCACCTATGTCGTGTCTCCTGAGTATTTCATCTCATAGCAGCATTGTTTCTGTATGGCATATACTTTGTCTATTGATCTGTATTTTTCCCAACATCGAAATATTTCCACACTGCCGAATAACGTTATCCTCATCATCACTGGCTGCTTGCCATCTGCCTGGCGCTGCTTAAAGATGACTCAGAATTTCAAAATAAAAGTGTATCCTAAAGACGATAAAATGAAAATTGTTTTCACTTTGTATTGATTATAATGAATTTTTGATCACTGAATTGATATATCAATCCCGATCAAAGGATTGTTAAATCTCTAGTCAACCCCCGCACGGACATGAGCTCTGCATATATGGGTATATCCATATAAACTGTTGTGGACTGTGCATGCACACACACTCAGAGGGAGACTGCGCAAATGTTTCTGAAGGAGTTATTGCTATAACTTGAGTGAAATGCTCTTTTGAGCAACTAGAAAATATTTAGTGTGTGTTACCTTTTCCCTGCCAGACTTTAGAGGGCATCAACGAGGTCTTGTCACAACTGAGAGAGGGCTGGATCCACCTCCAGACCAGGAAGTCTGCTCCACCAATCCTCTGAGTCTCTTTTCGAATCCTGGACTCATTGGCTGAGAGGAAGATCACAGCCCGTTCCCAAATCTTCTTCATTTTCTTCCTGTAAAATATTACTATCTGTTAAATACTGACACATCTTCCTCACCTGATAGATCAATATTTACAATTTTACAGGACAGCTTCCAGGTTGAATAAGCTCCTCAGTCATTTCTCCATCAAAGTCACAACAGCATTCTGACCAAGTAACATTTCTGCAGTAACTGCACATGAATACAGACACATTAACAGCACTGAAATAAATTTTGCATTAAATGCAAATTTCTTAAGCACGAGGAAATAACATCAGTGTAATAAATGGTGAAATGCTGTATGAACATTTAATAGGCTCACCTCCCCTTCAACTGAAAACTGGCTCCAGTTTTAGGTTGAAGGGGAGGTGAGCCTATTAAATGTGTTTTCAGTAAGGAATCTTCTCCTCTTGGTGCAGAGCAAGAGAAAAAAACCTTAATCATCAAACATGGCAAAATCTACATCCAGAGCCGTGAATTTTGGATGGACGAAATGTGCAGAGCTGTGAAGTTGTCCACCACAGTACCAGTTTGCCGCTAAGCTAACCGAAGGTAACTTGTTTGGTCTGTGACATAATAGGTCAAGTGGAAAAACTAATCTTTCAACTCCAATACTAACAAGATGAAAGGGCACTACTTTGATCATTAATGATCACTTTCATGCATTCAAATTGCATTTGCTATATGGCAGATGTTCATGTAAGGCCCTGATATACTTTTTAACCTTGTGAAAAGTTCTATCTGGATTCAGATACAGATGAGGTTGTGTTAGTACTGACCTGTCCTGAGGCTGGACCAGAGAGTCTCTGACATGGGGGATGGGCAGGTAAGGCTGCAGGTCCTGGTTCTCTTGACAAGCTTCACTGTGGCTCCTCAACACATCTGAACAACAACAGCATCAGAAAAATGAAAGGTTAAAGGATGAGGCTCGAATACAGCACTTGAAGAGAAACCTGCAAGTCACTGATTTCAACTGACAAATCATCAGGGGTCACATTTATAACCATTAAATAGGCACAAAAAAGGCTTAAAATGTGCGTACACCACTTTCAAAACATACATTTATTAAGAACAAGGAAATGTGTGTACATTTAGGGAAACTCGGACCCATGCGAAAGCACATTTTGGAGATGGGAAACTGGTGACACGGATGGTGAGGTGGGGAACTGAAGCCAGATTGTGGAAATTAGATGTGAGAGGAATCATTATACATATAGGATCTCTCACCACATATCACACGTTTCTCATAGATCCACTTTATAAACATTCACATGCAGCAGTGTTGCTTGTGTTTGTGCCAGTGAGCCAAAACTTTTCCATCAGTACCTTTTGACTGCAAAAGATATGTCACCTAAAATCTCAAATCAAATCCTGCTCAATATTTCATTAGTGCCGTCTCATCCTCTACTCAATTCTACTACAACTTCACTCAAATTTATTTATAAAGCAACAAACGTTGACAAAGTGCTGTACAAAAGGGATCAAATGCTAATAAATGCATACATATGGGTGACATAATTGTCAGGTCCACAGCTCACACATCTAGAGACACAACACACGCAGGCATGCATCAGGGAGAACCACATCAGCGGCATTCTGAACCAGCTGGAGACGGGACATGGAGGACTGACTAATACCAGTGTACGGAGAGTTACAGTAGTCTAAACGAGAGGAGTTTTTGTGTGCATAACGGCTGCTGGGAACATGAGTGTGCTGTCAGGAGTACAGAGAGCAGTGGAGCACTCTGCTTCTCACCCAGCACATCTTCACCACCTGCACAGAAGGACTGTGTCATTAAGCAGAGATGGCAGGATGTAATTTTTTTGGCATCCACCTTTAGATCTGACCTTTTTTGGAAAAAAAAAAAAAAAGTCAGGTAGTGTCCTGTTCGATGAACTCACTGCATTAAAAGCAGCAGCAACAGGTTCCCTCCTACTTTTCTGCCCACCAAACAACAGACTCTGTGCTTTTTAAGCTCCAGCTCACCCACAAGCACCTCGATTTCTGTGTCAGGAATATTCGCTGTCTTGGTTTTCCTCTCAGTCGTTGCCGTGATTTACTGTAAAGAAACACCTATCAATCGGCTCATGTCTATGCATCAGCATTAATAAGGTGCTTTGCATTGACCATTCATGGTTGAATGTGGGCGTGTAGAGGGCGCAATATGAGGCTGGTCAATGTGCAGACAATTCCAGGTTGATTTGGGATTTAAAAGGCAGGCATACACACAGTTTGCACACAAACATTTAGTGTGCATTTTATAATGAGGCTCCTGGACATTTGCAAGAACGACACTGACATATACATAACTGTATACTTTAAATAAATATACTGAGTATGACTACTTTTTGCTTCCTTGCTTCCAACACAGCTAACAGTTTCCATGGTTTGCTTCCAGTCTTTGTGATGAAACAAATGTTGGTGCTACACATACACAATCACAGATCAAAGTGAGAAGTATTCCCAACCTTTGTGCAAACTGCAGTGTTTCTAAAGACGTGGCACCATTTCTGTGAGCAAACACATTCACATGCTGGACAGTCAGGTAAATGGTCAATGTTCCTTACCGATGATCCTCTCCACCATGTCATACATCTGCCTGGTCTCCTCCTCCTCTCTCCTCCAGCGATACTTCATGTAGCAGACCACGCTCCACACAAGTCCGACCACTGCACACAAAGACACAGGATACACAGGGTCAAACACACCTACTGAAAACAGCTTCTTCTGCTGCACGGAGCCAAACTATATTCTAATGCTCCTACTATTACTGCTGATGATAAAAGGTGAAAAGGATGTTAATTTTAAGTGATCCCAGTGTTAATGATTAATGTTTAATTGTCTTTATATCTATCACACACACTGAGCAAACACCTGTTGTTTTCTTTACAGTCCCCCTCAAATGTATCTTGGCATTTTTATGTTATTTCATTCTCTAAAATGCTAAAATGTTTCCTAACCCGGCAGTGACTGTGCAAAATATTAACATCATCCCGGCATCGAGCCCAACAAGTGGAAGAGATGTCTCCTTTGCAGGATTTGCTGCATTTGATGTGAGTGACAGTTGCCTGTGTGTGCAGGTCGGGTTGCGGGACTTTTATTAACAGGTACGACTTTGACTTAAAACATAATGAAGAATAAGGGGTCGGTTCTGGTACTGGGCTTTATGGGAGGGTGCGGGGTTTTTCAAAATAGACCTGTGCAGCACTCTGGTCTGAATAAGCTAAGTAAGCTTGCGCAAAGTAGCAAACTTGGGTGGGTTCAGCACAGCCCACTCATACCATCATATACTATAACCCGAGTAAAATTTCAGGACTGCATGAAAGTATGAAAAATTGGGTACTGCCCAAGCCTACTATATTGGTCATTGTTGCTGTGGTTGTCCTCTTCATTTCATTCTTTAAACAATCTCCTGGTGTCAGTTATATTCAGTCATCATTAATGACACTGGAACTACAACTAACAGGTCTAGGTGCAGTAATCAATCACTACACTTTGGGAGCAGACTCTTAGCTGTGAACCTCCGCATGTTCCAGGCATGCTGCTGTTTATGTGACGTGACGAATCTTACCAACTGCAATGACGAAGACTCTGCTGATGACGGTGAGGAAGGCTCGTCGGAAGCGGCATGTGAAGGGCATCTTCGGATGTGTGGACTCCAGCCGAGAGATCTCAGACACATCGATCAACGGATCTTCAGCTACCTGCCCAGTCAGCCTGCACACACAGACACACACATACATGCAGAGTGAGTAGAGATGTCACATGCAACGCATGTGACCAGGATGAATACGTCTGTGGTGTATTCATTACCTTATTCCAACATCCTGGCCTGTCCGGATGATCCACTCCAGAGACGTAAGAATGAAGTTTTCAAACTCCTGATTCTGAGCCTGAACAAAGACACATGATACTGATGAGAGGAACAATACTAATCACCAGCTTCCATCAGTTCCACTCTGAAGGGTCCTGCTATAGTAATACTACCTTCCAATAATCTTTCACATTCTCAGTTTTCTTTTTAGCTCACTGAGAGAGAACACACTCCAGTTGGCTCTATAGTAAATACAGTGAATAGCGTAAATAGCAGTAAATAGCGCTGTCCTTCACTGCACACCTGGAAGCTGGATGCAAGTTACAGAAACACACAAGCAAAGACAAAAAGATGCTGACAGACTCCAGATAGTGGTGACCTACAGTTACATTCACTCTGTGCACCGCGCTCACGTGTACACGCTTGTGCAAGACCATGAGACATGGGCACCGTGTTCATGTGTGTTCACATGCTTTTGCTGGTCTCGCGCGGGGGCGTGTACACGTGAGCGCGGTGCACAGAGAGGCAGTTAGAGCTACAGGCTACAGGCTTTTTATGTCGGGGCTTCAGGACACTTGGATCACTACGGACGAGCAGCATGGAGATATTTTGTGTATTTCACTTGCACATCTCACACAACAGATACTCTCATTTTAACATACGCAGCCATCTGCACCGGCTCCGTGCAGGCTTGCATCTCACATGCATCTCACAGCTGTAACTTCAACAGTGAACTTTTATTTACGCCCAAGTCAATTTTTTCACGGTACGCGTCTAAATGCAAAGTTGATGCCCAGTAAAAAGGCACCGAATAAATATATTTATATTTATCATGTAGCAGCCTAGGTGGAGCCAAGCCGCAGTGATAGGTTGCTTTTTCATCATGGTAGGAAATACTGTTCAGCCCTAACTTTGTGTGTTGTGTATAGCAGTGTGTTGCTGTGTGGATATAAGTCTATGTATCATCTATCTTGGAACAAGAGAAAACTGATGCAACAACTTTAAAAAGCTACTCCTCTTATGCTTATAATCTATAATCCTTCAGATTGGACCCAAAACATCTTCACCAGGAAACAGGTTGGATATACACTGTTATATGATTGAAAAGCAACCCGTCTGAAAAATTCAAAAGCTTCACTAAAAAAGTCTCAATCTCCCAGGTAACCCTGTCTGATATGCAAATTCCAAAATTTCCATGGCCATTGTAAAGCACAGACCTGGTCATGTTATGTGAAATACCTGCTTGTTAGAAAGTTACAGTGATCAGCATCACTACTGTACACTACAGCCTCTGTTTCAGGTTTTGTTGTGTGGCAGGGATGTTAATGTGTGGACGTACCCGTAAATATGCAGAGGCCTCATCCATGGACAGACTCCTGTTTGGATGCTGCTGGTCTCCACAGTCATGCTGGCCTGCAATCACAATATCAACCATCACTGAAGAAAAAATTCTTGATGACCACTTCTATCAGCACAACATGTCTTTGCAGCATGTTCATCTACTGATTAGGACTCATGTTTACATGACAGGCACAAAGTGACTGCGCAGTGACACATATACTTTGTATCTCAGCAAATTTAAAATATTGGACCTTTACTGTATGTATGGAATTATTAGATCATGTCAATAGGATGTCATGCCAGAATGTTTCTACTCAACATCAAAAGCTGCAGTCAGCAGCTCTGTCTGACTGAGGACCTTCTTGCCTATTTGACCATGTATCATATCTCCTTGATTCATGTGTACAGCCTATAAAGTGCAAATGTGTTACTCTTTTAATGTCAGAATCATTCTGTATGTTTACATGCACAGCTAAGTCCAGCTATGGTTATAACTCAACTAGGCCATTTAATTGGATTACTGTCTTTTTCTCAATATACAAGCACGGGAGGGGAATCAATTTATTGACCTAAGTATGTGCGATTCTGCTACGATAGGTGGCGATATGCCTCCTTTCATCTAGTTAGTACTGGACCTTTTTCCAGTTGACCTTTTGTGTTACAGACCAAACAGTCAAAAAACAAGTTAGCTACGGTTAGCGAGCAGCAAACTGATACCATGGTGGACAACTTTACAGCCCTGTACATTTCGTCCTTACAAAAATGCACAGCTCTGGATGTAGATTTCCCAATGTTGTCAGCAGCTTCTTGTTCTGTTATGTTTACAACTTCTGGGTCAGAGCACAAGGTGGAAATTGTGGAGCATGCACAGAGCGCCTAGGCCAGTTTGGGTCACATTGACTGTATACATGCAGGAGTAATTCAACTCCCAATCACATTATCTGGGTGATAGTTCAACTTTGAGAAATTCAATTTAGTACAATTTCAGTCAGGTGAACATGTTAACATGTAGTTAAAAAGTCTGGTTTTAGTAAGACTACTGCAATAAATACATTTTCTCTAATGTTGTGTAAACGTACTGCGTGTCAGAGACTGGCAATGTAATGTTGGGTTAGGTTTTCGTACATTTTCAACCCATATTAGCTACATTTCAGATGATTGTAAAACCCATACTTGCTACACAGCCTAATAATGTGTTGTTCTTTACACAGTTCTATAGTCATTTAGTCAGTGGACACAGAGTGGAGTGCATAGAGTTATTAGCTACCAGCGACATGGGCCAGGTGGTCATGTAGCTTGAGCAGCAGCTTCAGGATCAGGTCCTTCTCCGTCTTGTTCTGCAGAGAAAAAATTCTTAGTGGACATAATTTACCAACACAACAGCATATATCTATTTATTAGTTCATTTGAAGACCTTTTTGATGGAACTTTGAAAGGTGAAAAAATGGTTGTAGAATTAGAGATGTCTGATTATGTTTTTGGCGCTGATCCTGATCTGCCAATACCAAGTCTAATCCAATACATATATCTGTTTAAATACTGATTACCAAAAATACGTATCAGAAACACTGAAATAATAGTTGTAGATACCAATCTGACACAACTTATTTTCTTCAAAGAATACATCATCTGCAAAATGGCAATTATTTTATCAATTACTCACTGTGTATCACGTTGAATTCATGAACATTTACGAACTCATACACAACTTCTTCAGTACATTCCAAGTCTCTAATCCAAACTGATGCTCTGTACTTCCAAAACGCATTTTCACTAAAATGCTAAAGTATGAAACATTTCCCCCTGCGCATGCCTGCGCTACACTCCGCTAGAGCAGAGTTGGGGGCGTGCCCAGGCACACTACTTGGACGTGCACAAGACTATACTGACGTATTTTTAATCATACTATCTCAGTTTACTTCAATTCAGGATGAATGTTCACCTTTTTTGGATTCTTCGTTCACCATGGAGGCATGTATTGTTTAGTCGTCGTCCCCCCCAAAAAGCACTTCAACCACACAGCAGACTTTCTTATGGCCTTTAATTAAGCTGCTCCAAAATTTACATTAATCAGTTTATATGACCTGCCAGCAACATTTCGCCATTTTAACTGGTAAAAGTGACCATCATTGATGGCTACAAATGACAAGCTGCTACCTGAATGCTTTACACTGGTCTTTGATAATGATAATTAGCATCAGAGGTTAGCAAACGCATGCATTTTGCAAACCTCCTCATCTCAAGAGTCACTCACTGGTGCGTCTAAATAATTTTTCACATTTGCACACTCTAATTTTCACTCGCATGTGTAGCAGAATGTTACACTGTAAAGGCCAACTTTGGTGTCGGAGTGTGGCGCTACAGCACCAGCAGGCCGGGGTGGACAAAACACAGAAAAGTAAAGAGAGGATCAGATTTTGATTTGCTTGATTTCAGCCATTAAAACATGCCCGGATCTGCTTGGGACACCTCTGCAATCTAGACTCCAAGATTGAGTGAACTTATGAAATAAATTTAAAACCCAGTGTGTCTTATTAACAGTAGTCAGTATCAGTTAAGGTAAGATGTTTCACAGTTTGAGTAAGAAGCATGAAGCCTCTTCTAGGACAGTTCACCACAGCATGGGCAGGAGAGCAAGTTTAGTTCATTAACACTGCAGCACTTCAGCTATGTTCACTGTTTACATCCATTACACTTCCAATCTAATTCCAGGACAAAGTACACATCTAACATCCTGTGCTCAACAAAAACTTTGCAACACAACAGACCTAAAAAGGGGGAAAGGGGAAAATATGTACTTACATAAGTAGAGTCAAAGTCGCTGCCAAACGGGTGGCTCTTAACTGTAACGAAGGAGAAAGAGAGATACATTCAAGGAGACAGTAACAACAGCACGGTCACACTGTAAACTGAACACAGCACACATGTAAAGGCACTAGCTGGATCAGTAGAAGGAAAAACTGGGTCTTTAACAATAAGACAGCGTGTTTGGAGACTGTGGAATGTGAGTGTAGTTCAGACATCACTTAACACGTGAGTCAGTGTCTGCACATGAAACTCAAGCCTTGAAACCTCACCACATCAGCGAGGCACTTGGAGCACTGCCATCTCACTACAATAACCATAATCACAGTCACTAAATGAATTCATGACTGAATCATACTGTGTGGACTGAGGACATAACTCTTTTTTTAGAACTAAAAGCTTAAATCATGATGCTATCTGTTTACACTGAAATGGGAAATGTGCTTCACACTTTCCCTCCGCACTCCATTTACCTGCACACATGATGCACACATAATACTTAAGAAAACTTGACATCTGACTGTCGATTCATTGTGCAAGTCGATCCAAAGGATTAATCAATTAAAGGTGCCCTGTGGAATTTTCTTGTAAACAAAGAGTTTGTGTTTACATTCAGTGTTTCTCGATAAACTGTAAGTGTGTGTCATTGAGTCTAACAAACAAGAATACATTTCCTTCCATTTGAAATACATCTGAAAAGCTATTTTATGTCAAATGATTTACATCCATGTATACTGTTTGAGTTTTTTCTTGCTTTTGCCAGCAAACAACTTGTATGTTCCCTCCACTTGTGGATCAGTGGAACCTGCATGATTGTGCAGGTGTGTACTTCAGTGCATGCACATTTTTCGGTATCTGTGAAATTATTCAGAATTGTAAAAGATCCTAATGTCCATTTTCCACCTCAATCTTTATTTAAATTATGTGAACATTATTTTTATTGACTAACGCTATTATTTCTTTCTTCTTCTTGGTCAGTATTGGCTTGCATTATGGGTAATCTTCCACACAAAGTCTGCAAACAAAGCAGACTCTCTGGAAGTCTGCAGAAAGAGAAAGTCCCTGTGTACTTAGTGAATTGTGGATTTGGACAACCCTTGGCACTGGCAGACTTCCTGGGAAGTCACACTTTAAATGTGCAAGTACAGGAAGTCTGGACGTTGTTTTCATCCATACATCAGGGAGGACGGGTGAAAGTTTGGGCAGCAATAAGCCACTGCCTAGAAACTGCTAAAAGTAATTTGCTTGGTCACAAACACATCAGGACCAACACCGTCTATTTGGGGCCAGGACCGGACCGGCATGTATGCCGACAATTCTTACATAGAGATTGATTATGTTTCTGTCAAATAGCCGGCTCTGGCTATTACAAAGCAAATGTAGTGATTGCACCTGCGGGGGGGAGATTGAAACCAGGACTGTGCACACTGATATGTGTTCAGGGTTTGCATTTGCTGACAAGATATTGTCACTGGTTGCAAGAGGTGAAACCATGGGAATTGAGTGAGCATTAGGTTCAGTCTGTCCCTACCATGTAGTCAGGTAGCTAGCACTAGCTAGCTACCTGCCTGGAATATAATCAGGCTGATATCTTGTAAAGAAACAAACAGTGGGAGAAGATGAGTTAGTTTGCAGATTTTCAAAGTAGTCTTTTGATATTTTTGTGTAAAGATTTTCTTGCAGGAAAATTGATTATTGTTGTGAATCCCACTAAGCTTAAAAAAAAAGTTAAAATTAGTTTTCTGCATAATGGGCAGCATAGTTGAGGCTCCACAGCAGATGTGTTCAGTGGCTGTTTACATGGAGCACATCCAGGGTAGGAAATTAACTTTTTTGTCCACCTGCCACTGTGGCTGGTGAATCCAAAACTCTACCAGCCACACAATACAATCCAAATAGTACATTCCTTTTTTGGAATGAATGAAGCAAATCTCGCAGCCACTTGCATATTTTACTGGCATTTGTCTGGTGCTAACTTCCAACCCTGAGCAGCACATCAATCTTTCAATTATTGTCAATCACTGTAGAGGGAATGGAAAATTGTTGTAAGATTAGAAGACATACTTTGCAGTGTGGGGATAAACGATGGAAAAGCTTAAATTGAACATGATGTCAGATACTTACTGACTCCATCCACCTCCGAGGATCCAGAGCCCCTCATCCTGAGGTACATGAGGCCCAGCAGCAGAAAGAAGAGGCAGGCTGCAGTGAGCAGGAACATGGACAGGTAGTGAGCGCTGAAGCTACCAGAGGAGGCCACCTCCTCCCTTTTAAACTGCTGGAGCAGCTCATCCTCAGGGACAGACAGCTTCTGCTTCAGCACCGCCTGGCTGTATGAGTGGTTGGGGGCGGTGTGGTTAGAGTGGTTGCCCCTGTAGTTCTGGGACAGGCTGCTGTAGTTGGAGAAGCGCGGTCTCAACCCGATGGCGAACCTACTAGTGCTGCTTCTGGATGCTCCGTCCTCGCCGTCGACGTGGTTGTTTTTGCCGGCCTCTCCTCCGTGGTTGTCGGTGAGGGACACGTAGATAGACTTCCTGGGAAAGTTGTGGCTCCGCAAGCCTCCCGGCGGGTCCGAGTCCCTTCTCTTTGAATTGTCTTCCTCCCCCTCCTCCCTCCGGCTCCCCACCATATTTAGACTCTCAGACGGGTTAACCTGTCTGGCTGCCCCTCCTGTCTGGGACCCTCGGCCCACTCCGTGGGAAGGAAACTCCGCTTTCGGGTGGCTCCGTCTTGGCTCCAACCTATCCCGCTGCTTGTCTCCGACACGAAGGCCCCCAACCTCCTCCTCGTCCGAATCTGAGTAATCCCCAGCTAGCTTGCTAGTGTTTAAGTGAGACGCCCCACAACCGTTTAAAGAGCGAGAGTTCTTTTCCAGTTCCCCCTCATAATCGTCCTCGTCCCCCGATTCGTCGTAATCCCTCCCTTCCGCCTCAGGGCTGGATCTGGCACGAACTCCCCAGCCCAGCGAGACACTTCTCTGTCCGCCCGGACCCGAGGAAGAATTGTTGCTATTTAGCGTACTCGTAGCGCCATACTGACTCTTGGTAACCACACTCGGCGTCGTAACGGGCCTTATCTTCGGTTGCTGTGGAAAACCGGAGCTTCGGTCTGCCCTGCTGCTGTGGTTGAGGCCTTTTCTTTTCAGTGGAGTTTCAGCGTCAGACTCGTCGGAGCTGAAGCCGAGGACGGTGGACTTCCTGCCCGGTCTCCTGCTAGAGCTCAGGTGCGTGACGTCATGGCTGGCTGGCCTGGATCCCGCCGTGTTGCCTCCGCCAGTGGTGCTGTTGATGGCCCCGCTGCTACGGGTTTTGCCCGGTCTGGAGCCCCGCTGCTGCTGCTCTTCGCGAAGCTTCTTCAATTTCTTCAAATACACCGGGCGAGTGTTTTCGGTAACCGGGCCTGGAGTGAAACCAAAGCGCTTTAATTCGGAGAAAAGCTCCTCATCCGTTAACTGCGTTGACGCCATCTTGGACAAAACTCTCGGAGAAGGTTGTATAACGGAAATGACGTAGGGGTGAAGTGGTAGTAGACCAACTGAGGTGCGTTCAAAACCAACGACAAGCTGTTGATAAATGATAATGCCAACATTCTTAGTTATGAGGATTTTTTTTTTTTTTTTTTTTTTTACATATAAAGCCTTTCCTATTACATATAAAGAATAACAAAATTGGGATTTTGATGACGCAAAGGTGCAAAAATCAGAATTTACCTTCTTTGTAAGTGAAGTAGATATTATAAGTCATTAATATACCAATAAACATGTAAGGAATTACATGTTGGGACCAAGTCATTGTTTTGCAAGTCACAAGTAAGTCTCACGTCTTTGCACACATGTCTCAAATAAGACAGACATGTCTCGAGTCCCAGGTTAAGACAGGCAAGTCCTGAGTCAAGTCCCAAGGAAGACAGTCAAGTCAAGAAGGGCAAGTCCTGAGTCAAGTCCCACGTCAAGACAGTTAAGTCTTGAGTCATGACCCAAGTCAAGACAGGCAAGTCTCAAGTTCCAAGTTTAGACGGGAAAGTCTCCAGGCAAGTCCCAAGTCAAGACAGGCAAGTCCCAAGTCAAGTTCCAAGTCCGAAACTTTGAGTTTAATGTCCAAAACATGTCATAATGTACTCCACAAAAAATGTAATAAAATTATTTTTGGTATCATTTTTCTCCAACTGTAACATTAGTACTTCATGGGTCTGTCCTGCATCTTGGGAGAATGCTGTCGGACTGGTTCAAAAGAAGCTGATGTGGAGAATCAAGTGCTGACTTGCTGGAAATTAATAGCATTAACATTTGTTGACTGAGAAATGAATTAATTGATTTGTGAAACACTTATTAAATAACATTTTAATCTTTGGGCTTGGGGAAGAGTTTTAATTATGTTGAAGTCAAAAGGCTCAAATCCAAGTGAAGTCACGAGTCATTGGTGTTAAAATCCAAGTCAAGTTGCAAGTTTCTTTTTATTTTGTCCAATCAAGTCTTAAGTTATGAAATTTGTGACTGAAATCTGGCTCAAATCCATGTCATTTGACTCAAGTCCACACCTCTGATTATTTCTACAGCAGAACTAAATCTAGGCTACTTCATATGGAAAGTGTGTGTAGAACGCAGTTTCAGGGCTTCTTCCATACAAATATGGTATTCCTAACAAATTAAGAGAAATACACTACAAAACTGTGCATTATATATTCCACTAACTCTTACATCAATTTGAATATGATGTGATTTTTGTAAAGACGAAGAACTGGACGCTAATATATTTTATGAATGTTTACATATAGCAGTGTTCTGGAGAAAACTGAAGGACTGTTTTTCAAACAAACAATTAAGTTGGAAGCCAAGGATATTATTTTATATTATGAAAACAAGAAGCAGCAAATTGAACTAACTATTATCATATTAATCCTATTAGGTGCATCTAATATCCATAAGTCCAAATTTTCTAAATCTCTCCCATTGTTCATCATTGAATTTGGAAATTACATTGTCTGTTAAACATATTAATAATCAGAAATGTGTGTATGCAGTTAGTGTGCTGTTCTTCTGCACCATATGTTTCAATCATTTGTTTCATACTTATTTATTTATCTGTTTATTATTATATTATCACTATGTATATCATTACTAGTAATATTATTCATCCCATCTTTTTTCTTTTTTTGTACCCCCTGCTGCAAAGCGTCACTTGGGAGAGGGACATCTGGGGTGCTTTGCTTGGCTTGCTGCCCCCACGACCCGGCCCCGGATAAGTGAATGAATATGGATGGATGGAAAAGCAACCATACACCAGCAAGCAAAATAATCACTAGTAAATTTAATCATAATAATAGATTCATATAACAAGTTGCCATTCTTATTATTACTACTCGTTCTACCGTGTACTGCAGTTCAGTGTGCCATTTGTGCAAGTGGTGTAAGGTACAATCAATTTCAAACACCGTCTCTATTTCATTACTTTAAATTGTGTTAAAAATTGGAAAACTAGAAAGTCATATCAGTGTTATGTAGGCTTCATCACTGTCGACTGTTACTATGTCACAAAACATTTCATTTAAAAAGGTCATTAAAAGTCATATTATGTTATAAAAATGGCATTAAAATGTTCCTTCCCTGACTGTCTCTGTGTGATACTGGGTTGTTATGTTTTGTATAATCATAGCAAAAAAGGTTATTCTGCATGAATGGAAGTTAGTGTTCCCTCCTTGCTTTACAAAATACCTAAAATGACATGTTTTCTTGTCTATATCTTGAAGAAACACGGTGCACTCTGTCTAACTCCCTTATCAAGTTTTTCTAAAATCTGGGGACCCTTTATTGAACATATCAAAAGTGTAGAGAGTCTGCCTAACCACACTGGATCCTTCCTTGCATTGGACTGTACACTGTTTATCGATCCATCTGGACACCAGTTCTCCATTGGACCTTTCCTGACCACCCACGCCTCAACCTTTTTGTGGACAACCTCCTCATAGTACAACCTGGCATATACCATAATTGTACTTTCTTTCCTTTAACTGACAGTGTGTTACCCTTTATCTTATCATTATTATTGCTACTATTATTACCATTGTTTATTTTTTTATTAATCAGTTTTCATCTTTTTTTTGTTTTGCTTTCTGTCTTGTATTTCTCATGTCTGTGTTTTTATCTTGATGAAATGTAAAATAAATCTCAGAAATAAAATCTATTAAAAAAGTAATTAAAATGTCATTTAAAAAAGTAATAGTATCGTATGTCATAATTTGCACTTTTACTGTGCAGCCCTCAATCAGCTAACATATTGATAATATCAGTGCATCATCTGTATCAGCCACCAGGGTTGGAATTGGGGGGTTAGATCACCATATGATTCCCGAGCGCGGCACCACTGCTGCTCACCGCTCCCTCAGGGGATGGGTCAAATGCGGAGAACAAATTTCACACACTCAGGTGTGTGACAATCAGTGGAACTTTAAACTTTTAATCTTTAGTGCTTTGTCTTATTTTCCACAGTGAATGAATAGTACATACATTGAAAAGCATTGTATTTCATGTCTCCATCTGCCCATGGAACATCATGATAAGAGTATACATGCATAGTTAGCCTTGGACCAAGACGTCTTGAAAACGAACCCCGTTTTTCGTTTGGGGGTTCCCGGTCTAGACCAATTCACATCTCCATAAACGTTCAAATCAAACATGTAATGTACTCACCTCATAGGCACAGATGTTAGGAAGTTGTACGGGGGTTGCCGTGTGTTTGTATATCCGTTATTGTTCAATAAACATGCATTTTATCTCGGGTGTCTTGAAATTTACTTACTACCAATGTGCAATACACCTCCCAACCCCCGTACAACTTCCTAACATCTGTGCCTATGAGGTGAGTACATTACATGTTTGATTTGAACGTTTATGGAGACGTGAATCGGTCTAGACCGGGAACCCCCAAACGAAAAACGGGGTTCGTTTTCAAGAAGTTCATGCAATGAACTGGAAGGCTACATGCATAGTATGATGTTAATTACACTACAGAAGAGAATCAGTGATCAGTTAGGTAGGGAAAAAATGGATATATCAATATTGGTATTTGTTATTGATCAAATGAGTTATATATTGGCGTATAGGATATTGGCAAAAAAAAAATCCAGTATTGTGCAGGTGAATGTGAATCGTTGTGTAAAAAGCACTCTGACCCCTATGGCCAATTTAGAGTCACCAATTGATAGGGTTGCCACCTTGGATTTGTGAAAAAAAGGGACACTCGATGTTTGAGGCGGAGGGCTCGGCCATTATTACAAGTTCAGACTGACCAATGAACATGAAATTCGGACATAGGAGACCAGATTTGCCATCATTTCATGTCCTTCTATGTCCCTGTATTTTATATTAATTTTTATATCAATGAAAAAAACAAATCTGTATTACTAAATTCTTACATTTTTACATGTATCTCACCATAGCAAGTTGGAAGTTGACATATTCTGCCATACAGGAAGAGGGGAGACTCTGAATCTGGCAATATAAGAACCATGATGCTGGGACATTCTGTCACTTCACAGCTGTCCAAAACATGTGGTTTGTGCCAGGCGGACATGATTGCCAGTATTTTTTCATTATTGCAAGAAATTCCATTGACTCATTCACAAGTCAAAAATGTGTTTTATCTGAAAGAAACATGCAATATTTACATCTAAAATCATAGAAAAATAGTCAACCAAGTGCAATGATGTCCTCCAAGATAATATTTGCCACTTTGATTGCAGTAAAAAAAAAAATTGGGCATTAGGGGGGCACGTGTCCCCCTCAATGTATATGGTGACTACGGCCCTGTCATGCATGCATAATTAGGCTGCAGTTGTCTGGGTGCGCAAAGGTGAAGTGCGCTTGTCTTGTCATACAAAGTTTGATGGAGTGTCAACTGGACAATATGGAGATATTTGCATCTTAAAAGCCGGACTACAAATGTGGATAGACAGGGAGAAACACACGCAAGCCTAAGACGTGGCAAGATACAATATTCCTCACTATATGAAGTGACTGATAACAAGATCTATATAATAGATTGTAAAGAAATTCGTCAGGATTTTATTTGGTAGACAATTAATCTGGATTTATAGCGTGATGGGATGACAGCACAATGTGTGTGGTATCACTGTTCCTGCACTTTCATGTGATATGCGTGGCATGTCTGTGCGATGCTGCATTCGCGAGTAATCCATCCAAGAGTAATGTGTGTGCAGAGCTGTATGAAAGCTCTGTTATAGATCATTTTAGTGTAACTTTATCATTTTTTTCGCTGTGAAAACATTCGGAAAAATACGATTCCGCTGTTTCACGTGATATTCGTGGCTTCTTGCTATGACGCACGGTCGCGGAGAAAAACCATAGAGAAGAACAGGTGTGAATTTGGACGCACTATGCGTCGTTCTGGATGGACTCTTTGGCCTGCTGCTGCTGCATTTTCCCCCAAAAACGGGACAAATTGTGTCCCGGGAGATGAAAAAAGAGAACAATTCTGGGGAAAACGGGACGGGTGGCAACTCTACCAATTGACCTATCCTGCATGTCTTTGGACTGGGAGAGGAAACTGGAGTACCCGGAGAAAACTCATGCTGACATGGGAAGTACATGCAAACTCCGCACAGAAGGGCTCCCCCACCCCGGGTTGAGACCAGGAACCCTCTTACTGTGAGGCAACAATAACCACTGTACCACAGTGTCAGGTTGGGGAAAATTGAGACAGAAGATGTAATTTTGACAATTTAGTCATTTAGTTTTTGATGCTGTGCAACAGTGGGACAAAATGTGTATGTATAGCTGAAAGATCTTCCTACAGGTAATACACGTACACAAAAACAGGTCAAAAAGTGGGGGAAAAAAACAATCTTTGTATCAGGAAGTTTTCACTTTCCCTCATACTTTTTCCATTTGGAAAATATAGCAATCTTTATTTTCACGACTGTGACCACTCTATAAAGAATTTTTGACAACAGAGTTTACAGCAGTTAAAGGGCAAACAAATATCAGCATAATTCTAATTAACAAAACAAACAATAAGAGAAAGACAAATCTGCTGTAAATGTAATACAAAACCAAGAGTCAATTACAAGTCATTTTAGACAAACACTTCTGTAGTTTGGAAATAAAACACAATGCATGTAGTCTTTTAATTAAATCCCTTATTAAGAACAAATAAAACATTTATCCATGCCCCAAAGCTTGAGATTGCATGAATAGAATTACATAGTACTATATATAGTCTTTAGATTTTACTCTTCACTAACTTCAATATTAAACTGTACACTGTTACATTTACACCATTAAATTATGTACAATCACAGATATCAATAAACCCGGGGGCATGCACTTACTTCGAAATAATCATCTTCTTGCTGTTGTACATCACTAGCAGATGTGAACTATGAAAGGGGTGCAGTGATACCAATAGAATATTAACTACCTCTTTTTGACAACACTGAAAACATTCAACAATAAATTTAATTTGAGAATAAATTAATGGAATGATAGATATGAAACCAACCAGAGAGACACTGTTAAAAACATATACTCTGAGAAATGCACTTTAAATTTGTTACAGCATCTACTAGTGCCTCATATGACAAAATGCTCCAATGTACTTAGATGCCACATACAGTGGCATAAAATATAGATAAATCCCAAAAAATGCACTGTTTCCTCTTGCTTGAGCAATGTTCACTGAAGCGATTGCCAACCAAAATAAAAACATTATCACTGTGGAAAAAGAGGCACTCCAAGAGAAAACAAACAGGCTGACTGCAGCTCTCTTGATCACTGAGCCTGCTTAGACCTGGGTTCTCATTTATAAAACAGTAAGTAGGATCCATACTAAAAATGTACATACGGACATAAGCCAAAAATGCTGTGCGCCAAAAAAAAAAAAAAAAGATAATTTCTACAATCAGACTTCCACCTCACAATCTGCGTCGCCAATTTCCTGTCTCCAAAATGTCAAAGTTTCTCCCGTCAAGTCTGTTTTTATAGATCGCAACTTTTCCTTAGGAAGTGGCGTATGCCTCTTTTAGGCCTCATTTTGTGCATACGCAATGTTTATTAGTGAGACCCCTGGTATTAACATGCATTTCGGTGATCTGAATACAAGTAGACAGTCACATTGCTGTTCACACTTGCGCCTATAATGCATCTCCAGCTGACCACTTATGTTCAGCTTTCGTAACTGCCCCGCACAGTTATTACTTCCACACTTTTGCTAGCTGCTCCATACCATGCTTGCTAGTTACATTAGCGGCTGTGTCAGTAAAGCTGGAGATAACGCTGTCAGCAGCACTCAACATGTCTCCTTCCCTAGGGTAGAACAATTGACAGTCCCATATCACTTCATCCAACTTGGCATAAAATGTGCAAGTTATAGAGCTTCTAGCACACTGTCACCAAAACAGCTGTGTCCTTGTTATGACAGCTTTATTGATAGTTTAATGAATGTCTTGTAGATGTGGGTGTGATTTAGACAAGTGGTAGGAGGCAGGGTCAACACTGACATCACACCTAGCCCCCGTCGCACGTGGGCTAGGTGGCTGGGAAGGCCTTGGAGCTGAACGGGCACACCATTTGAAAGATGACGAAGGCAAGACATTCTGAAGACAAAGAGACTGAGAAAGCATTTGACACACCACCACGAATTATCCATGTAAATACACCTTTCGCATCTATCTTTCAGGGGTTTTTTTCTTGACTGTGTATCGTACATCAATCTGTGTCCCTTCTCTAAATTCTGAGGTTTCTGCGGGTCTGTGAACACACCGCAGGCAGAGCTCTTCTGTTTTTTCCCTAAGCAGCTGTCGTGGATTTTTCAGTGGCAAGATGAATAATTGATCAGTCAATCCAATCAAAGCTGATCAGATTGATGGATGAGAGGAGCAGCTGCTGTGAGTGAACGCAAACTTTTTAGACTCAGGGTATTAACCTTCACTCACTCTGTGCTGCAAGAGTGTGTGGATGCAATGAATAATAGAACTGTATATATAAATAAACGGCCCAGGAAGATGTTGCATCTACCAGCAGCCAGCAACCTTAAGTTTAATTATCCAGTGGGAATCTGTCTAGGACATCAGCTGAGTAGGCAGTCCTTCATAAACACTGCTGAAAGAATGTGGCCATATGACACCCAGACCACCTCTAAATGTAGTCAGAGTGATCAGATCTTAAGACACATCAAGGACGCATTTTGTTCATTCACACGTGTACTTAGAGCTGTCCACTTGAGATCAGATCACCTAGGTTGCATGGTAATACCAAGTGTGCACAGGGCCAAAAACACAAGGTGAGTTGCAAAAGGGGCAGTTGGGGTGCTAGTGGGCTCTATGGAAAATCAGGTAGTGTACCTTTAAGTCACTGAGCTTTTTATAACATGACCAGCATTTTTGGGTTTCAGATGAAGCAAGTGCAGATGCACAGACAGGTTTTTTTATTCATGAAGAGTCCTCTCTAAAATCCAAGTTTGGCTAAACCCCAGGACAGAAACTCACATGAACACAAGGTACACACAGCACAGGCATATCTGTGGGTTTCCATTGAGCTGAGTGAAGCAGTATGAAGTGCTCCATCAGCTCTCAGTGCTTCTTCATGGAATCCAGGAGACGAAGGATGTGCAGGAAGAGGTTGACAATGTCCAGGTAGAGGTTGATGGAGGCCAAGATGTGCTCCTCGGGAGAGAGCTGCTTCATCAGCAGGTGGGTGTCGTAGATGATGAAGCCGCAGAAGACCAGGGCCCCGGCTCCGGCCATGACCAGCTCTGTGCTGTCACTGTTGAAGAAAAACTGCAGAGAGAACAGAGTCAGCATGAATACTGGGCTCCTGTGTGATGTGACGTGGAACTTTGCCTACAACATGGAGTGGTTATTCTAAGAGTTGGAATATCAGTGTTCTTTACGAAATGGCCATAAGTATGTGGACAACTCTGTTCCACAGCCTCCTCTATAGGGTTGGGCAATTACTCTAAAAGTTATTTAATTATGAGTCTCTAACCGACCGAATTTCAGTCACATCCTTATGTTACAACATACCCAACAGTTCTCAGTGACATAGTTAACGATGCATGTGCAAGTGTGTGATGGAGAGGCGGTGCAGACTGAATTACACTGCCTATCAGTAGTGAAAGTGCATGTGTGTTAAGTAGAGTTACAGTTTGTCAGAGAACAAGTGCTACAGCGCTTTGAAAACCAGTTTGTTTGATTAGCAGCAGCTGATGTTGGATATCTCAGTAGTGATTCACCTGCTGCCCCCTTTAGCTCTGTCCCTGTCCTTTCCCTGAACAGGCCACTGTCCAGCAGCAGTGGCTGGTGATTATTTAGCTGGGTGGGGCTAACGGCACTGAGGGCTCCTGCTTACACACTAACAATCAGTACGTTTACATGACATCAGAGAAAATCAAGTTATTGTGTTTGTCCAACTAAAACCGTACTTTTAAAAATTTAAATCATACTAAATCAAATTTCTCAAAGTCCGACTAAAAAAAAATTATGCAGCTGGGAGTCCAATTACTCCGGCACGTATACAGTCGATCAGACCCAAAATGAACTCTGCGCATGCTCCACAGTTTCCACCCCGGGCTTTGACCAAAAGGTCAAATAGCAATAACTGTGTAACAGAAGAAGGAGTCAGTAACATAATGGCCAAATCTACATCCAGCGTGCATCTCATCTATACAAAAAGTAAAGCCTACAGCACGTACAAAATGTACAGAGCTGTAAAGTTGTCAACCATGGTACCAGTTCGCCGCTAGCTAACGTAGCAAACTTGTTTGTCCATTGTTTGGTCTGTGACATAATAGGTAGACTGGAAGAAGGTCTAATACTAACAAGCTGAAAGGGGGCATATGGCCATGTATCATAGCGGAGTCGCACATACTTCCATCAACAAATCAATTCCCCTCCCGTGCTTGTATACTGGGACAAGGACAGTAGTCCAATTAAATGGCCTAGTTGAGCTATAACCGTAGCTCCACTTAACTGTGCATGTAAACGCACTGAATGTTGTCATCCAGCTTGGTGCACTAATCTTTGACTCCAGCTATACTCAATTGTTACAATTACTAACAGATAAATTGAATCATACACTTTCGGAGCCAAAATTCTGCAAATTGTTTTGACGGAGGAAAAACCCCTAAAAATAGGCAATGGGCTCCTTTCCCATTGCCAATAGTCATAGACCAGAGCCATGTACAGGTCTGTACAGTGGACGAGCATGCCATTCTGTTTTTTTTTGTTGTTTGTTTGGTTTTTTTGTATTGGTGTGTCACATACGGACTGGAAAAAAAGTTAGTAAATAGTTGAAAGCAGCACATGCTCTATACTGTCAATAATTCAGTCAGGATTCCGCAAATTAGAATTGTTACTGCTGTCATGAAGGTCATAAACAACATAACCGAAGCACTAGATAACAAGCAATGCTGCCCTTGTCTTTCTATAGACCTCTCTAAGGCCTTTGATACTACTGACCACAATATTCCAATCATGTGCGAACAGAAATTGTTTTTTCTGAGCATGCAGTTGGGTCGTTTACAAACTATCTAACTGACAGAACGCAAGCTATTAAGTTAAAGGGTGCCACCTCGGAGGTACTGCAAATCTTCATGGTGGTATCACAGGGGTCGGTTCTGAGCCCTGTATTATTTACAATATACATTAAATGCATTGGGCAGAATTGCTATACACCCACCTTTCCTAAGGCTTTCGAGTCTCTTAAGTATGTATGTGACAGAGTACAAGAGCAGCTTTGTCAAATGTCAAACCAAAGTTGCTGACTGTAAAAACAGTTAAAAGATAAAGCCCCCCCTGCGCATCACATATGAAATGTTCAGGTGTCTACATACTTTTGGTAATGTAGTACATACCATAACAGCACAACACTTGCCTTGAGCATAGCCATGCTCTTCATTCACAGCCATGTGAGTGTTGTTACAGTGTTGAACACAGACAACAAATGAGTTTTCCAATAGACAATACAAACAATCCCTATAACTGCCCATACTGACAGTGTGTGTGGTGTGTCTGTTGTTGTGTGTAAGGCTCCTTCCTGTCGCCACACAGTCATGAAGAGGCGTCATCCAATTTAGGATACGCGTAAAAGTGAAACATGTTTGAACTTGAGTGGATGTGTCTTTACCTAACTTTGCAGTGCCTACAGCCGATCTGTTTGCTTCCTTTCACACTTTCGACTGACTCAGTATGCATTAGTGTGTGTGTGTGTGTGTGTGTGTGTGTGTGTGTGTGTGTGTGTGTGTGTGTGTGGCCTTGCTGTTGATGCCATAGATGTCACAACACAGAGGAATCAAGCAAAAAAAACATGGAGTCTTGTGGCAAACTAGAATTACTGCCTTAAGGTTTTATGCCTCTGCGAACTAGTCAAGGTGCTTTCAATGTTGCTACAAAAGAAGCTGCATACTGTAAATGTAGATAATTCACGCATTTTAGAATATGCATTCGTTCAAATTTAAATTAATTAGTGTCACCAATTCAGTGTCTAACCAATTGTCTCCCCTTCTGTTCCTGAGTTATGGAGTTAAATAATAGCCAGAAAAGTGTTTGTGCAGAACATTATAATGTCACAGTGAAGTTGACCTTTGACCTTTTGGATATAAATTGTCATCATTTCATCATTTTCTCCTATTGGACATTTGTGTAAAATTTTGTCATATTCAATGTATGAATTCTTGCATTATGGCCAAAAACATGTTTTTGTGAGGTCATGGTGACTTTGACCTAGTCAGTTCGTCCTTGCACTCAAGTGGACATTTGTGCCAAATTTGAGGAAATTCCTTTCAGGCCTTCTTGAGATACTGCTCTCACGAGAATGAGACAGACTCAACTGACCTTGACTTTTGACCACCAAAATCTCATCAGTTCATGTTTGAGTCCAAGTGGACATTTGAGCCAAATTTGAAGAAATTTCCTCATGCCGTTCTTGAGATATTGTTTTCTCGAGAATGACACAGATGCAAGATCACAGTGATCTATAAACACCAAAATCTTAGCAGTTCATCATTGAGTCCAAGTGGATGATTTTGCCAAATTTAAGACGATTCCCTCAAGGCTATTGTACTCATGAGAATGAGAGGAACCAAGATCACAGACACCTTGCCCTTCAACCGCCAATTTATTGTCAGTTCTTCCTTGCATCTAAGTTGACTTTTTTGCCAAATTTGAGGGAATTCCCTTTAGACCTTCCCGAGATATTGCGTTCACGAGAGTATGACGGACACAGGGTCACAGTGACCTTTGACCACCAAATCTAATCAGTTCATTGTTTAGTCTAAGTGGATAATTTTGCCAAACTTGAGGAAGTTCCCTCAAGGTGTTCTTGTGATATTGCATTCACAAGAATGGGACGGATCTGTGTATATACAGACGGACTGACAACATGAAAACTAGGGAGTTAGATTTGTCTCATTAATACCTGTAAATGCACAGAGGGTGATCTACAAATATTTCTTGATCTGCACGTTTCATAATTATGTGTGTGAACAGATCGACAATCTGTGTGTAAATGTGTAATCTGTAAATATAAAACACATTCCACAAATACAAAAAATATCTGTGAACACATTAAATTAATTTGCAAATAAATGAAAAACATTTGTGAATATCTTCCTAACATTTACAACTTTCTAACGGGCATTTGTGAACTCAGTTTTTATTTGTGAATCGAAAAAACATTTGTGGATCTCAGTTCTACGCGTGTGGATTTGCTTTTTACACACACGGATTTTTGAGACAAACTTTCCGCCGGTTCGAATGAAAATGCACTCGTTGCGGGCTCGGGGGACGAAAGCAGGGTGCAGCATTTTATACATTGTTAATAGACCAGAAGTCAGTACCATCCAACCTGTAAAAGATAACTTGTGTCATGTTTCACTTACCATTGCATTTATTGTAATCATGCACCCCATTTGTTGTTTTTAGCATAATTGGTATTTTCTATATGGCAGTTGTCTTTGTTTGGCCAGCAGACCTGCTACTGCCATCTACTGGTCAAAGTGATTTTGTGTCATCATGACTTATGGCTCTATTGAAACTAGAAAACTCAGCAGTTAGAACACAGACTGCATGGGTTAGATCAGATGTAGGTACACTTATATTTTGTATTTTTATTCATTCTTATGAATACAAATATATTTTATGAATAGCTGTGTTTAATTTCTATTATTGTTTAACGATAAAATGGTCTTTTAAATGCTGTGCTGAAAATGTCTAAATCGTAAACCCCATAATTTACTACTGATTACACTAGCACTGAAAGGTTCTGGATGTCATTCACCAGCATCTTCTACCGTGGCCCTCTTTACAGGTTGGATGGTACTGACCTCTGGTCTATTTACAATGTAAAAAATGCTGCACCCTGCTTTTGTCCCCCCAGCCCGCAACATAAATGTTTACTGTTGCCATGGCAGCAGATGCTGTTTCAGTAGCTAACGTTAGCTTAGCGCAATCTACATATTAACAATGAACAATACAACTACAATATGACATTTCCAAACAAAAAGAGCTACCAACACCAACAGCTGTTCTATCAAAGACCTTAACCAGGGTGTTGCCACTTGTTATATCTTACAACAGTTAACGTAACCTCACTGAAACAATGTAACCTAACTAAACACAGTGCGGTCAGCACAGACATTACAACTACATTAGTAAGAGTACACTAATAATAAGATGTGAAGTGCTTTGTGACTTTAATCCTACTCGAAATGAAAAATATAAAGTATGAGTTGGCTGATAACTGCCAACTGAAGAAGCAGCCAAGCCACCGTGCCTTTCATACTCAAACAGAAATATATACAAAAGTGTGTGCCAGATATATAGAACAAATAAACACACACTAATACTCACTGTATGATATTAACATAAAACAATGAATGCACGTTACTTATCGCTGATTATCATAAAAAAACAACAACAAAAAACAGCTCATAGAAAGACTGCGTGCTCTTACTTTTACATGTGGAAATGACATCATCAGCTGGGTGATCACGTGCTATCCAAAGATGGCCGAGCGATACGAGTGCATTTTCGTTCAGACTGGCGGAAAGTTTGTCTCAAAAATCCATGTGCGTAAAAAGCAAATCCACACGTGTAGAACTGAGATCCACAAATGTTTTTTCGATTCACAAATAAAAACTGAGTTCACAAATGCCTGTTCGAAAGCTGTAAATGTTAGGAAGATATTCACAAATGATTTTCATTTATTTGCAAATTAATTTAATGTATTCACAGATATTTTTTGTATTTGTGGAATGTGTTTTATATTTACAGATTACACATTTACACACAGATTGTCGATCTGTAGATCACCCTCTGTGCATTTACAGGTATTAATGAGACAAATCTAACTCCATAGAAAACATAATGGCTCCAGCCACGGCTAGTGCCGGTGCGGAGGAATAAGAAAATGGAACCTGGCTTAATGCAGCAACATCTGACAAGGTGTTTTACTGGCCAAACAGATACATGAAAGTGACTATTCCTGGTAAATTAAATTCTAATAGATACAAAAAGTGGAAAATAGAATTTCCCTGTGATAATTATACAGAGTTGTACAATCCTTTCTCGTAGTATTCTAAACCACTGTGCAGTGTTTTGGTGTCTAATAAGCCTTTAGACTCAGCGATCTGTTACTCACAGCACACCTGTTGGGTCATGTTTCACGTGTAGCAACACGTCCAAAGCTTCACAACCTCTTTTCTGCCTGACTGCAGCTTTCTTCTTTGTCTTTTTCTCATTTTTCATTTCTTTCATATGAAACAGACACATTAATATCACTTACCCTCATGAAGCTTGCAATGAGGAGGATCCACAGGCAGGCAAACAGTCTGTAAAGACAGAACAGATCAGATGCTGTGACAGTGGCTCCCTCTAGCGGAGGGACACAGCAGCTTTGTTAAAAGAAAAGAAAAACACTGAGCAGTAGCCAGAACACACTCACCCTGCTCCTAATTTGCTGAAGTCTCTCTTGGACTGAAACGTGTAGATTGTCAATCCAGCAAACACAGCACAGGTTAGGAACAAGGCTTGCAGCACGGTGGAGTATTCATAGAAGGTCACTGTGGAGAGGAAAACTCTGCAGTCAGCTCAGTCTGCAAATGGGCTCACAGAATGGAAACTGACCCACTCCTTATGAAAAATACTCACATGCTGTGGCCACAGAAACTGCTTCCAGCAGAGTCTGAAAACAAGACACAATTAGTGACGGTTACACGCTAACAAGCTAGGAGCTAATATCACAAGCTACTGTAAAGATCATAGTCACTGAGCGGCTAGTCTAGCATCATAAGAGACAGGATATGGAAATAAATGGAAGGAATACTGTAAATACACACAGTAGGATTTACTGTCGTGCATTCACCAACCAGCTGGTCTCAATTTTACAAAGATAAAACAATTAACTACTCCCCGAGTGTATTTTAGCACTTCTTAAGCAGTTCTTAGGATTGTCATTTCCTGACAAAACTAGGCTTACAAAAAAAGGCTGTTGCTAAAACGGGAAGATGACTTTGCCAGTGACAAAAAAATGAGCAGACTTTTCCTGGCAGATGCACAGAGACCTCCAGGTGGTATCATATGGCTAACTTATTTACCAAAAATAATTATAAATTGACAGGAAATATTAATTTAAGGGTAATTTCACACCTAACCTGTTTGGTTCAGTCAAAACAAACTTAGGTCCGTTTGCATGGTTACTACGGTTCGTTTGGGCTGGTGTGAAAGCTGTCAGTCGAACCCTGGTGCAGATCACACAATCCAACCAAGACCGCTTGAAAAGGTGGGTCACAGTCCACTTCCAAATGGACTCTGGCGCAGTTCATTTGTGGTGTGAGAGAAGCGACACATACACTAGAACAGCAATCTAGTGACTGTGGATTATGTCCGACTATTAACCACATTCATATTCTCTGTTTGAGAAAGATCACCAACGGAGAAACACTGGCTGGAGTGGGGCTTTAACAGGAAAAAAAAAATTAGCTTACAAATACGAGCAGCAGGTAGAGGTTGACTGGATGTTGGTGTCTGTACATGGCCAGAGCCAGCAGAAGAACCAGAGAGCCCAGAGCCGAGACCAAAACCACTGCAGGACTGAGGAGGAAACAACATCACAGTCAGACAACACAGCCAACACTAGCTCCATGGACATAATTCATAAAAAATGTTTATGACCAACAATTCTAACAGTGGTTTTTAAGAAAGAACAGATGATTGTATATACAGGATGTGCATTGGGGTGGGTGAAAAAAAACAATACAGCATAGTATCACGATATTTTGTGTGTTATATCAATAATCACAGACACAGATATCAATCTTTTGTTAAATTCATTATTAGTTTTTGCAAATACACATTTAAATGCAACTTTTGGTACTAGAATAATAAAATAATTCAGTCCACAAGATGATGCTGATGTTTTCATTCCTGGTGGGGACAGCAGAGGTCTCAGTCAACAGCATTTCGCAGGAAAATCAGAAATGCGCATCAGCGTTTAAATCAAACATCTGAACTTATTTTGGATTTTATCACACAGTTCAGTTTGTCAGGTGTATGCAGTAGGTTTTATGATGGTGTTGGTCAGTCTGTCAGCTTTGCATCACATTTGATTGAAAATGGTTGAAGTCAGATGAACAGACTGAAAACTTTATCTTATGAGATAAAACTGATGTTGACAAAGTTTTCCTTTGGGGAAATAATTTGCAGTTGGAAAAAAAGATAATAAATTGCAATATATTGCAAAATATTTTATCCCAATACTCAGCATATCGCAATACATTTAATATTAGAATAATATAGAGTGTGCCAGTAAACCCGGAACTCAGTTAGCGCTTTTAGCACTTCCGGTTCTCTCGTCTAAAAGTCAATACGTTTTTTGAATAGGATTTTGGTAAAATGCCTCAAATAAGGTCTGTGGTTAACAAAAGTTTAAGCGAGTTTCAGGTTTTGTTCTACGACATAAAACACGTCAGTAAATACCCTACTTGTGAATTTTGAAGCTTTTACATGTCGTAAAAAAGGCGGTTGCTAACAAGTTGCTCAATACGACTACAAACCCTGTCGGGGACATTAAACGTCATCACCCCCGAAGAGGCGAGAGTGCTGGCAGTCCGCCATTACAGCTTCTTATTTAGCTTAAACAGTCCGATTTCCCCATTAGGCCTATACAATGTTTTTAAGATAAAGCGGCCAAAATCAGTTTAAAGCTTGGTGGCGGTGACGTCAAGAGTCATGCGACCGTGGAGTAGTCATGTAGTCCATTAAAGCCTAACGTTAGCTTTTTACTGCTGGCGATCGCATTTAAGCTTCAGATGCGGTATGAAAGGTGTTCATATGTGAAGATTATCTTGCTGAGCAAAACCTGTAAGTATCATAAACTTGTGTTAGCCACAGAGCTTATTTTCTGACATAATCCAAAACGCAATGCAAAAATCAAATTCACTTTCTCTTCCGGGAACCAGCGCGATGCTGAACTTCCGGGTTTTGACGTCAGCCCTGGCACACTCTATTGCATCATGACCAAAATATTGTGATAATACCGTATCGTGGGTCCTCTGGTGATTCCCACCCCTAATGTGTATCACGTTTTCCATAATAGCCAAAACAGGACTATCTCACAGTACAAAAAAATCTGCACTGTCTGGTAGTCTTGATTTTTTTTGTGACTTGGGTAAAATGACCCTTTAACATGTATGGGTTTGCATTTGAATATTATTGTTTATGTTCAGCAACTAATGTGTATTGATGTTAGTTCTCACAGTCACTACCACAAGACCACTGAGCAAATAGAGTGGATTCCTGAAGAGCTTATCTGAGTTATAACACACAAATAAATATATTCATATTCAGGGGGGCATTATAGATACAGAGGGAAAAGTCCATGGTTCACTAAGCTTTCAATATTAATTTCACTGAGTCAAGAAGCTATCATTTCTCATCTTGATGTCTCATCAGACCAGCCTCACCTGGTGTGGACAAACTCCTTGATGGTTTGAGAGAACATGAAGAGGGCAGAGGTGGCTGTGGTCAGAATGATCTGCAGGCTCAGAAGGGTGTACACCTTCCTGAGGAAGTCTGATCGACAAAGACAGAAACAGAGACACAGCAGAAGTAAAACTCAGCTAGATTGCACACTTATTTGTGAACCACAGATAACACCCTTTGAATGAGACAATATCACCAGCTTGTTTTAAAGGAACAGTTCACCCCCAAATCAAAAACACACATTTTTTCTCTTACCTGTAGTGCTATTATCAGTCTAGATATTTTTGGTCTGAGCTGATGATGGAGATATCGGTTATATCGAGATTATCTTGTGTAGCCGGGTCGTGCTTTCTGGAAACAGACATTGCTGTTTTGCTCCTTTTTTTTGGCACTTTCAGAACCACAAGCTTAGTGCTATCTAATTCCATTATTATACTGGAGAGAAGGCAGACATCTCTACAGCCAATATCTCCAACACTCTGCAACTCGCACCAAAATTATCTAGACTGATAAACAGCACTAAAGGTAAGAGGAAAAATATGTATTTGAGATAAGGGGGTGAACTGTCCCTTTAACCTAACAGCAGGCTTACGTATATGTCAACCAGTATTAACAGCTGTGTTTTTATGCTGACTTTGGACCAGCACAAGCAGCTCCGTTCACTTAACAGTGGTGATACGGGCAATGCTCAAGGCAACAACGTCAGGGAAGCTATTCTGTCAGTGTTATCCATATTTATCCCATATATCAATGCTATCAACGTTATGACTGCAATGCTATGCTAACGTTAACTATTAGCTGCCCTAATGTTTTAACCAGCGCAATCGAGCTAATGACGTTACTGTGCTGACTTTTTGGGACACAAAGGTAATAAATGGTTAACGATAGCTCAAATAACAACAATAACCTGACAGTGGCAGTAATGTATAATTCCACAGTAAGTAAATGCTACCCATCGTTAGCTGACGTGGCTAGACTAGGTGCTGTCAACACCACGACCCAAACATTTCTTTACGTACCCATCCGTATCTGAATACTGGCTGTAGCGACATTCGTGCCATAGTTAAAGTCGTCTTCAATAGAAGACCGGGGGTATTTTTCACTACTCATGGTGGTACTGTAATGTTTTTTCAGCTAGGTAAAGAAAAGTAGCTACTGAATGGTGGATTCAGGAAAATACGGAAAAACTGGTGCGTGATCAACGCAACGCCAGGACGCTCAGGCGTGACGTCAGCGAGCTGGGTTTTTTTTTTTTAAAAAAACAAATAAAGCGCTTTTTTTTTTTACAATCTTTATTGAATATGTACAGTGAACAATGCTGTGAACGAAATAATCTTTTATAAGACAGACATTTCTTTTTTATTTCTTTTATTTTATTTTGCAAGGATAAATGTGTGTGTACGTGTGTAAACTTAACATGATGTAGGAAAGAAACAACCTTCTGTCGTGATAAACAATGTCATGCTCTTTTGTTTTAAGGATTGCAGATCAACAGGATCTACAGCTCAGCAGGGTGACTCAGTGACACATGACTTAAGAGACACGCACAGGGAATCAGTATAAGTATCAACATTGTTTCAAATGCACTAACCCTGAGGAGAAAATGGTGCCTTCTTTGTGGAATTCTGATTTTATATTGTAAACAAAAAAGTATTTCTGCTGCTGAAGGGAAAGCAGTGAAATCCAGGCCTGGTTCCAATGTCAGCTACAGACTTCCTGACCTTGACTAGTTCATGCTGGTTCAGGGTTAACCTCCGTAAAATTGTCATGTGCTCTGGTGGCCTTTCTGAGACTTTTCTGTCCATTTTTTGTAAAGACAGGCTACCTGCAAAACACAGGCTGAGCAACTGGTTTATGCTCGTGTAGAGAGTCCACTCCATAACCAGCATGCTGATATCAGTGAGGCACTGTTGATCCAGTATTTTAACAGTACATGAACAAATCTGTTGTTGAAAATGTTATGTTTTCATCTTTATTTAGTAACCACAGAGAAACACAGAGCAAGTAAAGCTCAATTTCACTTTCTGTTTTGTCATCGACTGTCATTAAAGTATTGTTGCTGCATAACGTGCTGGCAGGGGAAATCCAAAATCATAAAAACGCATGACACATTGAGAAAGCTTGTGAGACGACCAACACACCTAATACACATATAAAACACAGCTTAATAGTGACAGCATTGCCAGATGTACCATAACTAGGCCTATCATATTTTTACAATAATTTTGCCTCTGTATGATCAATAATGCCAGAAGTGCCATAATGTATGATAATTTGACAATTTTGTGATGTTTCGAAGGCCTAGCTGGTGTTAGTCTGTGCTGTCTCATTTCCTGACATAGTGAGAATAGCAAAATTTGGATCCTATGTCTGTGTTGACATACATGCCTATTTGTTGTCATAGTCATGACTAATGTGTGATAATTTTCCTCAAAAGATGATGACTGTAAGCCTCTGGTATGATCGTTTAACATTTCTCATTTAGCATTCCTGAAAAGTGTAATGGAAGATTAGGGCCAGGTTAAAAAAAAGTTTGATTTTGAGAATAACGTAGTAAATCTGCGAGAATATAGTTGGAAATCTCCAAAAACAAAGTCGTAATATTACAAGAATAAATTTGTAAATCTAGGAAAACGGAAATCTTCAAAAGTAAAGTTGTAATATTACGAGAATAAAGTATTAAATCTACAAGAATAAAGTCTTATTATTACAAGAATTAAGTCATAAATCTACGTAAATAAAGTTGTAAATCAACTTAAGTCACATACATGTGCCAACCAAAATTAAACAAAATTACAAAATTTGGGTAACTCATAAGGTTCCTCTTTTGCTTGACATGTATTCCCCACAACATGCTATTATTATTAGCAATAGCCTATGACACTTCCCATTGCATAAATTAGCCTAGTGGCTAGTGAACTTTTCCTCTTCTCATTTGAAGCCAGGAACAACAGCAACGATAAGCCTAACAAAGGTAACATCACAAAATTCAGCTCTATTATAACTCACAAGGTTCATCGACAAACAAATGTCCAATACTAGACATGTTTTACCAACATATACAACATACTAACATTATTAGCAATAGCCTATGACATTTCCTATTACCTAAATTGGCCTAGTGGCTAGCAGACTTTTCCCCTTCTCATTTGAAGCTGGGAGCAACAGCAATATTTAGCCTAACAAAGGTAACATTACAAAATTCAGCTCCATTATAACTAACAAGATTCACTGACAAAACAAATGTCCAACACTAGACACATTTTCATAACATATACAACATGCTAACCTTATTAGCATATGTCTATGACATTTCCCATTGAATTAATTGGCCTAGCGGCTAGCAGCCTTTTTCTTCCACCCTTATGAAGTGAAGATAAATTACACATGGTTCTCAACCAGGTGTCCGACAACCCCAGCATTATTCGAGGGAGTTCTGGAGGGTGCCCAGAAATTAGGGAAATAGTTTATTTTTTAGCTATTTAATTCACTATCGACATGCGCTATACAAAGTAAGAGTCATAAGGGTGACTATTTTGATCATAGGTTTAACGTCCTCTTCTCAACTGTAGTTGACAACGTAGAATTCCGGTCTTTATCATATGCAGTGATGTAGTTGAGGAGGTGGGTACCATTAGGTAGATAATTAGGTTACCAAGGAGAAAGTGGGTATACTCTCCTATATATTCCAATAGGTTCTTGGCTGAATACTGTAAATGACCAGAAAAAGAGGTGGGTATACTCTGTATACCTGCGTATACCCTCCACTACCACTGATCATATCTAATCACCAAAATCTTTTCAGATGGAGGTCCCTTAAGCAAAATCTTATCAAATGGGGGCTAATGACCTAAAAAGTATCAAATTAGGGGTCCATGACACGCAAAAGGTTGAAAACAGGTGCATCAAAGACTTCAAATGCTATTTTGTGGGGGCTTTACTGTCTTTGCACTTCTTTGTCCTCCTTCCCTCATACATAATTTTTTCATCATTATTAGTCAGTGAGGGTCTGCTGAGTAGATGACTGTAGATCTGTTCCTCAGAGCAGGTTACTCATGCTGCATTCAGAGTGCAGGCCAGAGACGTTGCTCTTGAATTTCTGCTAGATTGTTGTTTGCTGCATAATTCTACAGTATTATTATTATTATTTTTGGCTCGTAATGTGATAAACAACATTCATTTACGATGACAACAGGCTAAAAGAACTACATAGAATATTTTAATAGAAACTTTAAACCAGAAATTTTATTTAATCAAGAATACTTCTACTTAAAATGGAAGTTTCAATATGGAGCAAAGAGAACAAAAATAAATGTGCCAATCTATTAACAATCTATTAACAGTAAATCTTATTTTTGACCTTGCTTCTCACTACACCACTAACTTTTATTGTAATGATAACTGAATACAACACACGATTGTCACACACATGCACAAGGAGGTGGGGGAGACAGTGACAACATTCTGAGTTTTACGAGCAGCACCTGTATTCTTAAAATCTGTTCTGTGGGTGCAGAATCCATATGGGCCTGGATATCAGTGATGATCAATCAGTTTTATGACAACATGATTATTATTTCAGTCATTTAATTTTAGAAAACAAACAAGAAGATAGGAGTTACACACACTCAAAAAGATTAAAGAGAAAAAAACAAAACACATACAGAATAATACAGAAAAATGATATGTAAACATGTCTCAATATTTGTCTAACTGTGTCAAGTACACTACTACTTTGCAACAAACACACAAGAAACATTAGGGGCATGTTACTGCTTATGATCACAAAAAGCATAGTTAATATTGAACGATATCTATCCTTCTGTGAACTGTAGGGTTGAAATACACTCTTCCTGTCAGGAAGGCCCGGAGGTCATACTGACTTGTTCTTAGCAGCAGTTTTTCTGTTGACATTATGTGAGGTGGTTATTCGGGGAGTTTCCACAAACCTTCCCTGTCCATGATGTCCCAAACCTGTTTGGCCATGTTTTACCTAGTAACAGTGTGATATGAATTAATGATTGGTTGATGGCATCTAGTGGGCAGTCTTAGAGCACCCTATTACTCAGCTCTGCTCCACACTTTCACTTTAGTAGAGCCCTCTGAAGAAAGAGCACGGTCGTACCTCTGTGTTACTCCTGCTTTTGACAAACAACAAAAGAAGAACTGATCAGACATGGACAAGATCCTTGTTATGTGTCTAGCTGCTCTGGTAGCTCTCACCTGTGCAGAGGAGTCCAAACACAGTAAGTATTATCATTATCATTATTATTATTATTTTAATGCTGAAATGAAGAAAACCAGAAACTATATTTTAAGTAAAATGGCCTCCGACATTGACATCACAGATTAGTCAGACTGTATGTTTTCAATAGCCTGTATGCAAAATACGAACAGAAGATATGGTTTCTATCTTTAGTAAGCTGCTTGTGATCTGTTAGAAAGTAATGGAAGAGCTGATATGAGGGATGTCGTATGCTGTAAAGCCCTGTGAGGCAAATTGTGAGTTGTGATATTGGGCTTTATAGATAAAATTGATCGATTGATTGATTGATTGATAGATATAAGAGTCAAATGTAAAAGAGAAACATTATACAACATGTCTGTCATGTTTTTAACTCGGTGGAATTCCCCGAAACAGTCAGGCTTTAGTTTCGATTTCCTGTAATAGGCCTACCAGCTCTGTTGAGACAGCACCCTCCACTGGCCTCAGCAGGGTACACTCAGATCCTGTTGAGTGAGGATCCCTGCTGCAAACCAAACTCCAGAAATTGAACTTCAGAATTCTCAGTAAAAGCTTGAATGGAAAAAAGCACTGGTAAAAACGTATGTGTTTGGAGAGAGAGAAGTTAAAACTGTGGAGCATGTCCTCCATTGCTCCATTGTTCAGTCAGTTAATTTAAAATCAACAAGACCCTCACCTTTGTTGTAGTTAGTTTCATTTTGATTGTACCATTTTGTTGAGGAGGGTGCACTTAGGGACTGTTTGTTACTCATGAGGGGGAGGGTGTGATGCAAAAAAGGGGGTCAAATAATTTTTTAAGCGCTAGGGAGGGACTTGTGATTTTGGTTTTGGTTTAGGGAAGGGACACGCAACTTAAAATGGTTGTATTTTGTATTCCTCTTCAAACCATTGTGTTCTTTAAAGATTTCCAAAATAACCCCTTTTATCATAGCTACAAACTGTGAAAACAGAAATTATCGTTGGATTTTCAAATATCTGACGATTCTTAAACACATTATATGTGACAAGCACTTCCGTCAGAAAAAAGACATAACCAACTCTGAGCTTAAAATAGTGGTAAGTTATCAAAATCACTTTATTCTACACCTCATTTAAAAATATAAAAAAAGAATTCCCACCTTAGCCACTCCTCCTCTGGTAACTAAGAACAATCCCTTAGTTTGTATTTGCTCATATGGCTGAAGACAAACGTGTGTTGAAAGAAGTCGTTCCATCGTGAGACTCCAGAACAGCTTTGTCGTTAACAACTTTCAAAAGCTGTTTCCTCATCTGGTGTTTTGATTGTGCTGGTGGACAGCGCTGTCTAACAATATCTCCTATAGGTGTTTGGTTGAGATTGAGACCTGCTGGCTGTGAATTTTAAACATTTTCAGGCAATATATGCGTCATAGGAGTAAAGCAATTCATAACAAGTTACACTGAATTCAAAGTCATTTTCTTCTTTCGTTTACATCCCACCAGCAGATTAAATTGTTTACAGGGGAATTCTTTTCAGTTTAATTGTGGTCGGACCAGTTTAGCATAATTTCCCTCTCTGTGTTGCCACTAGGTCCGCCCAAGGTTCAGGTGTACAGCTATCAGCCAGGACAGTATGGCAAAGACAACATCCTGATCTGCCATGTGAGCAACTTCCACCCCCCTGACATCACCATCCAGCTCATGAAGAACGGACAGGAAATCCCCAAGGCCGAGCAGACTGACCTGGCCTTCGAGAAGGATTGGCACTTCCATCTGACCAAGAACGTTGCCTTCACACCCATGGACGGAGAGAAGTACAGCTGCAAGGTCACTCATGGGAAGACAGTGAAAGACTTTGCCTGGGGTGAGTTAGAACCAGCCAAAATGTTTGTGGAATGTCCTCGTAATCAATTGAAAATGGTCTAATAATAGTAATAAACTAAGTGCATACCTATGTAAAGGTCCAAAAGTTCTCTAAAGAAAAAGAGAATATCAATGTTATTTTATTAATAGAGAGTTAAAAAAAAAAAGTATCAGACGCAGGTCTGCCGCAAAATACAAAGTGCTAGACAATTATCAGTCATTTGCACTTGATAAACTAAATATCCATTAATACAAGGGAGGACACATCCCCTGGTAAACCCCAGTTAATTATATAATAATATAATTAACATTTGGAGTAAATTATACAGCTCTGATTGTGTTATACATTGTGAATAATCATCGAAATTTTTATTATGGGTCCTTGAAAAAAAGTTTTTAAATTTTATCCATGACATTGTGTGGGAACAATGTGGGACAGAAGTAGCTTTCAGTAATTGCATATTTGTATAGTATACTATATATCTGAACTAGTTTAAAAATACATGAGCCAAAGTGAAATTAAATGCACTGTAAAGCCTGTTAAAGTATATGGAGAAAAGATTTAGTGTAAATGTTGCTTCACCAGTTTTATGAGATATATACAAATGTCTCTTTGTTTGTTTTTGTTTTTTTTATAGAGTCAAACATGTAACGTGTCAGCAGAGGCCCTGATTGGTGGATTGGTGAGTACATGTCTTCATTGCATAGCATTCAGTGAAGCTACTTCACTCCTCTACACCAGGAGTGTCATACATGCGTGTAATGGCAGATGTTGATTTGTTATCTGCTATTTAATGTTGTGATTTTAATTTCTCTGCCCACAGACATGACAAATGCTTCGGCCCTGTTTGCAGCAGCTTTTCTTCTTCACCATCTACAATCAACATGATCAGTTTCTCCAGTGCTTCTCAAATTTATTTTCACAAAACATACGGGCAAACACATAACATATCAATTCTATTTAGGTGAATTTTCTCTTACCTTATGTGAGAGAATGCACGGGCTGCAGGGCATTTAGTCATTTGTAATTTTGCACTGTGTTGCTTAGAAAACTTGCAACTAATTTTCCATATTTTGATACTGAAATGTGTGTTTATGTATTAAATTGAAGTTTGTCCAGCTTAAAACGTGTTTCTGTACACAAACTGTTCAGCTTTTTTGACTCTGTCCTTTACCTAAATGAGGCGATGTAATTGTAATTGGTCAGATTAATTACCGGTATGTTTAAACTGGTGTTCTTTCTCGACCAGATAGAAATGTGTTCTACAATTTTGATTTGTTATTTAAGGTATTTGTAAATGCCCTGACAAAATAAAAGCCTCTTAAAAAGCCTGTGATGTCTTCATTTTGTAAACACAAACCTCTACAGTGTTTATAAGAGGGATACTGATCTATAAAATCTATGATCTGTTATCCTTATGGCTTTATGAAGAAGAAAACGGTCACACACCAGGGATCCATTAGGTGAATAAAGAAGTCTGTAAGTGTAAATCAATACACCATGATTTTTTATTTTTCAGTTAAGGGCTCCACTTAGACACATTTGACCTTCATTGCTATACAGTGGGCAGTCTGCTGCTGATTCTGCACATGAAATGACAGATTCTTTAAGGTCAATATTAAAACTTATTTTCTACCTAAGGAACGCTGTCCCTAAATGTATAGGCTCTCACTGTACATAATACTATTTTAGAAATATTGCTCTAGAGATTAAAAAGTTGCCTAAATGCGACCTCTCTGTATTGCAATACCGTCATTGTACATAGGTTTGAATTATCTTCTAGAGTGTCTTGTCATTTAGGTTATACAGCTTAGTTTTATTTTTTACTTATATTATTACAATTTAGCTTTCTTTTAGCTTTTAAACTGTCAAGCATTAACACGACGTGAGAGGGAAAGCATTTTGATTCTTTTGTATGTCCTGCACATATAGTGAATTGACAATAAAAAACTTTTGAACTCGAACTTTAACGATCTATAATAATATGAGATATTTTTACAATCATATGATTAATATTTGGATGCTGGTTTTGTAATTACTTCAGGTTAATTATCACACTATAGCTGTAAACAAGCTATCTAAAATAGGTTTGTTGGCTTCACAGTTTGTTTGGCACACAGCTATTTTCTAGTCCTTGAAAGGTTACAGAAATAAATATGTAACATCAAGATGTTTGCCTTCTTGACCTGCACTCACCTACTATTTAAAACATCTAAGTAATTTTTTTTTGGTGACTGCAAAATTCCAGTTTGATAGTTTAAAAAGTAAAAAAGAGGTGCGTGGACTAAATGTTTTGTAAAACTGTTGGATGGAGATATTGGAAATGTGTTACTGAAGCTACTTCAGCTTTCAGCTACATTTTCATATAAGATGCGAAGTTCTGTGATGAGTGATGGTTGCTGGCTTCTCCACAAACAAGGGTCAAATGTGAGGGGGGTTGTTTGGTACACTGTTTTTGGGGTACCAGCCAATAGTTACAGTTACAGGTGTAACTGATGGTGTATCAGGTATAATCTGAATCATTTGCCAACGCCTCCCAACCCCACAGGCCCCAGTGGAACCGCACTGCCCTGCACTGTCTATATTTATGCCCCTAGACTCACTGCATCATCTTCAATATTTCTAAGCATCAAAAATACTGAGAAATGTCATGTAATTTGACAGGGTGACACACAATAGCAAAATAATGTTTTGGCACCTAGTAGCCTAAAAGCTGCTGGTTTGACTTCAGAAAAATGTCTAATTTTAGCTTAATTTTTTGTTCTACTTTACCTGAATTCATGAAGTACTCACTCAAACCCCTTTCCCATAACAAGTAAAGTGTAACATGGAAAATATTTTGATTATCAGACAAACAGTTAATAAAATGCAACATCCTAAAACCTCTATTGTTTTAACTGCAGTACTTTTATCACCCAAAAATAACAAATCAACATGCCACTTGCCACTTTTCACTCTTTGCTCTGCCCATCCTGGTCATTTCAGACCAATAAAAAATATTGTTTCATGTTAAGCATATTTGTGGTAAGAAATCAGTTACATGTTTGCTGACTGGCTGCTAAAACCTTATTTGTTCCATTTTACCTGATGTCCCAAATTATCTGACTTCGCTCCTATTGTTTTGGCAAAAATGAATTAGTCCTGTTGATGAATTGCTTAAAATGTTGGTTCGTTTTTAAAATGGGCACATTTTTTATTAAATGTTAATATTTTCTTATTCATATTTGAGTTAAACATTTTGAATAGTTTCTTAATTTTTTAGTAACTATAGCATTTTAAAATGTGCCAACCAATAAAACGTGTGCCAACCAACCTTGTGATTGGGCTGGTTTGCACAAATGTACATGACATAATCACAAATCACCTAATTTTATAAAGTATTATTGTACATCAAAACATATAGCTGAGACCTTAACCTTTCATTTCCTCCTGGTTAGTATTTGAATTTATGTTAGAATATATAAAGTGTGTCATTAGTGCGTGAGGAATGACAGCACTAAAACACCACATAACATATGAACTAGCAACTTGCAGACAAATCAAACAAACATGGAGTGAGTCTGATGAAACTGCGCCACAGAAAGACAGCAACATGTCGGGGTAAGTTCTACCTAGTAACAAAACCTCTCGATTATTCCATTGGTTAGAATTCTGCCAAGGAAGAGGCCGAAACCTCCGGTGGGCGGGGTTAGCAGCGTTCCCTGGCTGGCCTCGCAGTTACACTGAAAAAGTCACTTTACTTTCGTTTTTGACAGCGAAGCAGCTAGTTATACAAAAATATTACATTATCTTATAGAGACCAACTAAAGGCGAAATCATGAAGGCAGTTGTCTCCGCGGTTCTCGTCGGTCTGCTGTATCTTCTCCCGTCAATGGCTAAAGATGGTAAGTAATCTACTGTATTTGTATCAGCACCAAGATATTATCAAATGGCGCAGTGTTATTACACGGAGGGCCCTAAAATGGCTGGTAAGACCAGGCTGCTGGGTTTTTACAATAGGTAGCCTGTATGGTTAAGTGTCTACCTTTACACTAAATGTGAAGAAAAGAAAGAAATAAAGGAAAATTTTTGAGCGGTGTGTCAGAATAGTGCTAAACTATCACTTGAATTTAAAGGTCATGTTAATGTCTTCGAGGCGCTCTGACGTCGTAAATGTGAAAACAATAGAGCTGCGACGGTGTGTATGGCGCGCCGATTGTTGACTGAAATTAACATCAACACTTCACCACATTTAGTTCCCAACAATGATTACAAAAGTGCTTTGGTTTCTTAAAAATGGTTTTTAACTAGATTTACAGTAGTATTGTGAACTTTGTCAAATTTACGCTATTATACGCACACACACACACACACACACACACACATATCAAATGTAATGCCAAAGTTAAATCTCAATGCTAATTTAAATGTCAAATCTAAATATAAATATTAAATGTAAATGTTAAATATAAATATTAAATCTTAATGTTAAATTGTTAATCTATGTGCTTGGTTAAACTAAATGTTTAGCTAATAGGTAATTTAACACTGCTAGATATAGATTTAGAATTTATGTATGTATTTAGATTCAATGTTTAGATTTAAATTAAACACTTTGATTTAGTATTGGAATTATATGTAACCTTTTATTTTTACAAGAAAAGTAAATATGTCAAAGTTCACATTTTGCTGTCAGTCTGGTAAAAAAGTGACATCACTTTTTGAAACGTTGTGGTGAAATCTTATTTTCAACAAATCCTCTCTGTACATGTGTGAACATTTTTCTGTTTCTTGGTAGCTTCACCCATAGTTCAGGTGTACAGTCGAGAACCAGGAGAGTTTGGCAAACCCAACACCCTGATCTGTCATGTGAGCGGCTTCCACCCACCAGAAATCACCATCGAGCTTCTCAAGGATGGAAAGGAGATTCCCGGAGGAAAGCAGACTGACCTGGCCTTCGAAGAGAACTGGCACTACCACCTAACCAAACATGTGCGCTTTACCCCAATCAAAGGAGAGCAGTTTTCCTGCAAAGTGACTCATATGGGAAAGATCAGAAATTTCGAGTGGGGTATGTATCTGTCTCTGATGGTTTTTCTTTGTCTACAGTCTGCCATGAGTGTTAGGTTTACCATGTAAGTATGTTATTTTAGAATGAGAAGACGTAGCCAATAGATGATTCACAGACTGCTACATTTTATACAGTAACATGCTTTACATTACGCTATGCCACGACATTACTATATTATACAATATACATATGAGATATGACATACTGTATATATCATATACAGCTATATCTGCTTCATAATAATATTGACAGAAATATAGATTATATAGATACCACTATATCATGTATAAGATAAAATAAATAACCTTTTTCTTGTTCTCTCACCCAATAGCTCCATGCTATGACTGTTTGTTACTAGGGCCTGACCGATATGGATTTTTTGGGGCCGATGCCGATTCCGATATCATGGAATAAAAAAAATCCAATAACAGATATGTTGGCTGATTAAATGTTTATGTTTTTCAATTTAAAAAAACCCAAAATACCTGCTTTTGATGGATTAAATATAGTTCAAACACTCGTTACAAAGATATAAATTGAAGGAAGAACATTTTACTCTTTTCAAATACTTTTTTTATCATAAATTGTGTGGAACAAGCAGCATATGAACAGTTTGAACACACAATAAATCAAAAATATGATGTGCATAAAGGCAGTAAACCTCTGGGAAGTAAAATAATCATGCAAAGTCTATATGAATTAAGACATTCACATGTATGTTCACAGTACCAGAGTTCTTCTTATTATTGCCAATTTAACAGAGGTAGGACATCATTTCTAAGTAAAACACCATAATCCCTGCCCCTTTATTAAAGGGTGAAATATGATGAAAATATGTGTCAACATTAGCATCAATTGGCCAACTTTTGGCCGATTGCCGATTATTCTCCAATGGCTATAATCGGCCAATTAAATTGGTCGGGCCCTATTTGTTACTACTTTTAATTAACTTTTTAAGACTTTAGAAAAAAATAAAACGAACTGAAACAATATTGTGTGCTTACAAAATTAACTAAAATACAATAAAAATATACAGTAAATATTTAGTTTTAGGTTTGGAAAACCTATTCTGAACTAAATAAATTTTGCCCCTTACAGATATCCCCCATATTATATAAAAAAAAAAATTAAAACTGAATATTTTATGCCTCCGCACCTGTCAAAGCTGTGGCCAGCGGCACTACGTTTTCGGGTTGTTTGTCCATCCATTCGTCCATCCCATCCTTGTGAACGTGATATCTCAATAACGCCTCATGGGAAATTCTTCAAATTTGGCACAAATGTCCACTTGGACTTAGCAATGTACTTAAAAGTTTTGGTGATCATAGGTCAAAGTCAGTGTGACCTTGTCTGTCTCATTTTCATTTACATGATATAACAAGAACACCCTCAGAATTAAAAAAAAAATGAATTTGACACAAATGCACCTGGACTTAAGAATAAACTGATTAGAAGTTTGTGGTCGAAGGATGTGTGTATATATATATATATATATATATATATATATATCCATTCATACAATATACTTTACATTGTTTTAACATCTGGGAAAAAAAAGTCATTTTGAAGGCGTGGCGGCTTTTATTTTGCCGTGGCAGTGCGCCACGATCAATTACATGTAGAGGAAACCCTGTCCTCTTTGTTGTCGGGGGGACAATGTGTGTCGAGCATCCATGATTTCACTGTCACGGAAAGCAAACCCATTCTGGAAACTGAAACTAAACCGGACTGAAAACAAGAATTAGAAATCAAAAATCAAGTTTCTATTCTGTGTTGTTACACGGTTACCAACCAAGTTCTAAGATACTTAACTCTATTAGATTAAATTAGACTACTGAAAAAATATGAACTGTTTTATCAGTTACCCTGATGATATGTCACAAGTACAGCATGTGTTTCAGGCTGTAATTTCAGTTGTTGTGGAAAAAACACTACTGTGCACTTGCAGCATCTACACTGTCCTTAAGTGAGGTGCTAGAAAGAACAGGTTCTCAACATGTTTCTCTTTATTTCCACAGAATCAGATATGTAAGCTCTTTGCTCCGGCTTACTACAGGTGTGTACCATTTTCATTCTCATTATTCAATTCAGTAAACAAGTCATTTGTGCAGTTTTTGTGTGAGTGATCCTGATTTATCCTTTTCTCTATAACCACAGGGCTTTCGCACGGTCTCAGGAAGACGAAGACGATAGGAATAATTGGCCTTCAGACCTTTTCAGTCTTGACAACATGAACTTTCTAAATGGGTCTCTTGTGTTTGTTAATGCAGTAGCTGACAAGGAAACTATAATTTTTTATAGTTTCCTTGATAGCTAACAGGAAGCAAACAGGGACCAAAGTTGTTGCCCTAGCAACAGTACAGCAATGAAAAGGTTGATAATCTTGGGTTTTACTGGGAATGTTTGAGCATCAGCAAATCGGAGAAAAGATTGCGCTTCAAAATCCGCTGTGTTTTTGTATGAGAAATAATAAATGGCAGTAAAGCTTCATTAAGTAGTTGTTGACCACTGGATGTGTCTTTTAGTGTGCAACCAGCCTGAAACTGATCCTGTTAATCATAACTAAGGTATAGGGTATGTGATGTATGAATGGCCAGTCTGTTCTCCAAAATAATGTGCTTGAACAAAAATATTGCCAAGTCTTAGGGCTGCTGTGAAACTGCACCTACTTAATGCAATAAAAATAATTGTCTTGTGTGTATCGACGCAATAGACAAACAAGAATGGACGGCAGAGGAGATGCTTGCACACCAATGTAACAGGGCTAGAAAGCCACAGAAGGTCCACAGGCTGAAATCAATACAATATAGTTCCAGTCCTTTCAGTCCTTGACTATGATAGTCAAGGACTGAAATGTTTGCTGCTGTTTTTACTCACTCCTTTTTTGCACTTTGAGCACATTTTTTTGTGCACAGATGTCTTACATAAATAGATTTTTATTTTGCATTGATCTCAGCCTGTCGACCTTTTTGTGGCTTTTGCCCAGTAATATTGGTGTGTGGGTATCTCCTCCGTTTCATGCACACAATTATGAAATCAGCTTTGAGTTCCCTTCATCAGTGGAATCTGGCATGTGCTGTCAGACATGAGGGCTGATGGCTCACTGTTTGATCCTTGACAGGAAGTGTCCAGTCAACAGTGAGCGCACAAAAACAAACTAAAACTTTATCACTAAGGGGAGTTATCATTTGATTTAAAATATTGCTTCATGGAGCTTTACAGAAACCTTTTAAAATTATAGCAGATGCACATCTGCATTCCTGTGTGTTTAATGCTTAATCTGCAAAGGCTTTCATCTTTACTTTACTCACTAATGTCAATGTAAATTAAATTGTTCTTTAATTATCTATTACACATTTTGCCTTGTAAAGTGCTAAGAGAAGATAAAGCATATTCTTTTCCAGTTTATTATAAAGGATGTCTGCCATACCTGTGCACTCTTGTGTTGTTTCTGAAGAATATACAGATTTACTCTGTTAATGTATTTTATATAATTTGATTGGGTAATAAAAGTGTTCTTGACATCAAATTGAACAAATGTGTCATGTGTATTTCAAAGTTCATTTGGATCAATTCCAAGATGTCATGCCTGTTCATTTTATTGAGTTCACATTGTTCATTTCACAGCACAGTTCCGGAGGAAAAGGGGCCGTCAAAGTGGAATGACAGTAGCTGTGCTTTAGAGTCCAAAGGATAGGTTAATATTATTTTGTATTTAAAGACAATACTCAGGTGTCCATATAATCACTGAAACAGGCTGTGATCATTCCTCCTGTTACTACTGGCAGTTAGGAAATCCCTTCCTGTAACACATTTCCAAGTTATTGAGTTAAGGAGAACAAAGTCCACAGTGTTCTGTGGAAAAATATACTCCAAAGTTCAACTCAAATTATTGTGAGACAGACAAATCAAATGGGTATCTTCCGCAATTACTCTCTTAGTAGTAGTCTATTAGTGTAACTATCCCTTCATTGCAACTCACCTGTTCCTTCGGAAGGTGTCCACTGTATTAAATCTGCTGAAACCTCACACTGGGTTCAGTTTAAGTCCTTTCTTTATTGCATTGCAACTGTATAATAGGAACTTCTAGGTATAATAATTCTTTGTGATATTGGCCCAGCTGTCCTTCAGTATCCTTATTTATTCTGACCAACACCACTCTTGAATGTATATCTATCCTTTTTGTAACTTTTTTATTTAGGAAACAGAACATGAGGGCATCATGGGTGTTACAAAGTCAAATCACCGTACATTTTTTTCTCTTACATCTCGGCATACAGTGTCACACTTGTCTCTGGTGTTTATACACAATCCATTTCTCCCAATATTTTGTATGTTTTTCTAGCTCAAGCCTTAAAATCAAAGTCATTCCACACAGCATATTTTGTTTATAAGCCCCAGCCATTAGGCCAGTGTTAGAGGATCAGCTTGCAACCTCTTGCAAGTTATGGCTTTCCTGCTACTTGCCAAAAGTATCTTTAATAAATATTTATTGTTGTGTGGGACAGTTTCAGGTATTTTTTCTAGGTATAATGTAGCAAATGAGTAGACTAACTCCATTCCAATTATCTAACACATTTTAGCATGCTTTAAGACATACTTTATACTTGTTATTTCAACTTATATAATTCTTTAGGCTTTAAAACAGAGCGACTTTTATTTCCTCCCAGGGATCAATAAAGTATTTCTGATTCTGATTCTGATTCAGATACATTTTGGAGTATATTCCACATAACAAGAATGTGCATTTAGTTCTTCAAGCAGATGTGGAAAGAATGAGGTGTTGTCAGATGCATTGCTTTATTTATTTATGTATTTATTTGCAAAGGCTTGTTTGTATTAAGAGATTTATCAAATTACAATGCAGGAGCAGCTCCAAAAATGTCTCCGGTTTCCATTGCTATGTGCTATGTGCTATGGAAAATATGATTTTAAAAAGAAAAAGTAAAAGTACAAAGATACTTATCAAAAAACAAAAGAGGCAAAGAACAAAAACTAAACCAAACCAAAACAAAAAAATAAATATAAGGATACTATTGGTTATATACAGTCTATGGTTATATACAGAGGGGATGTACTAAACTACACCTAAGGGACATTTTGATGTACAAACATGTTAACACATGAATGGATCAGGGGCGGCACGGTGGTGTTGGTGGTTAGCACTCTCGCCTCACAGTAAGAGGGTTGCTGGTTTGATCCCGGGCGTGGGAGCCCTTCTGTGTGGAGTTTGCATGTTCTCCCCGTGTCAGCGTGGGTTCTCTCCGGGCACTCCGGCTTCCTCCCACAGTCCAAAGACATGCAGATTGGGGACTAGGTTAATTGATAACTCTAAATTGTCCGTAGGTGTGAATGTGAGCGTGAATGGTTGTTTGTCTCTATGTGTCAGCCCTGCGATAGTCTGGCGACCTGTCCAGGGTGTACCCTGCCTCTCGCCCGATGTAGCTGGGATAGGCTGTGACCTCTATGCCAAATTTAAGCCTCCCAGGGCAAAAACTGGCCGCTGAGGGGTGGGGAATTGTTTTGTGGACCAACAAAGCAACCAACAGAGTGTGCTATAGAGCTTCTGGTTGCAGTTTTGCAGGTCACAGTTTTCTGGCATGTAGGACAGCCTGTATGGCACTGCATTAGGTTTCTCCACGGGAACCTCAAACTTACAACAGGCAGCTGTGCTATTATATGTCACCTTTGCTGGTTGTGTTCAGACTGGTAAAATATGTGGGCCTAAGTCCACTTTTATACTCTTAACCTCATACTGTGGGCATACTTGGATACACAGCACATGAAAGATTCATCAGGGTAGTTTGACTGCAGAGCCTTTAGAGGAACATAGCCTTTAGAAACATTTTAAAGGGACAGTTCACCCAAAAAAAAAAAAAAAAAACTACATTTTTTTTTTCTCTTACATGCAGTGGTGTTTAACAGTCTACATGTTTTGGTATGAGCTGCTGAGTGTTGGAGATATCGGCGATGGAGATGTCTGCCAATTCTCCCCAATATAATAGAACTAGATGGCAGTCTGCTTGTGGTTCTCAAAGCAACAAAAATGATACATTTGAAAAACTCAACAGAATTATCTCCAGAAATCATGAAATAGTTATCCACAGTTATCCACAACAAGGCCTGTTGTGTGCAGTTTCATGTAGGAACGATTTTTTGTAGGTTTTGTTTCAGCATTGGGGGGAGGTTTGAGGGTCCTCTGCCAGAAAATTTGGAGTGTCAAACACTTAACCTCTTGCATTCTGGTTGACTGTATGCACCTGTTTGTAAATTTTCTGCATTCAAATACACTTATTCTAAATACCAAGGGTGTCATCTCAGAACAAGAAGCTTGTGCTCATGGCAGTGCGAGATGTAAACATCAATGGCATCCTCAGCTGAGCTGTAACAGTTATGCTGCATTCCATTTACCTCAGAGGATGGACCATGTTCCAGTTCTACAAGTTGGAAAACCAAGATGTTGGCAAAACCAGTTCCACCAGTTTAGCTACTGCAATACCAATTGCTAACAATGCATTACGCTGTATTTTGCGCATACAAACACTGTGGCAACATATCCACACATAGAAGGTGGATTGGACTGTGTGTACAACTGTTTTATAGGACCCATCTAAGACAGAAGTGTTAATAAACAGTGTATTACCACAGCTTTGACTTTTGTTGATGGTTGTTGCAGCCATCTTGGATTTTGAGGTCTGGTTTGTAAGGTTCCACTGACTTTTGGGGGGCGTTCCAGTTGAAATTCTTGACTGGATACTTGGAAATTCCAACTTCCCAGTGCAAATGAAGTACACCACTGGCTTAGTGGTGCTAGGAGAGTTTGCAGTAGACTCGCTTCTCCATGTGTGGTGATATAGCATGCGGAAGAAAGAAAATTGTTCCTACATGCAGTGTTGGGCAGCACAGTAATAGAATTACTTTTTCCAGTAACATGTAGTGTAACTATTTACCAATAAAATTTCAGTAATAATATTACAGTTACCCCAAAACCAAACAACTCGTCACAACATTACTTTTGTTATCACCCAACTACTGACTTGAAATACAACATCACATCAGTAGCATCATTTTCGTAATCATCATGCCGCGCAGGCACGTCACAAAGCAGCAAGCTAGTTTGGAAGATGGAAACGCGTACCTTTGCAGCTGAAAATATTCCCATTACTTAGATTTTTCTCGGGTAGAAAGATGACAAGAACACTGTTTCTGCAGGTAGACATGCTAAAACGCTTTTCTGGTCTCTGGTCTGAAACACCAACTACAACCAACAGCACAACAACGTGGAGCTCCAGGAAATACACTCCACCAGTGGTGGCTATGGCCCTACTCAGGCTAAACAACCAAAACTGGATTTAACTCTTGGGCAGCTGCAGCTATAAAAAATTAATGAAGCTTGTGCTGGATATGTTGTGGATGGAATTTTGCTCCACAAGTGACTCATAATTCAGGCAGAGCCTTGGGAAAGTACTGGTCAAAGACAACTTCGGAAAAAAAAATCATATACACTTCATCTGGCATTTGTTACATTTACCTGGGATTACCCTGACATTCACATAGAGGCATACATCTGAATTTTGGGGAGATACTCAATTACCAGTTTTATGGAGTGTACGGAAAAGTAATAGAATGAGTAGCTAGCGTAACAAATTACTGTTGGAAGGAAGTAATAAGTAACATAATGTTATTACTTTAGAGAAGAGTAATGAGTTACATTTTTAGAGTAACTAGCCCAACGCTGCCTACATGAAACTGCTCACAGGTTTGTGGATTATTTTGTGTAACATAATTTCTGGATAGAGACATTGCTGTTTTTCAATGTAGCCTATCTGTTTTGCACTTTGAGCAAAACGGATACATTGTAGGCCTACAAATAACATATACATGCATATATATACATACATATATATATATATATATATATATATCTCATACGTTTTAATAAATTCAGCGTCATACTTGTGTTTGTGTCGTCTGGTGAGTAGCTGTCCGTCATTCAGGCTACTCATTCTACACTGCACTTCAAAATAAATGGAAATTATCTGTACTGTACTATCTGTAGGCTTTTTTTTTTTTTTTTTTACAAACTCGACACATTCCCGAGTCACTCGCGACCCACCAGTTAAGAACCACCATAAGCTAAATATATTCTAGTGTATCTTCAGTAGATTTTTATTTATTTATTTAGGCCTATCAAATAGCCTAAATACACAGATATTAAAGTTTGTAGGGGCAAGCATGAACATTATATCATGAATGTTACTGCAAGGAGGAAGCCTAACTACGCGACTTCTCACGTGACATCCAACTCCGTCGGCAGTCTTTAATACTGACATTCATATTGGAATTTGGAAGCGAACGTCGCGCGACACCTCCGTCGCCATTGTGTGTTTCCCTGTTGTAATTCTGGGTTTTTTTTTTACTTTAAAGTTTGAGTCTGTCCTTTGACTCAACGAAGAATGACCTCATCAGTTGTCAGAGAGCTACATGAGCTACGCAACGGGAGGAGGGAGTTTCCGTATTTGAGCAACACTTAAACCACCGTAGCGTAAGCGCTGTGTGTGGACCAGTGCCCTCCTGTCTGTCAGATGGACTCCTCCACTTTTCTCTACGATGTCCCTCCGGCAGTCGTCGAAAGATTCTGTAAAATCATGGATAGTGGAGATGACAGGTTCGGCTGGCGCGGACTAGGTGAGGAACAGCTGTTATCATCCTGGTTAGACAGTTGGGTTGAGTTTGATGGAGATACGGGTCTACCACAGCCGCCTGAAACACGGACACTGAGAGGGGCTCTAACTTTTCAAACTGTTAATGTCTATTAATAACATGGAACTGTCTTTGACTCATTTGCTCCGTTAACCTGTGCAATTTCACATAAATGAGGTGTAGATAACCGTATCTATCTATCTATCTGTAAACTGCAGTTAAATTATGGACAAAGGCAACTAATAAAATCTGAGTGTGACTTTTCCAACAATAAAACTACCTTTACACATATGCTACTTCTCAAAGCTGTAGAAATCCTCACACTTGGCTGCTTTTCTATTTTGCATATAAGTAAGACTGTGAGCAACTTCATGTCATCCAAGTGAATCTGTAATATGTGGGTTAACAAAAGTGGTGGCGTACCTGTCCTGCTATTTATAAATTATAGCTATACACTGCTTTCCTCTTTGAGCTTGATTTGAGATTTTTTTCGTCCACCATCTCTCTTGGTCCCCAGCTGTCCGAGTTGTCCCCAGCTTGTTAGAGGTCCGCATGTTGGAGCGTGTGGAGGCAGCAGGTCGGAGCCCCACCAGGGAGCTGCTGTGGTCCTGGGCTCAGGAGAATCCGAGAGTGCAGGACCTGCTGAAGGTGCTGCAAGACATGGGCCACCACAGGGCCCTGCAGCTCTTCCAGGGTCAAGCTCAAGGTCAGTTACAAACAGTTAAAGGCAATGAGGATTACTTACTTATTTATCTGCATTGTGCAGATTAAAGAGTGAGAGGCACATAGCTGTGCTTGTGAGACACAAATAAACAGAGTGTCAGAGAGATGCAGTGGTTTTCACAAAGTTAATACTATTCTAGTCAACAGGACAAACTTAAACTATAAGTACCAGGCCTTATGATTTAACAAGACTGAGACTGACCAGTTCAGACTCCACAATATCAGCCCGATTATAGCCTGACACAATCTTGTACAGTGTCGGCTCAGATCGTGAATGACAATGAGCGTTGTACGCAATAATCCATTGTTTTATCTCATGCCGTGTGTTATAGTTGACAACCAGCGCCTCACGATGTCCCAACAAAAAGTCCAGCATGTTTAATTTTCTTTTTGTCTTCCACGACTTCTCCCGTCACAGCCATAACTTTGACCAATAGGCACACAGAGTGATCTGCTGCTGGACAACTGTATGGCAACAACACCCTGGCCTTTTTGATATTTCCTCTAGGGATGTTACACAGAGTTAAAAAAAAAATGCTGGTGTACTGCCATTAGCATCAAGCTAGCAAAGAATGTTATTTCTTCATAATGGAGGATACAAAGGAATAAAATTAAAAAATAGTGGCGGGACTAGAGGGTACCAGCTTCATTCACTTCACTATTGGCCTTTATTTCTCATTCCTTCTGTATTTTTTCTATTTTTACTGACAAACAAAACTCAATAATCCAGTGTGGATGATACAAAGGCCTAAATTAGGATCATGAATGAAAAAAGACCCGATTTTAGCTATGTTGCACAGGTGAATGAAGGTAACACCAAGATCCCTGACTCTCAAACTTTGAGAAATCACAGTTGTTGAGAGTCACTGTTATTTGGTCAAACCGGTGTCTGTGTCAGCAGGGCCAGTGACCAGCATCTCAGTTTTATCTGAGTTTGGGAGCAGGAAACTACGTGACTTCCAATTTTTCACAGCAGACCTTTTGCAGCAGTTTTCACAAATATTATGGTTTCATATGCTTTGATTATTGTTATTATTACTACAAGACCACAAATTCCTAGGGGACCCTCATGAGTGTCGGAGGGAAATTACATGACGGGGAAATTTAAAGCCCTTTCTTGGTTCCTCTTTGTGGTGCATGCCGGATGCTGATGAAATGCTTTATTCTTTGTCTTGATATTTCAGAGTTGCCTGTACCCCCCTGCAAAGCACATGCAGAGTCCAAAGGGCAGATGTCAGCAGCTGAAGAGAGGGTAGAATTCTTTGTTCAATTGTTGAATGTGTTAAGTCTTAAGACTGCAAGAATAAATCAGCAGCCCTTATGTATTTTCTCTGATAAGGAATCCTTCCAGCAAGAGGCGAGTTCTGCAACTCCAGCACCCTCTTTCAGTAAGTGAGGCCATTAGAATGGATAGATTAAAATCATGTCATATATTACATCAGTGAAATACCATTTTGGTATCCACTATCATTCAGGTTGAAGTTAATGTGTTAAATGTGTGATTCCAAGCATGAATGAAGCAGTTTGGGGTTCATACTGATCTGTCTCTATATTCCAGTGAACTCCAGTGGAGAAAACCTACCACCCATAATCACTTTTCAAGACATAATGGAAGGAACCAGAGATTTCCATCATGAGATGAGAATTTCAGAGGGACACTTTTCTGATGTCTACAGAGCACAAATTGGAAATAAAATGGTTGCAGTGAAGCTTTTTAAACAGGTGATTAATGATTCTTACAGTCAGACTTTTTGGGAAATATGCTTGCTCACAGTTAAAGGAATACTCCCCCCCCCAAATGATCATTTATGTATGAGTTACTCAACCCCGTGTTATGTTGAAATCTTGAAGAAATCTGTTATTCTTGCATACTTCCACCTTGAACAAAGAATACAGAAAAGGAAAAAAATCTTGATGAATTGAAGTCATAGGGGTCCATGTTTAACAAAAGCAAAGCTACATCAAAATATTTGTTTACAAACTCTCACACAACTCCTGTAGTATAATCCCAGTCTCTTTAATCCAGTTGATGCTCAGTGCTTCCCAAACAGACAGCCCTTTCTGAAAGAGAACTAAATCGAGTGTGACACTTATCTGTGTTCTCTTCAAAGCCAGACTCCATTGACAAAAACAGTAATTCTATCTGGGTGATCACAGGAGCTGCTCGCAGAGTCCTGCAGATGTCAGATTTTTTTAAAGATCCGAACAGGCACACACAACGTGCAATACTGCAAACACCCCGCCACCTGCACATATGACCAATTAGTTCCGCAACCCAACCCGACCTGCCGACACAAGATCCACGGGTCGGCGCATTATTTCAAATCCAACGATAACCATGCGCTTTTCAAATGGTACAGCTAGGCCACAGGCGTCACTTTGGGACAATTCGTACAAGGGAAACTCAGATACTTTATTTTAAAACAAAGGTAATTCAGGAAATACAATTTAAAGGCTGTGAGGATTGCAGATTGCAACCAGCTGAAACTTCTCCTGGTTGGAATTCCTTCGGTGTTCATTGTTTAGGAGGTTTTTAGTGGGAGCTGAATTACATGCGACATCTCTTCTGCTCCAAAACAAATAGACCAGCTGATTAAAACTGGCAAAAACACTGAATAAAGCAGTTTCACATTACAAATCAGTGTTTTTCCCATGCTGCCCATTGCATGTGGGTTGTTAACTACAGTGGCTGACACTAAAATGCAAAATGGCCCCATCTAGAGCCAGTGTTTGGTTTGTCTGTTCTGGGCTGCTGTAGAAATATGATGATCTCCATAAAAAAGGACCTGCTCCCTATTTTGATATAAACTGCTGATTCTAAGGTAACGAAGACAAAACAATTCTTATTTTCAGGTAACTATACATGAAAGAAAATATGATAAAATTATTATATTTTGCTTATTCTCATAATATTTTAATGACATTGACATTTCCACAGTGCCTGTTGGTGACGCACCTGACACAAAGTCAGCAGTCAGAAAATGAAAACCTGAAAAAGGTATATTAAATTATTACCCTTCTCAGTAAGTATTTATCATCAAACACCCACAATCAAAGCCACATGTTCTTTTTTTCACCCAGAACCAAACCCAGATACAACATTAAGACAGTATACCACCCCTGAATCACCTTTTCTGCCTGACCAGATACAGGACTGGCTGCTGGTCTACCGCTGCCTTGATCAGTAGTTTGTTTGTGTTATTGTGTGTCTTTAGTGAATCTGAACTAACCCTTAAAAACACAAAGCCAAACAAGGGGAAGTACTGAGCACACGACTGGATAAATGAGACTTGGATTATACTGCACAAGTTTTGTGAGAATTGGTAGATGTTTTGATATAGTTTTGCTATTGTTAAACATGGCCCCCATTTACTTTAATTCATAAAGAATTTTATCAGTTTTTGGTTTCTTCATTCACCATGGAGGCAAGTGAGGACAAACTATGTTTTCTCCTGAAATCAACGTAACATGGGGTGAGGAATTGATATACAAATGGTTAATTTTGTGACTGAAGTATTCCTTTAAACCCTCTCAAGACGACTACTGTCAGTATGAGCACTGTCCTGTGTCTGGGATATGTTTGACCCCTGTATACCCATCTACAATGGGATTTTATAATGTTGCAGTATTGATTGCTGCAAAGAGAGCCTAACTGAAATGCATTCTTTATCCATCCTTCTCCAGACAAATACAGCATCATGGAAGAAGCTGTGGGATATCTTCAGAAAAGATATTGAAATTCATCATTTGTATGTATCAACCCTCATTCTCAAAGCACCTTTTTATATTCATATGATAGAGTGTGTTTAATATTGAGCGTGGGGCTGTGTTACAGGTACAAACATCCAAATATCTTAGACTTGTTGTGCTGTTTTTCTGATGAGTGCCGCTACTGTCTGGTCTATCCTTACCTGCCCAATGGATCGCTCTTCGGCAGACTCCACCATCAGGTAGATTTGCTATTTATCAACATCTACTGGCCTACAGGTCACCTGTTCTGCATTCATTATGACGTGTGTTTCTGTTCTGTTCTAAGACAGAGCGAAATGGTTGCTAGGTATTACTTTCAACATCTGAAAACAGAAAGTGAACTTGTGGGATTTGCTTTTGTAGAATTTAACCAAGGCCTTTTATTTTGAAATAATAGAACTGAAACTTTAGAACATGTAAGAATACGACTAGAACAATCTTACAAAGAGAAAAATACCTATATATTTGAAAATGGCTGGAAAATTGTTTGTTCTGCCGAGGAATTTCTGCAAGGACATTAAAATGTTTCACAGGAGATGATGTGATTGGTCATTGTTGAAGCCAGTGTATTGATCCTGTTCCAGCTACTTTACTGTGTGCTCCCTGAAGGTTTTTTTTACATCCACTTTTCCAGTACTTTAAGTTACTTTGGCTGTTCATAATCACATTTTTGTGTTGTATCTAAAAAGGTTTGTTGTCACTGTACAGGATGGAGAGCCCCCCCTGTCCTGGCAGGAACGTCTCACCATCATTAAGGGAACTGCAAAGGCCTTACATCATCTCCATACAGCCCAGCCCTGCCCTGTGATCTGTGGCAACATCTCCAGGTACGAGATAAACTATCTGAAAGGACTCCCTCGGAGCTTTCTCCCTCTGTCTTGAGTCTCTTTGAAGAAGGCATTGTCACAGTTGTGGTTAATGTCAAATTATGATTGATGCCACAAGACCACAAATCCAACCACAAAAGAAAAAATACTTTTATATAGATGTGTGTGTGTGATTATTTTCACACATTATTTACATTACATTATTTTAATGTACGACCAAGATTTTTAACATAGTTTAACTAGATCTCTAAGGGCGGTTGACCTAACATCAGTAGGTAGACAATAGTAGCAAAATAAGCTAACGGTAGCAAGTGACAGCAGCCTGACAGCAGTGCATCCATGTACAGAGTTGAAATATAAAAGACAGTTGTACTCAAGCACAGCAGTTGTTTCAGTTGTGGACTCAACCACACAAAATGGTTACAGTCCTCTAGACTCTTGCGGACTTTCATTGGGTCGTTGTGTAGCATTAGTAACATTAGGAGGTCTTGAGGACCATGTAATTACGATCATGTCCACTCCGAGCAAATTGGTCAAGTTGTGTGAAAAATCAGTCTTCTTTTCTTTGTGTGTGGACATATCCAACATGAGTTTCAATTTTCTGATGTACCTACTGAGGTACCTACTGCCTGCAGGTTAACTCAATACTTCCAGTCACATGCCTCTATACTCAATTCAAACAGTAAAGGGATTTTTCACTTCTTTCCCTTTGTCTGAATATTGTCACGTGATTCCAAACAACCTATTGCACTGGGCAAAAAATTTGCTTGCATTTAGTCTGACTTCTCAAGTATGAATGAAACATTTAAAATCAAAGCTACCATGCTTGTCATATAATCAATGTATGTCTTTCCCGTTCAGCCAAAATAATATGCCACACTTTTAGAAGATAATAATACAAAAATGTTGTAATGTTGTGAGGTCATATCATACATTGTGGGCTTTAGGACCTCCACTGTCAGTTGCTTTTTATCTGTCTTGTTTGTTTAGAAGTTCACACAGTGTCCATGTGTTTTCTCTGCACAGTTCTAGCATCCTCTTGGATGATACCCTACAGCCCAAGCTGTCTAACTTTGGGTTGGCTCGCCTCCGTCCTCATTCAGCCAATCAGCAGTGTACTATCACTCTGGATACCAGGTTCCACAGCAACCTGGGTTACCTCCCTGAGGAGTACATCCGAGATGGCAAGCTGTCCTTCAGCCTGGATGTGTACAGCTTTGGAATGGTGATTGTTACAAGACTATACAAGCTTAGCTAAACATTCTACATCCTGCTTGTGCAATGGGTTTTTGTATATGTTGCATATAAAATAACAAAAAATATATATACTGGAATACGTGTACCTAATGTACCTAAAACTTTCCACCACTGGTATGTGCTGTATTTATAGTGCAGGTAAATGTTACAGTGTACAATTTGTGATGGAAAGATTATTATTCACTGCCATTAATTACAGCTTGCTTACTCACAGGTGATAATGGAAACAGTAACAGGACGGAAGGTCACAGAGGACGGATCTAAACAAACACCACTGGTGAGTTGACACTGACTCCATTTATGAAGCCCTTATGTATATGCAGAGATGGGACCAACTTATTGTTTTGTAAGTCACAAATAAGTTTCAAGTCTTTGTAATCAGGTCCCAAATCAAGACTGGCAAGTCCTGAGTCAAGTCCCAAATTCTTTAAGAGTCGTAATGCACTCAGCACCAAATGTAATGCCATTTTAACAACAGAGTAATAATATGTTAAATTATAAAAACCATAAATGCTTTATAAAATTTGTATTTATCTGTTTAAACAAATTTGTTAAAACAGATGTGACTGAACTTTTTTATAAAGAAGTAGTGCTAACATTGCACTTTTATAGCATATAGCACTATTAACCAATGCCACAGTTAGCTTAAACTTGCACGTCAGCTTGCTAACTACTGTGAAACTTCATCTCCCCTTTATTAGCAGATGTGGCAACACATTTTGACAAATATATGCCAGTCTCAATTAGACGCCTGGTCTGTTTGCCAAAAAGTTCATTTTAGATTCTCAGTTAGATTCTCCACAATTCAGTTGTTTAGTTCATTTTACTGAAACCATGAGCACCAAGGAAGACCATAATTCATTCAGATTTACAGGCATGGTAAACAAGAGAGAAGGAAATAAAGGTGGTGACTCTCTGGGCTCTAGTTTCGCAGACCGGGCACGGCGGAGGCGCAGCGCACCTGCGCTTCGCCAACTGGGTGTGGCCAGGCAGATTTTGTAAGTTTGGCAAACCGTGCGCCCTGGCGCAGCTACTTCTCTATCCCACCTCCATCCCTCCTACCTGCGCAAGTCGGAAAGAGGGAGGAGAGAAGGCGTGGAGTGGGTTTTACACACATCACACCAATCAAATGAGCCCCTCTCCTCGCCCTTAAATGCGCCGCACGAAGGCGTAATGAGAGTTTACTCAATTCGCCATGGCAGAAGAGTGCAGCAGCGTCAGACGGCCAAACTTCTCCCAGGAGGAAACTGATGTTTTGGTCCAGGAGGTCTGAGCTCGCAGTGTCCGAATATACGGAACTGCGAACAGACCTCCACGGGCTGATGATGCAAAGGTAGCCTGGGAGGAGGTCACCACAATTGTAAATCAATGTTGCGTTTCTCTCGTGTGCGCGCTCTCTCTTTCTCTCTCGCAGTCTCACTCTGTTTCTTTTCTTTTGACTTTTCTAAGATGACAGATGCTGAATATATACTCCCTATCTGATGCTGTGGCTGTTTGTGGTTGGCTGAGAGGGATGTGAACTCATTAGTTTGCAGGCTGTGTTAATCAAATCAGGTTGGGTTTCCATTATGCGTGCCAAACGTGCCAAACAGTGCCAATCCCCTTTGATATGACATCAGATGTGACGGGACAGTCAATATAGAGATACATTTATGTGCTGATTGCAGATAGTTGCATTGAATAGTGGTTTTTGTGGGTATTTATTGGATTGTTAATGTGCCTGATATTCTGGACGCCTGCCTGTGAGGTTTTGGTGACGTGTGCGCACTGTCCACCGGTCAGCCAAACTTCAACTTACATCAGCTGCACTCCCCCTGCGCTGACAGTAGACGTGGTTTCAGTTGGCGAGCTTTTAGCGCACCTTCGGCGAAGCCTTTTGGCACGAAACTGTCACTGTGCCAAGCTGGATCTGTCGGCACCTCCCCCTGCTGCGCCACCACACCCATCTCAGCGCACCTTGGTCTGCCAAACTACCAAACTGAGCGCACCTCAGGTTGCGCTGCTTGAAACTAGCTCTGCGCGGGGTTCGCCACCCTGCTCCACCCTGCGCTGCGCCGGGAAACTAGAGCCCTCTGTCTCTGATGTGGTTATAAATTCACAATATGTGTCCATTCCTCGATTACGGGATACATTTCATTAGTGTGTAAGGGTCCATCAATCAAAAGAAACAAAAACGGTTTTCATGAAAATTAATCCAAGTTGTGAGTATTGTTTTTACATGATAAAGTGGTGTTGCATCGGTATGCCAGGTGCTGTAAAATGAGTGTGTCTGTCTTTTGTGTGTGAAAGGAATTAAAAGCTTGTCCCATATCACGCTTGTCTCAAATTACACCATTTGAGTTCAGTGATTTAAGCAAATAAGAGCCTAAGCTATTAAACAAAATTTCACAGTATGTTAATATTAGCCTCAGCTTACCATTCTCATGTTGGAAGTTGTTGCATCTCTGCTTGTAATTTTCAACCTGCAGTTCCTATCTTATCTTATCCCTAGAGTTGGTATCACTTTTTCCAGCTGGCGCTCAGAAACTTAACGTTAGGTCTTCATGGTTCTCTCCTGCAACTTGATTGGATGCTGTCAGATCGGTTCAAACACCTAGAGAATAAGGTGTCGATTTGCTGGGTATGAATAACGTTAATATTAGCTACTTCAGGAAATAAATGGACATGAATTAATTGTGGAATTTTGGCGTAGGGAAAGGTATCAAGTATTTTCAAGTTAAAAGGCTCAAGTCCAAGTGAAGTCACGAGTCATTTGTATAAAAGTTGTTTTTTTTTTTCCTGTTTTGATTTTGTCGAGTCTAAAGTCATCAAGTTTGTGACTTGAGACCGACTTGGGTCCAGGTCACATGACTGGAGAACACAACTCTGTCTATAGGCTACATAATACATTGTGATGTCTTACAATAACAGTCATATATCTCACATTAATTGTTAGAACTGTCTGATATGCTGTGCTCACCTACCACATGCTCTCTCTCTCTCTCTGTTTGCTCTGTCAGAGAGATCTGCTTATCACTGAGGTGGAGGACAGCGGCGGTGTAGATTCTTGTCTGCAGTTTTTGGATGTGGCAGCCGGTCGGTGGCCGACCGCCTTGGCCCTCGGCCTCCTGCGGCTGGCCTTGGACTGCACTGCCAGCCGCCACCGCAGCAGGCCGAAAATGGAGAATGTGAGAAATAAATGTTCATTCTTGACCTTTAAGAAGACTATACATAAAATTCTAAGCTCAAACGTCCACATCCTAGCTTTTGCTGCTTTCCACTGCATTACACAGTTTTCGTTCAGAAAATGGTGTTTACATGTGGCTGCATCATGGGGGAGATGACCTCTGTTTCTGTTGAAATGTCCTCCTTGATTGTTCTCTGTGCATCCACTGACCCCTGGTCATGGATGCTATGAGCAGTTTTGGTCTGGTGTTGAATAATATAAATCCTAACTGTCGACAGGTGCTTCTGGAATTGAGCAAGCTGCTTCCTCCACCCAGCTGCCCCCCTGCAGACCAACCCCGCAGCCTTGAAGATGTAAACCCTGTTAATGCCCTGCTGAGCCCCCCACCCTCCATACCTGTAGAGCACAATGAGCAGCACAGCACCCCTGGCTCTGTAACGCATGCAGGGCCCTGTGAATGCAGCCAGTCGGAGGTGACATATCTGAGTGAGGTGCTGGGTGCTGACGGTGAGGCAGCAGCAGACCTGTACAGCAGCTGGCCTGTACAGTGCAGCTGCCCTGCTGAGACAGGCAGCCTGACATGTGAGGACTGCAGGGCCAATGGCTTCACCCTCAACCACACAGACAGTCCTCAGAGTAAGTATTGAGGGGATTTCACATTACATGAGCAGAAGAAGATTCTGTGGGTCTTCCTTAGCAAGCCAGCATAATGTAAAGTTGCACAAAAATGGGTGGCTCAACTCTACCAGGTGCTTCCTCATTTGTGAGGAATTACGAGAAAAAGTTAACCTGACCGTGACAGCCATCTTGCCAAGTGGAACATTTAAAACACCCTCACATAAAAGTCTATCAGTGCATTCACTTGTATTTATATATTACATGCGGTATGTGTGTGTGTTAGCCTACTAAAAATAACCCTTTGCTGTGTTTTGTCTGTTTAAGCTGACTCCATTGTGGTGGAAAACCCAGCCAAGGAGAGACTGAGGAACAAACTGAGTCTGTATAATGGAGGGCTGATTCACTCAGAGGAACTGTTCTCTGAAACCGGACTGCAGTAGAGGGCAGACTTCCTGTTACGGTCTTGAGAGTAGCTCGTTCTGTGGGCTGTCACGTGTGTTCAGGGAGGAAGTGTTCCACAAAGCAGAGTTAGGTCAAGTTTGCATCAACACCACATCAGTTCACTGTGATGGAGGCTGAGATGTAAAAACAAATGTCATGCAGCCACAGAGTAGAACATAGTAAACATAACCTATGAATAACGTAATATTTGAGAGGGAACTGTACAGAACCACATTCATGAACAAAGCAAATGAGAAAGAGCATCTTGTTGAACGAATTTAACAATGAACTTTGTGCCACTTAACTCTCCTGTTTTCTCCCCATATGGAAATGTAATATGTAACATATACATGTGCCCCTGTATTAAGAGTAATGTTGCCATGTACGTTACCCAGAAGGCAATATATATTATTATCACATACATACATACATACATACATACATCCTCTGGATATATGAAATGTTTGTAATAAATATGAAATACCCATAAAACTTGTATATGTATATATATTAAAATTTTCTATATGATTTATTTTTATATAGTGTTACATTTTGCTACCAGTTATTGATAAATTTATATGCAAGTTTGTGAAAACCACAAAAATTCAGTATGTTTATATATGTTCTGTTTTTAAATAAATTGTTGATATACATGTCTATCTTATATATTTATATGTACGGTATAGTATCAACATATATTGATGGGCTTTGGGATGGATATATATAAGCATAACATACATATCTACAATATAAGCATACAAATATTAAAATGATCCTGATGAATTTTATACAGTATTATATGTTGCTACCCTATATGTTAATGTTATATATTTAATTTACATTTGCAAATGTACAAATAATAAAAAAAATAATATACAAAATTATCTCTGCTCAAGTTTGTTATTAATTGTTATTAATTATACTGTACATGTCTGTGTTATATATTTACATTTATAATAACATTGATTTGCTTTGGGATGGATATATGGCTATTTAATTTATACACGCAAGTTAATGAAAAGGAAATATATATATAAAATCTCTATGCTTAAATGTGCTTTTCTTAATTACATATATAATAACATTAAAGGGATTTGGGATGGATATATTTGTACAAAACTTACATCTACAATATAAGTATACATTATATATATATATATATATATACACACATATTTCAAAATAATCAATATGATGATTTTTATTACAGTATTATATGTTGCTACCATGTATATTAACACTAAAATTCTTAAATGTGCAAGTCTATGAAAAGAAAAAAATGCTTATATTTGTTTTTCATATTTGACAAGCATGTCTATCTTTTATATTTACATATATAATGTCAACATATGATGGGCTTTGGGATGGATATATATGTATATAACATATATCTACAATATAAAACATAAATTATATGTGCATACAATAAAATGATACTTAGTGTATGTATGCAAATTTATGAAAACAACATATACAAAAATTTCCCATGCTTATACATGTTTTATTTAATTTTTTGTTTATATTAAAATAATTAGTATATATGTCTATTGTGTATACACATATATATATATATATATATATACACACACACACACACACACACACACACATATACATATATATATATATATATATACATACATACATATATATAATATCAGCACTGCATAGATAATGTAGTCATGTCATTCATTCATTCATTCATCCATCTTCTAACCGCTTCATCTTCTTGAGGGTGGGGCTGGAGCCTATCCCAGCTGACATCGGGCGAGAGGCAGGGTACACCCTGAACAGGTCGCCAGACTATCGCAGGGCTGACACATAGAGACAAACAACCATTCACGCTCACATTCACACCTATGGACAATTTAGAGTTATCAATTAACCTAGTCCCCAATCTGCATGTCTTTGGACTGTGGGAGGAAGCCGGAGTGCCCGGAGAGAACCCACGCTGACACGGGGAGAACATGCAAACTCTGCACAGAAGGGCTCCCACACACGGGATCGAACTGGCAACCCTCTTGCTGTGAGGTGAGAGTGCTAACCACCATACCATCGTGCCGCCCATGTAGTCATGTCATGTTAAAAATAAAAAATAAAAACAGTTTGAGATGATTTGAGCTTTGTGACATGGCACGTTATCCTGCTGGAAGTAGTCATCAGCAACAATACTCAGGTTGGCTGTGGCATTTAAACAATGCTCAGTTGGTACTAAGGGGCCCAAAGTGTGCTAAGAAAATATTGTCCACACCATTACACCATCACCACCAGCCTGAACCATTGATACAAGGCAGGATGGATCCATGCTTTCATTTTGTTTACGCCAAATTCTGACCTTACCATCTGAATGTCGCAGCAGAAATCGAGACTCATCAGACCAGGTAACGTTTTTCCAATCTTCCATTGTTCAACTTTGGTGAGTCTGTGTGAATTGTAGCCTCAGTTTCCTGTTGTTAGCTGACAGGAGTGGCACCTGATGTGGTCCTCTGCTGCTGGAGCCCATCTGAAGATGGTTTTCTGCATAACTTGGTTGTAACGAGTGGTTATTTGAGTTACTGTTGCCTTTCTATCACCTTGAACCAGTCTGACCATTCTCCTCTGACTTCTGGTATCAACAAGGCCTTTTCACCCCGAGAACTGCTGCTCACTGGATATTTTCTCTTTTTCGGACCATCCTCTGTAAACCCTAGAGATGGTTGTGCATCCCAGTAGATCAGCAGTTTCTGAAATATTCAGACCAGCCCGTCTGGCACCAACAACCATGCCTCATTTAAAGTCACTTAAATCTCCTTTCTTCCCCATTCTGATACTCAGTTTGAACTTCAGCAGGTTGTCTTGACCGGCTGATTAGCTATTTGTGTTAAGAAGCAGTTGAACAAGTGTAGCGGTGAGTGTGTATAATTGTGTGTAAGTATTGGTAATAACTGATAATTATTTATGTCACATATATGGTTTGTATTTACCTCATATGTACATATCCTTCATATATGGAAATGTAATATATGTAGGGGGAACGGGGTTGGTTGTGTCACGGGTTGGTTGTCACAGTGCTTATTACAACCACACTAGATGGCGCTGTGACATGATGTTATCAAACTTTAGGCCTGACATCCTGTTCATTTTGCACTGGCCATTTTGTGGATCACACACATAAAACATTGAGGTGAGGAGACATTTAAAAATCAAACACTTATTAAAAAGCCAAAAGTAATAGCTTTCTTTTGAGTCAGCTTTTAGCTACCAAGCTAAAGCCATGTGGTAGCTAGTTTAACATGTTTGTCAAGAGGTCAGGTGGGGATGGTTGTCTCACTGCTCTGGGGGTTGGTTGTCACATGTGTTTTTGTTCTCAGGTGTTGGTGCACATAATACCTTAATTCACTGTTGTTTCATTAGCCTACCTGTTAGGAAATATTGGACATTTAAGCTACCTTTTAAGGCTGTTTGTCTTTTGTTTGATATTTGTGTGCTGTTTGTTGTTGTCCAAATTAGGCAACTTATTCATTCATTGATTTGTTTGAAAACAGTGGCTTTAATAAAGAGACTTTTTAGCACTGCAAATTCTTCCATTTTACATTTTACTGCCGCTCTTTTACTTTCAATTGAAGATTTCTCGTTTCATTTTCATTACTTCGATTTTATTACAATGCCATAAAAACAGAACAAAGGGTGGAAATGCTGCTCTCGCTGAGGTCACATGTGTGTATATTTTTTATAATGCATCTCAAAGCACATGCTGACAGTTGTGGAAGTTAAATAAACCCTATGGCGTTTTTGACAATGTTTTTATCAATGAGTTCCTCTTTTGATTCTAAGTAAATTGGTAGAGACTTTTTAGAACTCACAGCCGTGGCCGGCGCGAGAATGTTTTTGGGTTGTCCATACTTCCCATTCTCATGATAACAGTATCTCAGGTATGCCTTGTGGGTCTTTTGGCACAAACATCCACGGGGACTCAAAAATAAACTGATTAGATTTTGGTGATTAAAGGTCACTGTGACCTCACAAAGCCATAACTCAAGAATTCATACACCAGTTGTGACAAAATTCACACATGTCTAATAGGATAAAATGATAAAGAGGTCACAGTTTATGTCTGAAAGGTCAAAAGTACAACTTCACTGTGACAGCATAATGTGTTCTAGCCATTATTTAACATCATGCCTCAGGAACAGAAGGGCAGACACTGATCATGTGACAATAATCTTGAAACTGTGCTGATAGATCTTCTGTGATGGGTTGAAGATGTGTGTGAAGCATTCACATTTCAGAATATGTAGCTTCATTACAGCATTAAGTATTGTCTACTGCTGTCTACAACTTTGTGACATATCCTGAAACAGGAGGTCTGGTTAACCCACAAACCCACAGCAGACCTGCAAGCTTTGACTTCTAGTCACACCACTCCTGCCTTAAACTGTGTGAAATGTTGACAGTCCTGGAAAAGGTTACACAATCTGGTAAACAACATTAGTGCATACAGCTTGTCACTAATCACAATTTATGACTAATGCAAATGAGTACAGTTGTTCTGTTTATCAAGTGTGCCTTTTATTAATGGTTACATTATCTTGTTACTGTGCATCCTGAGCAGGACCTTACATCATCCTTGTCATTGTCACCTACACTGTGTGTTGTAAGAGCAAGGGTCTCTGTGTAAAGCCAACAACAATACACCTTCAACATTTTCACATGCTTGGAAAAGTTCATGACACTTGATTCTGTAGTCAGAAGCCTCTCTGGTGGTTGACTGCTGCAACAAATGAGTTCATGAAAACAAGAACTGAATATTTTGTTTGTGTCATTGAATCAGTTTGAAATATCACAGGACAGAAATAGATTTTATGACTCATCTGGCATCACAGAAGCAGAAGTTACCACTACCCAGGATGCGCTCTAATCTTTACATTAGAGATGAGCAAAATGTTGCAAGGGATTTAAAGGAATTTAGAAAATGTATGACTAAAGTGGGATTTATACTTCTGTGTCAAATCAAGGCTGTAACCTATGCCATAGCCTGATGTGCTCCTCCCAAGAAATGTAACTGCACATCGGGGAGACACAGACCTCCTGTCTATTTTTCATTCATTCATTCATCTTCTAACCGCTTCATCCTCTTGAGGGTCGCGGGGGGGCTGGAGCCTATCCCAGCTAACATTGGGCGAGAGGCAGGGTACACCCTGGACAGGTCGCCAGACTATCGCAGGGCTGACACATAGAGACAAACAACCATTCACGCTCACATTCACACCTACGGACAATTTAGAGTTATCAATTAACCTAGTCCCCAATCTGCATGTCTTTGGACTGTGGGAGGAAGCCGGAGTGCCCGGAGAGAACCCACACTGACACGGGGAGAACATGCAAACTCCGCACAGAAGGGCTCCCACGCCCGGGATCGAACCGGCAACCCTTTTGCTGTGAGGCGAGAGTGCTAACCACCATACCACCATGCCGCCCCCTGTCTATTTTTGTAAGCTGAATACCATTTCCCTCAGTGGAAATGAAGCTGTGTGTGATTCATCCTGGCTTCATATGGGTAGTAGAAATCTCCGCTAATTGCTAGGCAAATTTTTACAATGTAAAATGCCATAGACTTGTGCTAAAAACATTAGCATGTTGTATTTGTGGGGAAAATGTGTCCAATAAAAACAAGTGTTTTGTCTGTGAATGCTGCGAGTTATAGTGAAGCTGATTATTGTGTTTAGGTTTGAAACTGTCTCTATTAAGCTATGTTTAATGTGTGTTTTAGGTGTGTTTCAAATCACCTAAACTTTGCAGTACTTCACAGAAATGCCACCACAGACCAGTGTTTTAGAGGTGCAACTGCGGAGTGACACAGACACACCACCACACAAGTATAAATGCTGACATTGTCGTAGGCCACAGCGTAGGCTCTGCACAGAGCAAGTATAAATCTGCCTTTAAAGGTTCAGTGAGTAAGATTTAGGGGAATTTAGTGGCATCTAGTGGTAAGGATTGCAGACTGCAACTGGCCTCCCTCTAAATCCTACACACTGATCCTTCAGTTCATGTCTGGAGGTGGACTTTACATGAATGAAATAAGGTGAGATAAATGAGAATACAAGAATAATTTGACTTTTTTTGCTGTGTGGATGGGTGGGTTTAGAGAATACCAGTCACTATTCATAGTTCCATACTGTGACTGTGCAGCGGTGCTTTCTCCTGAATGAGGCTGACAAACTCGTGTTTCTCCAAACACCCTCGACACTCTTCTCCCCATGAGGCTAAAATGTTCCTCAGCTCCAAGACTCTCAGCTTTTTGAGCCCGTCACTGCTCAGATCCTTCAGCTGAGGCTCTGCAGACAACCATAAAACACAGAAATAGGCTTTATACTGTCCACACACACATGAATGTCCAGTCTTTGTTGTGTATTTGAACACCTTTTACCATATCTGAGCTGACAGATCTGTGTGTCTCTGCTGCTGAGGCGCTGGCAGATCTTCTCAACAGGGACGTGGGAGGCCAGAGGTCGAGATACTGATGCTGTGACGCGGGTCGCGGCATCACTGCTGGCTCCTAGGTAGTAACACTGGGACAGCACATTGACATATTTTTCATCAACTTTTTCATCATTAGATTAATTTTACATCCCAGACAGATGCACAGACACACTGTTTCTCCAAAGCAAGGCAAAAATAAGGTTGTGTTTCCGTGCTTGTGTGTGTGTTCTCACCAGCCTCGCTTCCTTCCCCTGGGCGACAGCGCAGGCCTGGATCAGCTCCTCCTCCACCAAAGAGGGGGTGAGTTCCCTATGAGCTGAGGTCAGACTGCCATACAGTCTGTTGAGGAAGTCCACACACACTGCGGAGTGGACAAATATACATTTGATAGAGTGTGAAACAGGCTCTTGGGACATTTTCTTGTACATTTTGTTATTGATTTTATTGGTATGTGAGTTTTGCAATAATTTTATTATTTTATAATTTTATACAGAGCCCCTGAAGTCCTGTAAGATGATTTATTTTTTATTTTGTGGGGAAAAGTTATTTTCTTGTGCCTGCACAATAATAACTTGGTCCTACTAGATAATAACCTGTGTCCATTATACAATAATGTATGCACAACATAATTACTGTACATAGGGCAATGGAGCACAAAATGAAATTCATCCTCAACAACATCAAGCTCACAAAAACACAAATGCTTCTTTTCGGATATACCTTTAAATCTGCCTACCTTAGTTGACAGTTGACAGTTGAGCATCACATACTGTATCAGTGTACTTGCTTATGATAAAAAAAGAAAAAAAAATAGGAAATGTGTTTTCAAATTTTAGTTTTTATTTCAATTATTTAGTTAGTTAGTTAGTTAGTTTGTTTGTTTCTGGGGGTTGGAGGTGGGAGGCAGCCAGTCTGTGTTGTGCACCTTTGTGCTTATTGCCTGACAATAGATGGGCCTGTCTTCGAAGCAGTGTGCAGGACACGGGACCCAAGTGTTGTAGGATAATTTGAACAGTGTTCTTCCTTAAAAGAAAAACACCTACCCCTTCATTTACATTTTTTTCTTTCATACTAGACAAACTCTAAAGCTATCTCCTGTTGGTGATGACCTGTCAGTTTAATTTCCCAAATATACTCATATAGTCTCAGCTATATTCTAACTCAAATCATTGTAAGATTATTCATCAAAAGCCATGTTGCACAACATCTTCCACACATGCAGGGCAGATTATGGTGGGTGCACTGTGTGACCACGGGCATGCACAGCTGAGAAGAACCTGTTGCTGCTCTCAGTGCAGTGTAGTATTGGTAAACCAGAGCCAGACCGTACATAACGTGTGCTCACACCATGCTGTCTAACCTTCACAGTCGCCTCCTGCAGAAAAAGTAAACCCTCTGATAAACAGCAGAAAGGCGAGCGACCACACCGACATGGTAGCGTGTGCCGTTATTATTAGCTACATGCATGGCGTCCCAGTTCCCTCAGCACCCAGAGTGAGACCCCGGGAGTGACGTCATCGCATGGTCAAGGATCCGACTGGCTGAAGCTTGAATCAAACGGTCTAAAATATATTTGTAAATATATTTTATATTTTCTTCATTCAGTTGACAATACTCCTGCACTTTGTTATGGAGTTTTACTTGTTATGGAGTAAATATGCTAATAATAATAATAATAATAATATGTTATATATTCCAAAATCTTATAATATCAGATATATTATATTATCTGATATTATTTGTTATACCGGTATGCTATTAAAAATTCATGTATACAATGTATGTATACAAAACAAACAGAAAAAAAATGATAATTTACAAAAAAAAACAGACAAGAGATTGAAATGGTATTAAAAATGTAGAAAAAAATATGATACTACTACTACTACTACTACTACTACGAATAATAATAATAATGATGATAATAATAATGATAATCGCGTATTACTTATTCTAAAATATTACGCTGTTATTTGTTATATCTGTATGTTGTCAAATAATATATTTTTAATTGAACAATTGTTGAAAAAATTTACAAACAACAGTGACAGGATCAGACAGAAAAACTGACAGAAATAAAATGATAAATGAAAACAGACAAGACATTGAAATGGTATTAAATACAGAGAAAGAAATATAATAAGAATATTAAAGTAAGGGTTAGGGCTTTTTTTTATAAATCATTCATCTGTTCAATTTTCTTTCTTTTTCACACGTATTTAACAGCTTTCAAATTAAAGAAACTCATTATGTAACATGTTAAGGATTTGTGAAAATAAAACTATTCAAGAAGAAGAACGTTTTTAACCAGAAAGTCGTCTAATAAATACTCCATTTCATCAATCTGTATGTTCATATAAGTTATGCGCTTTTATTCTGAAAACATTGCACCGGAAGTTGTTTCTGGGAGCGGAACACGGGCCGCATGCGCGTGGAGCAGCCCTTTGAGTTCTGCCAGCATGGCTGCCATAGGGGTTCACTTCGGGTATACCTGCGCTTGTGTGGCGATATTTAAGGTGAGTTTACACTCTGTTTATCTCTACTGGCCTTCCCCACCATGTCCTCCTTCTTCTGGGTCACATTGGTTGATCTCAAGCTCATATGCCGACTGAAACAGCGCCGGTTTAGATGCTGTAGATGACATGGGAACACGATGAATGAAGTCATTTCATTTATGATAGCTCTAAGGTTAGTCTCTAAAGAGATAAATTATAGGCCTATGTTTGGATCCCCACAACTGGCACTCAAATTAACGTTTGAATTCTTAATAGAACAACTGCGCAGTGTACACTTATCATAAAGCAGCCTTGCTTAAAATATGGTTGTTGATGTAACGTTAAGTGAACCTACATTACAGCAAAGCTTTCTTTTCTGCTCTTTTGTTGTACACCACTTTACTGTGAGTCTGTTGTGTTTTGTTTGGTGTTTAACTGCGTCTCTTTCTGATGCTTGCTGTCAAAGTTTACGTGCTTAAACCACTGTGTGTTTTTAGTGATTTCATGGAGTGTGATGGGACACATAGCTTAAGTTTTGGAAAAGCATTACACTGCAGACCCAGTAAAAATACCGGACCACCTCCAAACCTGTAATTGTGGATGGTTGTGTCACATCACAGCATGTAGGTATTAGGTCTGCAGCTATTCCCTCTCCCTAGCCATATTCTTCAGCTCTTCCCAGGGGTCCCAAAGTGTTCCCATCCACGGCGCATATCATCTCTGTAGGTTTTCTCTGTGGCACCAGTTGGATGTGCCTGTACACCTCAACAGGGAGGTCTGACCAGATGCTGAGGCACCTCAGCTAGATCTTTTCAATATGAGGGAGCAGATAGTCTGCTACAAGCTCTTTCAGATGTCTGAGATCCTCACGGTGCCCCCATGGGTGAGCTCAGCAGCCACCCTGTGTAGGAAATGCTTTTCAGACAGCCTGGAATCAGAATCTCATTCTTCTGGTTGTTACCTAAAGATCATGACCATAGGTGAGGGTGGGACGCAGATCGACTGGTAATTGGGGAGCTCTGTCTTTAGCTCCGGCTCCCTCTTCACCATGATAGACCCTTACTGTGTCGCCATTACAGACACGACACCAGTTTGCCTGTGCTCCCTCTTATCCTACTCATGGATACTCCTTGACTGAGGACAGCAACTTAACCTGGAGGAATCAGTCTGCTGTTTTCAGGCAGAGAACAGTTGTGATGGGGATGACAGCTGGAACTGTTCCAATGCACATTGGAAGTTATTTTCTTCCTCTTACTCTGTTGAAACAAGCCCCCCCCCCCCCCCCAAACCCCAACATACAACCCCAGAGAGAAACCTTCTCCATAAAACACGTGGACCGGAGGGGCAAAAGATACATTTTCTGAAGATCAGTTAATCAATTTATTCATTAATTGTTTGCACTGTGAGAAGTATATTGCCAAGCTCTATTTGCAAGAACAAAAGTGATTTAGATAAATCTTTGTGTGTGTGCTGTGCAGGATGGGCGGGCTGATGTTGTGGCTAATGATGCAGGAGACAGAGTGACCCCAGCTGTGGTGGGCTACAGAGACACTGAGCAGGTACATCCATATACTTCTCTTCATGTCAGCTATCAAACCATTTGTAGTTTATAGGGAATCACGTATTACCTAAAAACTACAAGAGATGACTTTTGTATTCTTCTGATTATTGCATTGTTGTATTGTATTGTTGTATGTTCTGTGAAATGTTCAATCCCAGAGTGGGTGACATCATCACACTCACTGCAAGCTTCAGCACCTCGGCCTCAAGGGACAGTCAACCGTCTGTATTAACTTACATTTTAAATAATGTCTGAACTGCTTCCACTGCTTAGCCATCAACATACACAACATCATTTCTCTGTTAAACCATGTTATTATTACAGCATTGACAGCTATGTGATAGTGGTTGACAGATATGGGTTTTTAATGGCTGATGCTGATATTTAGAAAGCTCCTGGTGGTTGACATAAAATGCCAATATCATGTTGCTGTCATTGTTTTTTTGTGTAATAAAATGAAATAATTTAATAGCAATAACAAACAAGACACAGAATTGCAGAACTTAAACAAAAATTTGTTGAACACTGTTTTTGTCTGCATTGTCTCTGTTTGCTTACAGAGAAATAACAGCGCAACATTCAGAATTGCAATACTACATGATCTAGGGACATTATGTCAACCTCAGATGTCAAGTTTATTACTTAATATCTATATGAAAAGCAATTGATTTTATTATTCTGGCACCAAAAGTTGTAATAAAATGTGTATTTGCAAAAATAGATATGTATTGATACAATATCTGTACACAAAATATTGCCATATGCTGTATCAATTTTTCCCCCCACCCCTACTACTATGTGCAGCAGCTATAAAGCCTCAGTCTGTAGCACCTGCTGTTAATGTTTTGCTCATAACTTGCTTTGTATCTTCTGCAGATTGTAGGTATAGCAGCAAAGCAAGGACGGGTCCGCAACGCTGCTAACACAGTTGTCAAAGTGAAACAAGTGCTGGGGAGAAGGTGACCTGTAACACTGTCTTGTTTGCAAGTCCTAAAGCTACAGGAGGCACAATATCGTAATAGTTGACTCAGTTTTTTAATATTCCAATCTAAATAGTAGGTCAGTAATCAGAAAATAGTATTGAGTGTGTATTATCATAGGAAATATGATAATCATACACCTTTTGAAAATCATGCATTGTCATTTCTGAGAACATTTGAGTCTTACTGAATCATTAGCAGCCTGTATTGTGACTTAAATACCAGAGGATACAATCCTTCATGACATAAAGGACCTGGTTTAACGCTGAATGCATTTTTCAGAGTGACTAATAGATTTCTCTCCCCTGTTTCTCAACGGGTAGCTTTGATCATCCAGAGACACAAACTCATAGAGCAGAGACAAAGTGTCAGGTGAGTTGAACACATCACCTCTGTGCTGTCCATGTAGTTTTTTTCTACCCCAAAATGTCTGAAATGACTGCTTTCCAGCATTGATTTAGTTTCCTTCATTAATATGTATTTTTCTCAAGCTGTTCATGTTGTACTTCTATCAGCTACCTTCAGTCAGACACACGATACCTTGTTAGTTTTGTCTCTTAGGTTTGTTGAGCCCACACTGATGTACTGTGGTTTCTGTATTTAGGTGGTCAGCAGACAAGAGAAGCCTTATTATGAGATCACAGCAGGAGAACACCCTGAGTATATTGCTCCAGAGGATGTGGCAAAACTCATCTTCCACAAAATGAAAGGTTGATTGCAACTTCCACAGACACACACATACAGATGCATGCTTCATAAATAAACAGTCAGTTGATGAATCCTTCCCATTTTCACAGAAACGGCTCAGTCAGCCCTGGGCTCGGATGTCACTGAAGCAGTCATCACCGTCCCCTTTGAGTTTGCACATGCTCAGAAGAGCGCTCTGAGGTAGGCCACATTACTATGGAGCGCGAAAGGGCCCTAAACATCTGTTTAGACATTTGTATTAATAAGTCAGATTTGTTTGTCTTAACAGGTAAAAATATACTGCATTAAGACAACAGAAAATGCCCTGTTAACAAGAACATTTCTAACGCCTTAAGATGTCTAATATTGGGTGCAACTATTTCACCAGTTTCGGAGGGGAAACTGGTGAAATATTATTCAGTAATGTTATAAATTTTATTTTCATAAGTGTCCACTAGATGGCAGAATTGAATTAGAGTACACTAGACACCGTGCTTAGTCATCTATTCTGAGTGTGTTACTGATTTACCTTCATTCTTTCATATCACATAAAATTAATGCTTTAAGTTATTTGTTTTACTACTACTTTATATTACTGATTTTACTGAGGTCTGCTGCTGAATTCAGCGTCATGTTTCATTTGGCAGAACTCCGATTTAATAAGTCGGCAGTAATAAAAGTGTGTAAACTGTCATTAAGGAAGATTATATTTCGTTTATTCACTTCACATGGAGCTTAAATGAATACAGAATTATGTCAGTTGTTCGCCTCATGTGTTACCGTCTGTTACTGAGTTGTCAAGAAATCATAAATCGTCTTTTAGGAGTAGATGTTTATGCTAGTTTAAGCTAGCTCAGGCTCTGTTAAATTTAACAATATGCTAACGGAGCAAGGTGAGCTAATCACTAACACGCTTGGTTTAAAAGTAAAACAACAAATGCTTTGAGATGGCTGTCAGAGAAGACAGGTATGATCACGTTTACCGTCTGAGGTGTAACAGGTGGTGTGTTCCACATGTTTTATTTCCTAATCCCTTTAAAAAAAAAAAAAAAAAAAAAAAAAAAGAGGATTAGCATACCATTAGCATACCGTTCCAAACGGTTACAGTAGAAAAACACTGGTTCTGGTTTAGCCCCAGAAGTTGCGCCTGTAATTCACGCAAGGTTTCATAGGGTTTAGGAATAAGGTGGATGCAAAGCTCAGTTTTCCTGAGTAAAACACCATGTTTGTGTTTAAAAAGATTGTTTTATATAATTTATATTGGATGACAACACACACAGGCTGTGGGACATTACGGCCACAGTGGCTTAAAAAGCTTCCAGAGGCCATTCGCTCTCACTAGGAGTTCATGACAGAATCCCCTTCTCTTCAGTCCTCTTTATTGAAATCATTCTTATTAGTGATTCCAACTCAACTGTTTACATTAATACTAAAAAAATTAAGTGATTCGATAAGATGTGCAAACTGGAATAGAACTTTTTTGAGTGCTTGCTGAAGTGTCTCATTTGTTGGAAGTACAACGGAAGAAGAAGAACCTTTATTACCTGCCTTACTGAGAAAATTCAATTCATTCAGGTATAGAAGGAGAGGCAGTAGTTGTGCCTGTTCATACAGATTAGTAGTAAGTAACATAAGTGTAACCCAGATTATTATCTGTAGCTAGATGAGGCCAGTCTCCTCTGATTGAGTTTACATGAGGCATTTTTATTCTGAGTGGGCTATTATTTAGATTATTAGGGAATTGTTAGAGTTCATGTAGACGTACCAAGTGACACCTTAAAACGAAGTCTACCGCTGTGTTTGCTTTGTGTAGGGAGGCAGCTGAAGCTGCAGGCTTCCATGTACTGAGGCTGATCCATGAACCTGCTGCTGCTCTGTTGGCCTATAACATTGGACAGGACTGTTCTTCTGGAAAGAGGTACGCTGCCATGTTCCTGGCACAGGTTGTTAGAATTTATTGCTTAAAGGTCCTGTGTGTAGGACCATTAAGTGACGTCTGGCAGTGAGGTTACAGAACTCAAACTTCTCCAAAGTGTGTTGGAGAAATACTGTGGGCAATGCAAGTGGCCCTGTCTAGAGCCAGTTTTCGGTTTATTCCAGGCTACTGTAGAAACAACATGCAGACTTTCTTTGCGGAAAAGAACCCAGTCCATATGTAGATCTAAATGGCTCATTCTGAGTTAGAAAACACAACATTCTTGATATGAGGTGATTATAACTGATGAAATGATAGTTATGAATGTTATAATCCATGTCTGCCAATAAATGCCCCCGAATCCTACACACTGGACCTCTAAAGGACTCATTGTGACATCAAAATGTATTGATTCCAGATAATATGTCCTCATATTAGATTATTGTAACTCCCTTTATGTTGGCCTGGATCAGTCCTCCCTCAACCGTCTACAGCTCGTCCAGAACGTTGCTGCTCGCCTCCTCACGGGCAAGAAAAGGCGCGACCACATCTCGCCAGTCTTAGCCTCCCTCCACTGGCTCCCAGTCCGTTTTCGTATTGATTTTAAACTCCTTTTAACTGTTTGTAAAGCCCTCAACGGTCTGGCCCCTCTGTACCTCTCTGAGCTCCTTTTGCGCCACACCCCAACCAGAACCTTAAGGTCTTCGGACCAACTGCTGTTGGTGGTGCCAAAAACCAGACTAAAGTCTCGAGGTGACAGAGCCTTCGCAGCGGCTGCCCCCAGGCTCTGGAACAGCCTCCCCCTTCACATTCGATCTTCCCAGTCCCTAGAGACTTTTAAATCCTCCCTAAAAGCCTTTCTCTTCCACCTGGCGTATCATTCAGCCTGAGCACAATGATCTCATGTTCTTTTTTTTTAAATTGCTATTTTAATGTTTGCACTGTTTGCTCTGTTTTCTTATCGTTGTTTTCTACATCTATTCTATTTTTGTTATTGATGTTGTTTTAACTCTGTACCTTCCTATGTGCAGCACTTTGGTCGACTGCCGTCGTTTTAAATGTGCTCTAGAAATAAATCCTGACTTGACTTGACTTGACATATTGGTCTGTACTGTGTCGACAGCCACGTCTTAGTGTATAAGCTGGGCGGGACATCCCTGAGTGTGACAGCGCTGCAGGTCAATGGAGGAATGTTCCGGGTTCTCAACACCCACACTGACCACAGCATTGGAGGAGAGAGCTTCACCCAGGCCTTGGCCCAGCACCTAGCTGCCGAATTCAAACGGTAGCTGCTGTGTTTTCTGCAGCTCCTTGAAAATCTGCTGTCACTCGTTCACTTCATGTTTTCTACCTTTTGTTACTCCATCTTGTATCCTGATTCACAAACACACGTCTGCTCCTGTACAACATAGCTTCTCTATATCTGACTCCTGCCAGCCATCCTCATGTTATTTGCATGTGTTTGCTGTGCAGCACCTTTAAGCACGATGTGAGCAGTAACGCTCGGGCCATGATGAAGCTGATGAACGGAGCGGACATGGCCAAACACTCTCTGTCCTCACTGGGGTCAGCCAATTGCTTCGTTGACTCCCTGCATGACGGCACCGACTTTGAATGCAACATATCCAGGTAAGCTTTCAAGATGACACTAAGCTTGTCTTAACACATTAACAAACTTCACCATGCAGATGACAGAAAACATATGTTACTAGAACAGCTAGCGATTCCAGCTTTATCACTTTACAGAGGCGTTAGTTCATGTCTGGAATCAATAGTCTAGATGCACCTTAACAGTAAAGGACAAATCACAAAACCTGATATTAACCAAAAGGTAAGGGCTGATTTATGCTTGGATGCGCAACTAGAAACTAAACAGTTGTGAGACATCTTCAATTTATGGTCGGCGAAAGGTTTCAGTCGTCTCTATGGTAACCAGAGACCCCTTGCTTTTGTTTATAGTCCAAGTCTATTTCTGTCGCTGTATAGTAAAGAGTAATCTGCACAGACAGCTGTTTGAATCACACAGATATCCTGTTTTATTAAGTGTGTATTCAGTGATTGATCAGCCCCAAGTCTGTCTGTGAGCGGCAGATTCTCCTCACTCGCTACAGTTGGCGGGGAAAGAAAATCAATAATTCAGTAAATACAAACACTGTTAATTTCTTCCTGTTGCACTGACATTGACACATTGACTGCCATCAGCCAATCAGCAATGCAAGTTCCAATAATTTACATTATGATACGTTCATGCTCTTTACTTCTTACGGAAAATGAAGGAATGAATATTGTGTAATATCAGTATATTGACATGTTTTTTTTATGCCAATGAAATGTAGACAAAGTCTGGGTGGATAAATAATTGTTACCAACATGATAACCTCAGTGTGGTGTTTCCTCAGAGCTCGATTTGAGCTGCTCTGCTCCTCGCTCTTCAACAAGAGCATCCAGCCAATCAGAACCCTGCTAGAGGAGGCAGGACTCTCAACCAGTGACATAAACAAGGTATGGTGTGTAATGGCAGTAATGATCCCCCTGCAGTCGTGTAGTAGTTTTAATGATGTGGACGAGACTGAATTGATGTGAAATATAAGCAGTAATAAACGTTGTTACTTCAGGTGGTTCTCTGCGGTGGCTCAGCCAGGATCCCTCGCCTCCAACAGATGATCCGTGATATGTTTCCTGATGTGGAGCTTCTCAGCTCAGCGCCTCCTGATGAAGTCATCGCTGTGGGAGCGGCCCTGGAAGCAGGCTTACTGGTGGGCAAAGATGACCTTGCCCCTGAGGAGGAGTCTGTCACAGTGGATGTTTCTGCCACTGACATACTAGTGAAGGTATCACGGTCAATTAAAAACATGATATGTAGATTTTAAATTTCAGAAGTAGAAAATAATCATAGTTATAATGATGTAATTTTTAATGTATATCAGTGGATTTTACTCTATCTAAAAAAATGTAGTACATCAACTGAAATGTTTCTATGTCTTGGTGGTGTGTGGGTGTTTGCAGGAGCTGGATGAAAACGGAGCCGAGGTATTCACTGTTCTACTTCCATCAGGCACGCCCCTCCCTGCCCGCAGACATCACGTCCTGAGTGGAGGGGGGGACCTGTCCTCCGTGTGTCTGGAGATTTACCAGAGATGTGTCACGGAGCAGCCTGAAAAACTAGCTAAGGTAATATAAAAGCACTAACCCCGGATCAAATGTCAAACTACATACACATCCTGGTTGTGTTGGAGTGCTCAGTAGCACCAGTGCCCACGTTGTATAAGTGGCAAATACTTTTGCGTCCATCTGTGCACCTATGGGCGTGGATTTCTTGCAGTATTTCACTTTATTGTTGAGCTTTCGGTCTACTAGGCCTTCATCAGAGCATGAAAATGATTAATAAATCCCTACTTATAACTTTATTATGTACCTGCTTGTGTGTATGATTTATAGATTGTGTTGAAGAACCTGCAGCCTAAAGAGGAGAACCACGACATCGACACTGTGGTGACCATGAAAAGGTATCTTCTCTTCCAGGATCAGTGCATGAGTTGGGTCATGGGTCGTGGGTCATGGTGTGTGTTCTGCTTGTATGTCATTCTTTCTGTATGATTGCAGGGATGGCTCCGTTCATGTTTCCTGTGTAGAACAGATCAGTGGAAGGCCGGAGGTCATCACCATAGCAGCTGCATCATGAAGCCACCCGCACACACTGTCAGTGCAATGTTTTTGTTTTGTTTTTCTCACTCAATAAACAGAATCAAAGTCAAACTACATGTTCTGATTTATTATTTCCCTTGCAGTTATGGAATAATGCAGAATGTGCTCATTCTAAGTTGAGCTGTTCATGTGTCTGCAACACAGACACACACACACACACACACACACACACACACACACCACAATTATCTAACATGAAATCTCACGAGAAGAAATCTTCTCAGGCATTTGCTGCTGCACACATCAAGTCTTTGTTGCAAGGAGAGAAGATGGCTCCATATGTTCATTGTTAATTCAAACCACTGCACCTTTTTCAACATTATCCTAAAGGGTAACTCCTGCAACTACACTGTAAGCACACAGTAACTCCATAAGTGTACAGATAATGTAACCATATCCTTTACGAGCTGAACTTCAGGCCATAAACAGCGCATCAGAGGTGACAGTGTTATAAGTCCTAATGCTCTGATGATGACCTTAGGTGTATTGCAGCAGCAGTGTGAGTATCCCTCTGTAGAAATGACAAAAAAACATTGCATCCATGTTTCTTGAAATGTTTTATAAGGTATTATTATATTTAAAGATGCTTTACAGGAGTTTATTATAACATGTATTACACTCATTCCCTCCTGTCCATACTCAACACAGGTTTGTCCACACTATATAATATCATGCATGAAGGGTGGGCACAGTCTTTGGGTTCCAGTAGAACTTCAGTCATGATATCAGTTAACATACCTGCAGATAGAAAACACAACTGAACCACACATTTATCTGTGTGGTCTGTAACCGAAGCATTTCCATTCCATTGTGCTGATAGTTCTAGAAGTTGAATGCAGCTTCCACTGTTATCTGGACTTCAGCATCCGTGCTCTGGAACGATGCGACACTTGAGGATCTTCAGGTAGTTCTGGACCTTGTTGGAGTCTCGGCGAAAACAGTAGAGGAGGTCGTAGTCTTTCATCAGGCGCCACTCAGCACTGTCAGGTGGCAACAAATCCTCAGGAGAAGCCAGGCTGCTGACAGTGTTACTTGTTAACCCCAACAGCTGCATCTGGAGAGGAGAGGGCATACATATCAGCTAGGCATAATTACAAGATATGATGTGTCTGTTATCTCGCCCTCCCTCATTGTTGTAAATGAGGGAGGGCGAAATAATAGAAACATCTGTCAGGATAATGATTCACTCTTGATTTCTTAATAGAGATTTTTTTTAAATCCTGATTTTGATTCGAAACATCAAGATGGTTATGAACATTTGATCCCATTAGTGTGTAATTCTCTCTACACAATAGGGCAGAAGGAAAGAAAAGAAAGACAAAGAAATAAAGAGAAAAAAAGGAAAGAAAGAAAGAATAAAAGAAAGGATGAAAAATAAATATAAAAAAGAGGAAGAAAAAGAGAAAGAAATGAGGGGAAGAATAAAAGAAAGATAACTAGAATGTAGGAGAAGGAAAAAAGAATGACAAAGAAAGAGTGGGAAAAAAAATATAGGCTATAGGAAAGAATGGGGATGAAATAAAAAGACAACAGAATAAAGGAAAAAGATAAAAAAGAATCATAAATGAAAGGAAAAAAGGAAAAGGAAAGAAAATGAATAGAAATAAAAAAGAGAGAAAGAAAAACAGAAAAGAATAAAATAATGAACAAGGAAATAAAAATAGCAAGGAAGAAAAAAGAAACAGAAAAAGACATAAGGAACAATAAGAGAAAAACAAGGAAAAAACAAAAAAGAATAGACAGAAAATAGAAACAAAGAAAGAAAAATAAAGAAGAAACAAAAACACAAACAAAAAAAGAATAATAGAAAGAAAGACAAAGAAAGAAAGAAAGACAAAGGAGAGAAAAATACAGAAAAAAGAAAGAACGAAGAAAGAGAGTCAGACAGAGTTGCAGCAGGCAGGTTGGTGAGAGCGTGGTCCCTTCCTGTCTCTCTGGACTGTGTCTGAATGTTTGCACTGAGTCTGAACATTAGGTCATCTGAGGGTGGACAGTGCCGTTTGGGTTTTGTTGTGTGACGTCAGGACTTTGTCATCTGTGTCAGTGAAATTACACAGCCTGACTCGAAACTCCATCCCTGCGAGCTATATTACACAGCAGATGAGCATCTACTCTTCCACGCATACTGTCACTCCTGTATAACCATGATATGTAGAGGCTCTTGGAATGAGCTCTACACTCAAAGCACATCCTTTAACTATTCATGTTAACCACCTCCCACACATTTTCACATTGGCATTCAAATAAGATGTGCATTACCTTCTCAGCCACTTTCTCTACACCTTTGCGTAGCTCGTGCACCATGTCGCTCATCTCCAGAGCTTTATTGGAGCTGAAGTTGTTGAAGTCGTGGTGAGCCATGCTCTGATGGAAATGCCAGAGAGGATCCCTCCAGGCCACCAGGAGCTTCAGAATCACCTCCATCAGCTCCTCTCTCTACAGCGACAGGACAGGAGGAACCATACACATTAAAGAGTTAGTTCAAAGTCATCCTTTAAGATTCAGTAAGTAGGATGAAATTTGTTTCATTAGTAATCATTGGAAGTTTGGGATGATGCCAAATAAACGTAAAGTGATGTAAGGGTTTAAGTGTGGAGCATATTGCTGCCACACCAGAAAAAAAAGAGATCAATAATCAGTTATGACCGGAAACTTTTCTTGTAAAAAAATAAATAAATAAGAAACCCTTCTTGTTATAACAATATACATTTATCTTGTTATAACTTAAAACGTTTCATGTTATAACTTGAAACATTTCACATTACAACTTCATAACTTGATAACAATTGCCTCTCCACGTGAACAGAAATCGTTCACAAGTTCAGTTCAAAAAAATGCTCTGCATGTGACATGCTCTTGACATGTTCTGTGGCAACAATACGCTTCTGTAATTAAGTGAGGGGAAAGCAAACTGTAAACATAATGTGGACACCACAAGTCAATAACAGAAAACAGCTTTATAAAGGTTCATTCACCGCCATTCTCTGAGCGTTCTCCTTGCCATTTGGGGTGAGGATGGTGGAAGTGTGACAGTTGCGACTGACCCGGCCGATTTGATTCTTACTGGGCAGGAAGTACTGCTCCTGACAGGACAAACAGAAAATGCTGGAATGAAATGTCAGAGGTCAGGTGTCATTTAAATGTCAACTGTAGCTGGAGTAAAGAAGTGATGAATGAAATAGTTGAATGGCCTGCGATTGCACATTATCATAAATGGATAATGATATATTTATCTGTGTGTGTGTGTGTGTGTGTGTGTGTGTGTGTGTGTGTGTGCGTGCGCGCGCACATTTTCAATTAATGGTCAGTTATTGTGTCTCCCCTATTTATATCAATGACAGTAGGCTGAATAATAAAATCTGGCAGTATAACACAATAGTTTAACATCAGCACAAACTACATCCTCCAAAATGATCATACAGTTGAATCAACACCTCTTGTAAACAGCTTGAACACAAACTGAACATTAGAACCTTTAAGAAGGAGGATTTATTAAAGGGCTATTGCGCTAGACTGCATTAGTTTTAGTGAGGTGCTATCTGGTGTGTTGCTGTCTGGTGCAACAGCCCTTTAATAAATCCTCCTTCATGAAGGTTCTAATGTTCAGTTTGTATTAAATCTGATCAGCATATCTATATCTATACCTATATCTATATCTACACACACACACACACACACACACAGATATATATGTATAATTAACAAACACATTTTAACTGAAAAATTGTATGTATTGATCAAAGCATCGTCAGACATATTGCAATGGGAGACTTACAAACTCGGAGTGAAGGTCATTTGAAATGCCATGCATCCTGCCTGAGTGTTGGATGACCCGGTCAAACAGGTTCGCCAGGGAGAGGACATGGCACCCAGCCTGGGCATTGGCACAGAGGGGTGCTGCACCCACGCTGGTCAGTCTGGTCAGACAGACCAACACCACCCACACAAAAGACACTAAGGAGAAAGACCAAGCACAGAACAGAGATATTAAATAAAACAAAACATCAAATACAATGATCCAAAACACAGAACAAGTCTCCTGAAGCATGTTCTTAAGAGCGAGATAAGGTCATGTCATCCTGTTTTGAAAAAGTGTGTATGTCTGTGTTTTGAGATTCTTTAAAGTGTTTTTTTTCTCAGGATGTTTGAGGATGCATAATTAAGAACAGAAATAAGGGGAAAGAAATATTTAGTGGTGGGTTGGGGAAATGGAAGAGAATGCAATGACAGACATGCAGTCAGTGACAGTTCTTTCCTCATGCAAAGTTCTATTCCTCCAGTACTTACCTGATCTGATGTTTCCAGCCATCCTGCAGGGTTATGAGGAGCTCCTGTCTCAGAGTAGAGGGTGCAGACACTTTCCTTCTCAGAGACCCCCACAGCTTCATATGAGGGTCCCTCGCTGACCATTTCCCTTTTACACATTCACATCAGAGAGAGAGAGACAGAGAGAGAGAGAAGGAGAGAGAGAGAAAGGTGGGGGGTTGCCTCGTCATGCAGTTTGTGTGTGTGTGTGTGTGTGTGTGTGTGTGTGTGTGTGTGTGTGAGTGAATGAGACCATCACAACGAAGTAACCTAAGGCCTAAGGTAGTCTGCGAGAGTGACGACATCATTAACTTAAGACGTCATTCCGCCAAAGCGTCATTGGAATGTCCGTCCGACACGTGTGACGTTGACACAATGGGTCCATTCAGCAGGCTTCTCCTGTACCTGTCATTACTGTCTGTGTGCCCTCCAGCAGAGCACAGATAAACAAAAAAGGTCACTCAGAGCACTGCAGGCACTAATAGGAAGAGAAGAGTGAATGAGCTTTAAAGGAGCTCAGAATGACACCAGAGGGCAGCAGTCAATGAATGTCACGTTGTCTAGAAAGCCACTTGAATGACGTCAAGTAATGAAGCTTGGATCAGTTCATCTCAGCTGTAGGCAGTTGACTCATCTTTACCTGTTGGTCAGGCATCATCAGTTAGCTAATAGAAACATCTCAGGAAATGAGAAATGGTTGTGATTCCTGAGGACAATGTTTGTGATTGAAAGACTTGTTTTACTGTCAAAATTTGATCCATTTAGTCTGAAAACATTTGGGAAATCTAGAAGGGCCACAAGATTGAATCATTTAATCGCCATTCAAGATAGCAGAGGGCTAAACTGGAAGTAGCTGGTTTGGCCGGCAAAATTTAGTGTGCTTGCTGTATGGACCCAATGATTCGGAAGATCTGGATAATATCTCTGAGCAGCTTTTTCAGGAACAAACTGGGCCACAGCTCTAATGCCGTATCCATTTTTATGCCTCCGTGTCAGCTATCGCAATGGCAATCATGTTTTTGGGCTGTCCGTCCATATGTCTGTACGAACGTACATATGAAAGCATGTCCCATGCTTATGAACGCGATATCTCAAGAACGCGTCAAGGGAATTTCTTCAAATTTGACACAAATGTCCACTTGGACTCAAGAATAAACTGATTTGATTTTGGTGATCAAAAGTCAAGAAAGCTGTGATCTTGTCTGTCTCATTCTCATCAACACGATATTTCAAGAACGCCTCCAGGGACTTTCTTCAAATTTGTCACATACGTTAAGCCCAGTGAGCAGTCATGCCTTTTTAACAGGAAAGCTGCAATAAGAAAAGACAAGAGAGAAACCAACAGCAGGAAAAACTAGAATGCACAGGGGCCCAGCGTAACTACCTTACACCACTGGAGCTTGCTGTATATAAAAACACATACTGACAACCTAAATTGATAAGACAGATTGTTGTTCCGTTAAGACAACCGAGGAGCCATTTGTTTCTCATTTATGTATATTTGTAACAATCTACGGTGCCCTTAAGGAGAGTGTCATTGACTACAACTTATAAGCCATCGGGCCAATCACTGGCTACCGATTGACTATAAACCAGGAAATGTGAGAGATGCGCACTGTTCCAACACAGGCCCTCACTGACTATCGAGGTCATAGCAGAAACATTGGCAGTTTCTATTGGCTCAAGTTAGGTGTCAATGAAAAGGTCAGAAGTTTGCTACCATTTTTATATTCAAGGAGACAGCTGTTGATGTGCAAACAGAAGAATTTATCGATAGTATGTGGTGAAATATGAATATTTGAAATGATGCAATGATAGTTTATGGATATCTGTGGACGTAATAATATGTTTGGACTAAATATTTCCCAGGATTTTTATTGTCTGGACCTTTGGGAGTGTATGGAGACTGCATGATCAGCATTTCTGTTTGCATAATATCAGTCTGTGGATTAAAAATCAGGCTTCATAGGTGAGTAATGTCCCTTTGTTTATTTGTCTGAGCAAGCCTGCTGTGGTGGTTGTATCTTAAATTGTCCCACATCAATCGAAATGTAGCTTTCAAATGATAGGTCGTATGAGTAAACCACTTAAACAACAGCAAATACAGTAGTTGTTTAGACATTATAATCGTTACAAAGTCCCGCAGGCTGTCAGATTTCTTAAACATTTTTTCTTGTCTGACAGCTGCTGGCATATTTATGCTGTGAAATGTTTGTCAAAGCTGCAGATTATCTGTTTGATATACCTTTTCGCAATACTGAAGAGAATATTGTTCACTCATCCTCCGACTTTCAGATTTTAATTTTATAAACTGAGTTTTTTTGACTCATCTACATGTGTGAAATCAGATGTTTTTCATATTACCTGCACATTCTTCATAGTCAATGAAATGGAAATATAAATTGTGTGCACATGTTGCAAAAAGTAGCAAAGCCCTAGTGGTAAACTGTTCAGATCATGTCCTCCATTATAGTCAAGGCTTCCTTATATAGTGAAGTTGCGTCAGCTGGTAAAGGAGCTCTCAGGTCACAGTGGTCATCCTGTTGAGTCTTCCTGTGGAGACTGTCTCAATGCTGCTGGTTGCAGTGTTAGTTGTCTTTGGGCTTTTCCAGCAATAACTGACAGGAAGCAGCACGTGAGGCTGGAGAAACATGTCTCTGACTCACAGACCATCAGCACTGGTTCCCTTCAAAGCTGGGTCCTTTCCCCTGTGCTCTTCACCTTGTACACCAACAGCTGCCCTTCCTCTCACCAGTCCATTGAGCTTCTGAAGTTTGTGGATGAACATTTCCCTCATACTTTTTACTGTACAGTTGTGCACATTTCTTGGTCATTTTTTTGCACATTAGTTATAATTACAGTACTTTTTAAAATTATTTTTATTGCAAATGATTCTGTTCATGATTACTGACTTTTGCACTAAGGCAAGTTGCTTCTGGCTCCGATTCAGGTTGCTCAATTTTGGTTGGTTGGTTTTAGATCCAAAAATACAATTAAAAAAAAATTGATTAACAACATTTAGGACAGGAGAGACAGGGTAGCCCTGATGTTTCTATTTGAAACTTTTCAGTTTGAATTTTTCATATCCATCCTGTAGGGATCATGAATGTGTTTGCCACAATTGCAACAATTTATCTAATTGAATAGTTTTCAAGATATTTCCCTCGGGCAAAGTACTGGACAGATGCCATTCATAGAGACTTACCAATTATCCCATTGTGTGTGATCATTCTCCTGTTAAGAAAATGCACAGCTTATGTTATTGTCTTAAAATGCATAGAAGAAGAATTTTGATGTAATGTATTGGACCGCACACTAGAGAGAAATATGAAAAAAAAAAATTGTTTGGTCTATTGTCATTCATTAATTCATTCATTTTCTGGAACTGCTTATCCTGTGATCCACAGGGGTGCTGGAGCCTATCCCAGCTGACATTACATCAAGTAATTCCAATGTAAATTAAATCAAATAAAACTCAGATGAACAGACTATGAGAATTTATTTGGCTTACAGAATTTACATAATTTGCTTAGATATAGTTTATGTAATTACTGCTGATAAGTTCTATGTATTTCAAATATGTAGATTTACTGAATGTGTGTTACTCAGTCAATAGAGCTTTGTAAAGGTTTGTTTCTTAAAAACTGGATAATACTTATGTAGACTGACATTTTTTTCTTGGTATTAGAAACATATTAAAATATTGTGTGGATATTTACACACACCCTATGGGGTGGGTAAAGATGTGACTTTATATATTTTATACAATGAGAGTATCTTGTCATAAAAAAATTAGAATAACAATACTTCTGCCATAAAGACAAACTGAGCAGGTTTATTTGGGGTAGTGACAGCAACATGCTGCCGTAGGCGCACATGCACGTTTCACTCACTGAAAGTTTCGGTGATGACAAGAGGTTGGAGCTCCACGTGCCTCTGCTGCACGTTAACACACACACACACACACACACACACACACACACACATACACGCACAGACAGTGTTGTTGGGCAGATGCTTTCATCTTGTCATATTCAGACTGACCTGCAGAGTAACAGGGTGACTGTTACAGCCATACATGCCCACAGGCCAGCACCCTCACAGGCTCTGGCCTTTCACTCCATTTTTACAAGAAGTTCTCCTGTGATGGCTGACCGGCGACTGAGGCTACCACATTGAAATATAGTTTTGTTCCTATGCAGTAATTATAATATATATAAATCCCTCCCAACATCCCCCCAATATTCAAATAAAAGGAGAAAAAAAAGTCTACAAAATATTATTATAACTGCCAGAATTATTATTTATTGTTGTAATATTATGATGCATTGCAGTTCTGTGTGTGCTTTGTCCAAGTGGTGTACCCTCAGCAGAAGCCATTGCTTGACTGCTGAGGGTAGACAACCATTGTCAGACACTGTGCTCAGTTTCATTACTTTCATGTATTGAAAGGTGGAAAACTAGAATGTAGGCTAATATGACTGTTGTGTATCACTGCTGATTGTTACAGTTTTAAAAAGTCATAAAAAACTCATAGTGTTCACTTTTTCTGTGCAGCCCTTAATCATACGCTGGTTCCTTAAAATGGCAGTCATCAAAAGTTTGAGAACACCCGATCTAAGATTCAGCCCTAAAATGGTCCATTAAGCCAGGGACAGGGGTTGTAAATTAGCTATGGCTCAAAACCTGTATGCATTGCATCTACTTTTAATTTCACATATGAAGCAATGCTTTGTGCATTTGTCCTTATCAAATTAACAAGTAAATATATAATTCTTTAACAACAATGATAATCATAAGTAGTAGTAGTCGTAGGTGTTGTAGTAATAGCAGCAGTGAAGTAGTGAGTAGCAGTGACACCTAACAGGAGAAGTTGTTATGGAAAATGAATTAATGTTTTATATTTTTGTCTTGTTAGATTCTGTATGAAACCCCAAACTAAGTTAAAAGATAGTATCATTTATATTTAATATATATATATATATATATATATATATATATATATATATATATTGTATGTGTGTGTGTGTGTGTGTGTGTGTGTGTGTGTACATTCTAACAGGATAAGCGTTCATGTTAAATTTAATGAATGTTTTATATTCTTGTCTTGTTAAAAAAAATAACATGAAAATAATATATGAGAGAGAGAGAGAGAGAGAGAGAGAGAGAATGGATCTGTTGACGTGTAGTTTGTGACGTACAGCTAGTCTCTCCGGTGTCGACGTGCTCAATGTGGGCTTGTTTTAGTTTTCGGCGTGCCCCGCAGAGGAGGCGTAAGGGAACATACAGAGTACGGTGCGACTGACCGGTCACGTATGACCAAAACAAGCGCCTCCCTCCTGTACGATCCCAGCAAGTTTGTTGACGGCTGTAGAAAGCAAAGATGGCGGCGCCCACAACAGTGCAGCAAACGATGAGCAAACGGACAGACAATATTTTAAACCCCGTTTACACAAGCAGCCAAGACAGCGAGTGTTTCTCAGCAGACTCGGACTATTTAGTGGAGTTCCTGGAGAAGGAGGTCGGCAGCGACCTGAAGTCTCTGAAGAAAGTCGGCGAGATGCTGGACAGACTGAGAGAAGAGAACACCGTGCTGGAGGAACAGGTGAAGGGACAGTTCACTTGTTTATAGGGAGCAGTAAAAGTACTTAACTTTAGCTCGCAACTGACCACATCACCTGTGTAACCTGTGTCCGTTACTGCATGAGATGTAAACAGTGACTGCCATTTGTGTCATTCAGGTTGTGACTGTATCCAGTTCAGTTCCTCCTAAAGTTTCTGCAGCTCTGTCTGCTGCTGAGGAGGCAACATGTTCCTTGCAGGAGCTGCTGCAGAGAGAGAGACTCATCTCCAACAAGCTGCACCAGGTACACATTGCACCAAGACAGCAGTCTGTCATCACCCACTGATAATGAACTTTCTATCAGTCTGTTACAAATGTCATCATCTTCCTCTGACTACTGTCAAAGGTTGTGTTTAAGTCTCTTATTGATTGCTATTTGGAATATCTTGTGTCTCGAGCTGGATACTGTCGCAAATACTGGGGTCAGTACTATATTTGCAGTTCACTGATAATACCCAAGCACAAATATCTGTAACTGAAATCACTAATTTATTCAGTGAGCCAGGTTTTCCTATATAATCATTTTCTCCCAGTTGGGAGAAACAGCTGTACAATAGTGGAACTTGAGTGACCCTCAAAATATGAGTTAGACAAAACATTAGCACAGTATCCACTGTGTTGGAACATCCATTACAAGGTCTCTACAAAAGTTTTTCATAATACAGTCAAATAAATAAAAACCTAAATTTTAAAAAGTGTTTTAAAGCAAAAAAAAAAAATCTGACCAAAGTAAGAGATTAAGAACCTAATTAAATATGAAATGAGATTCAATATGCAACCAGCATATCTACTGTTACAAAGCTGGCAACAGCAAACATGCTTCATTACATAGATGCATGGAAGCCCCTGTTAAGTAGAGGTGGTAGGGCCTTTTGCATATCTGCCCAGGGGCCCATTGTGTTTGCATGCTCTGCTGCAAACTCTGCTGCAGTCTATGGTATAAGCAGTTGTTTGTCTTCATTAATGATTTCATTTTCCAGCACCTACAGGGGGCCCAGCCTTGGATGGATAGTCTTGGCCAGACGCTTAGCCAAGTTGACACTATAGAGAGACACGTGAAATACCTACGCTGCCTTCAGCATATAGAGGAACTCAGGTACTGTAAACAAGGCCAAGGAGATAAAGACAGGAGAGTAACATGACAGATTTGTGAACATAAATAGACAATGTAATATAATGAATACAGAATTTTGAAAGAAAAGCACAAGCTGACTTGTTGCATAGTTGAGTTCTAAGAAGTTCCACGTAATAGCATGTGTTCCATGCAGGGATGGGCACAGGTAGTCATATCTGCAATTACTCTAATACTGAGGTCATGCGATAATAGCCATGTATTGTGTGTGCAGTGCTGCGGTCCAACAGTGTCTGATGACCAGCAGTGTCTGGGAGGCCATACAGGCAGTAGACAGCATGGCTGCACTGGATGCTGGACTCAGCCAGTCTGGATGTTCTCACCTCCAGGACTTCCTCCGAGAAACACTACACTTCTGGCATAAGATCATCAAAGACAGACTGGCCAGGTAAAGCCCCACCAAACACTCCCACCTCCACCTGGACCTGGCTTTGTGTGTAAATCTGTCGCAGGTCAGAAATGCATCATCATTCTGTGCTCAGTATATGAGCTCTGTCCTTATCTTCTATTCTTTCCTAGTGATTTTGAGAAAGTGTTGACTCAGCTTCACTGGCCGATCATCTCGCCTCCTACTCAGTCACTGACGCCCACGGCCAATGGTCAGGAGATTAACAGCCAGCTGGAGTTGCTCGTCACGCAGCTGCTTGCCCTGCAGACCTCGTATCCTTCACTTTGGTCTTCCATGTATTTATTTTATATGATAAAATTCACTACAATCCCCATCTCTGATTAGTTAAATAATAATATGCAACTCAATGTACTGGCTTATATGCTTTGGAAGATGTAACATGGGTCTAGAGAGATGTCAGTGTATGCTGATAAATTCCCTACTTTAGATCAAAATATTGACATTGGGTGGATTTCCGTGAAATTAATTATCCTGATGACTCCTACTGATGCTGACAATCCCGTGACTTTTCACCAGGAGCCACCAGCGGGTCAAAGTTTTCAGTTATCCAATGTAATATCTTCACATTCACCTGATGGTTTACCATAAAACGTGGTACAGACATCCATGGTTTCCAGATAGAGGGCCCTATTTAAGTGATCTATAGAGCATGGCTTAAAGTGCATTGCACAATTTCATTCAAGGTGTGTCCGACTCCACTTTGCTCATTACAACGACATATAACATAACGACATACAACGACACATAATCTGAGCACAAACTATGTGCAAGGGGCAGAGGGGTTGTATTTAGTGCCTTAATAATTTATACTTTGTACTGCAACTGGTGCACTGCTATTTATATGATGGATTGGTCAAACTGGATACGCGAGCGGTTTTCTGCTAAGAGTAATGCAGTAAGAGCAGTATGTCACTGCAGTAAATATTGTGGGACATTTAAGCAGCACAACTAAAAACTGTACTTTTAAACTTGACAGGGGAAACAGAACTTAACTTTAGCTTCTGCAATGCTCAATGAAGTTACGCTGCTCCTTGTGTATAAATGTGCACAGCGTCTCACTGAATGGGGAGTCAGACAGCAGCTCTGCACTGCTCTCTGCTACGTTCACATTTTACAGCATGTCATTAATATCTTTCTCATTAATGATGTATTATTTTACACACCTGCAACCCCCACCTGTGTCCCTGTGTGTGTGTCACAAACATAAACATATAAAATGTATTATTATTATTATTATTATTATTATTAATAAACAGAGTGTACACAGGTGGGCATCCCGCTTTACTATCTGAACAATGCGCCCTTTAAATAGCAGGAAAATACTGCACCATTCTGACCAGGTATTTGATGGTCAACAGTGCAATTGCTTTCTGCTGCCTCAAAATAGCAATGTCCCTGACCACACCTCAGTCAAAGACCTACATGCCTATGGGTGCACAGATGGGCAGGGTTGCTTACACTGCAAAGGCGCTGGCTGTGAAAATGACAACTGTGTTGATCCAACACAAGCACTGGGTGATAAAACGACTATGCATGATTTATCGATATATTTTCAAGCAAGATATAGATTTAGACAATACCGTATAATCGATATAGGGTCAAGTTGCGTTACATAAAGCTGTTCTTGGAAAAAAACATGCCAGTGTGCATCTCTCCTCTCTCACTCTCACTCTCTGCACAGCTCCGCCCCTACTCACTGACTCACTCACATATTCTCCAGCAACATTAAGAGAGACACAGTGCTGCTACTTTGTTTAATCTGTCTGTTCATTAGTCTACAGTATGACATCAGTCTATATGTTGCTCATGCTACGCTAAATCAGTCTGTGAGATGAATGAAATGACAACAGTAGCACACGTGCAGTACAGTGCTGCGCTGCATGTGTGGAGGATAGAGCTGCTTGATTCTGTCAGGTGAGTGTTTGTTTGCTAGTTTGTGTAGTTGTAGTCTAATGTGTGACATTGAAACAGTGGCTGTATGCAGGCAATAGATGTGTTTCAAAAAATACAGAGACTACACAGATGTTTCATATACAACATGTATATAAAGCAGACAAAGTGTCTTTCGCACTTTCCCTCCCTCGGCCTCTCTGTTGATGCTATGTGCATTAATAAGATTAATAGCCTAAATCCATAAAAATATTTCAATCATTTTCCAGCACTAGATTCATTTGAAAGGCCATGGAAAATAACTTTTTAACCCTGTGAATCCCGAATTCATGCATGTATTGTACTTCACAAATGAGGCTACCACATCACCAGTAAGTAAAGCGTTTTGGATAAAAAACAATATGAATACAACCTTTGTATTTAAAAATTTGCCTTGATGTTCTTGATGAAGATTTGCTGCAAAAAAGAGCTGAATACATATTGCTCTTAAATCATCTGTGTGTTTGTGAACACACTAATGACACTAATGTCGTGGGCGACATTAACTGACATGAAACAGGACTGAGGATGACGGGCTTTCAGAACACTGCAGCTGCTCCAGTGTTTGGTTTCTTTAACTTCTCCTTGCAGTGATGACCTCATATCCCAAAGGGCTTCGGCCTCTTCTCAAGGCGTGCCCTCTGCCCAGCCTGCTTCTTCAGCCATGCCTCCATCCAAAGCTGCCCCTCTCTGTCTGCCCATCCAGATCATGCTGCAGCCACTCAGCAAGAGGTTCAGATACCACTTCTACGGGAACAGACAGACCAACTCCCTCAGCAAGGTCTCACACACAGAACACACATCACATAAACACACAGTCAAACTCAGTAATGTCAGACTTACATTTTATACACACCACTGAAACCAAATGCAAAAACTTTAGTTAATGTGTATAATCCTAGCAAGGTTAGACACATAGACATGTCAACAATACTCATAATCCTGATAAGGAAATGCTCAAGGGGTACTTTGGATCTTTTGGAGTGGGGTTGTATGAGGTACTTATTTATAGTCAGTGTATTACATACAGTAGATGGCAACTGGCACGTCTCCAGTTTGGAGAAGCAGATGGGACTCGAGAGTACTGCCGCAGAAGCTGAGCAATAAACTGCTGTGGATGGAGTCAGCAACAAAACATATGTTAGCTACTTAAAAAAAAAAAAATCCTACCCCAAAAAATCTGTCGGACAGCCCTTTTCAACAGGGAAGATGTTAACGGCTTCAGTTCCCCATCTTGTCAAAGCCACCAGACTTAATTGAGAAAAACAGTGATTTAAGCTCCCAGAGCCAAGAAGCTGCTGGTCTACCGCTGCCTCGATCACTTAGTTTGATTGTGTATTGTGTGACTTTGGTGAATTTGAACTAATCACCTTAAACGCCAAAAGTCACACATAACACAAAATAACTGATCGAGGCAGCAGTAAACCAGCAGGTTTAGTGTTCAGCGATGTTAAATTCCTGATTTTCTCAATGCAGACTGGCTTTCAAGAGAGCGATATAACAGCTTCAGTTCCCTTTAGAAATCGCTGTTTGATGGTGAGGCAAAGCAATGAAAATATTCTAAATATAGTATACGCTTAAAGTGATAATGATTTTTAGGTGATTAAAATTTGTTTTGTTGCTAACACCTCCACAGCAGTACATTGCTTAGCTTCAGTGTCCCCTAACCACCCCTGGTACTCTGCTGGAGTACCAGGGGCACAGAGTATTTTGGAGAGTGCTAGGGGCATGAAATATCGGTTGGGGTACCATGGACACAAACTGAGAGTGGGTACGCAGGACCGGCTGGTGCGCCAGGTTCCAGGGGGTGCTCCAGGCTGGAAGATTGGGGCCAGAGCCCTGGAGAACTGGAGGGTTTGGGGTTGGAGCCTCGGAAGGGAGGGTAGGGTTAGGATCAGGGCCCTGGAAAGGGGAAGGTTAGGTGGGGCCAGGCCAGGGATGGAAGGCGGCCTCCAGGACTTTGGCCTGATAGAAGGCTCCCCAAGGGGCCAGGGTAGAACCTGGAGGGTCGACTCTGGGACTGGAGCTGAGTTGGGGGCTTGGGAAAGGCGCCTGTGGGGCCTGGAGGGCGGCCTTAAGCAGTTTGGTCCAAAAAAGGGCTGCCTGGGGCCAGCTAGACACCTCAGGGGATTTTGGACAGGGCCTGGAGGGGAGCATTCAGGAATGGAGACCCAAAGAAGGTTTCCTGTGATCTTGGGACTCCTCAAGGGGCCAGGAGGCTTGACTCTGGGACTGGAGTGGAAATGGGGGGCTTGAGAAACCGGCATGTGGTGACTTGGAGGGCGGCCTCCAGGTGTGGAGCCCCAAAGGGGGCTGCCTGGGGCCGGCTGGGCTCCCCAATGGGCCAGGGTCGAGCCTGGTGGCTTAACTGGATCAGAGAGAGATTCTGAACCCCCTACAGAAATAACAGTGGAAAAAAAGTCTTTGGCAAAGCTTAACAATATCTCAAACTCCTGTCTGTGCATCTTTCAGCCGGAGTGGTACCTCACACAGGTTCTGATGTGGATGGGTAACAGCTCAGCTTTCATGGAGGAAAAGATCCAACCTATCCTAGACCGAGCTGGGGCCACCATCAGTGCCATGGTAAACTGGTCCATACTTTAATGCTTCAATCTCCTCTGGTTGAGTGAAGTCCAAACAGGTATTTTGATGTTGTTGTCTGTGCAGGTGGAGCTGTGTCGAGGCCTACTGACTCTGGTCCAGGAGAAGGTGGCCAGTGACGCTTCCCGGCTGCTGTACGACGATGCCCTCTTCTGTCACTTGGTGGAGGAGGTGCTGCAGTTTGAGAAGGAGCTGCGAAGCAACCACTCATACCCAGCAGTGCTGCCTGGTCTGCTTCACCTCCTGCTGGAAGACGCAATCCTTCAGAAGTGGCTCACTGTGGAAAAGAAGAGTAAGTACCAGGGTACCTAGCTGCACAGTTTAATGTGCAGAACTCTTATCTCACTCCTGCTTTTGCAGCAGTGTGATTGGCCTAAATTTAGAGCGCTGTTTAACCCCTTCCCAACAAGCTAGCATGACATGGTTGGTACCAATGGATTCCTTAGGTCCTCCAGTTTCATATGATAATAGGTATCTCGCTACACAGAAAAATATCAAGGGTTAGCATGATGCTAAAAATATCACAAACACTTTACATACCTTTTGCTTACACACTACTGTTACTGGTGTTATTTTACTTTTGTATTCATGTAAGTTTCTTTTTTAATTTCAATATCTGTGCATCTCACAGCACTGACAGACTGTATTGTACATCTGCATTCATTTCATTTTCAGGTAAATGGTTGTTACATCAACAAAAGTATACTTGATAGAGTAAGAGATGATAGCCAGTCCAACTGTAGCTTGCTAACTTGCTGATATGCACAAAACTCAAAATGTATAAAAAAAAAATAAAAGATCACCATGTCAACAGTGGAACAGAAATGGAGATTATTGTACAGTCAGCAATATCTAATCCCAAACAAACCTAATACTAGTCACATGTTCAGACATGCAGTCTGCACGGCCTCTGTAAGAACAGTGAAGGAGCATCCTAACCCTTCGTTCCTCTGCATACAGTGGCAGTGGAAAAGATGGATGCCATGCTGTCGGCTGAGGGAGCCTGGAGCTCTCAGTACAAAGATATCAGTGACATGGACGAGCTGAAGGCTCCAGATTGTGCTGAGACTTTCATGACTCTTCTACAGGTCATCACTGGTAAGACTACATATTATTTAAGTCACTGTCGGTATACTTTCTTATTTGGTAATGCATTAAATATCTACATGTAAAACAGCAGGTGCGTAAGCTTTAAGTGGCATTGTATTTGAAAACTGAAGGACTGACCCATACAGAAATTTAATTTATACATTTTTTCTACAACTGCATTAATTTCTACACTCTTACAAACTGTCATTTGTCCAGCAGTGTTTAAGGGGTGATTTATGAGCACACACTTACTGATCATCATTTGAAAAGCTCAATATCTCTCTATTTATGCTCTCAAAAACTTTGACACTACAAATAACTAATGAGACAACTAGGATTTGTACCCAGGTTCATCATAAACTCTGACATATTGATCTCCCTGTAATGAAGCAGAAAAATAACTTAATTAAAGCCTGAATTCTTTATTAATCTGCAACATGTTAGTCTGGAGGTTTAAACTCGTGTCCTCTCACAGAGTTGGTGATTAAAACTAAACTTTTATGTCAGTCAGAGTTCAGACTTTTTACTTACAGCACAGCTACGCTCACAGATAACTGAGCCTCCTGCTGTATACTGCACTAGGAGGTCAGAGACATAGCTGGGAGAGAGACCATAAAGAGCCTTAATAGTAATCAGTAAAACTTTAAAATCTATTCTAAAACATACTGGGAGCCAGTGTAAAGAGGCTAAAACTGGACTGATGTGATCATGTCTCTTGGTTCTGGTTAAAAGCCTGGCAGCTAAATAATAGATTTTTGATTCAGACAAGAAGAGAGGCTGTTGCAGTAGTCCAGGTGTGAAGAGATGAAGGTGTGTATAATTGTCTCTGTGCCAAGTTAGAAGGGGAAATAAGTACAAGGAGAATATGGGGCATCGGTAGCGTAGTGGAAAGTGCCGGCGCCCCATGTACAGAGTACAAGGAGAATATAATTGGTATATAAAAAATATATGCAATTTTTATCAAAAGACTGAGACTAAATGAAAATCAGGTGCCAAAAAACACCTTAGTGTCTCTCTGATAGGAAAAGATACGCTGTTTGCAAAAATATTATATAGGATAGCATTAGGTGGTACTAATAGACTCAGTATTTTAAGCATTTGCTGATCTGAATCCTTAAAGGCACCATGTGGAGTGATCTTGTGAGCAGATACACCTATTGTAGCTGTATAAATATATATACATTTATACACATATACATATTTTGAAACCTATATTATTTATGTTCATGTTGCCAGCTAGCGGTCGATTAGTTAAAGCAGCAGCATTACTCCATAGCTTCACCAGTAATTTCACAGGGACACCTTTAAAGCATGATAGATGTAACAAAATATTCTAAGTAAAAGTCTTGTGTTTCTTGTCATCCTGCTGCACTCAGAGCGGTACCGGGCCCTGCCCTGTCCTCCTGCACAACTCAAATTTCTGGACCTACAGAGAGAGCTGGTGGATGACTTCCGCATACGACTCACCCAGGTACTAATGCCAGAAAGACTGTGGTATTAATGAAGGAAAGACAGTTAGAGTGGACCTCTAATCAATGATTTTTTTTAACCAAACCATGACATTAGAATCATTTAAGTGGGTTGTGTATTAAAGACAGGTAGGCTTAACAATCTTTTTAAAACTCTTTGAAGAATCTTTTATGTTATGTCATGGTTATTATGTTGCACTGTTGTCCGTTGTCCTACTGCCTTTTTTTGTTTTTCAACTGTTTGAGCAGCAGTTTATGGGCTGAAATCAGTTAGAATACTTAAAGAGAGAAATGACTGATTCAGAGGTGGTTAATGTATTTTTTTGTTGCCCCAGGTGATGAAGGAGGAGTCTCGTTGCCCTCTGGGTGCTCGTTATTGTGCCATCCTTAATGCTGTTAACTACATTTCCACCATCCTGGGAGACTGGGGAGACAACGTGGTGAGTGGAGTTTACTGAATATTTTATTTCTACTTTTTTTGCCACAGCAGCAGCAGGATGTTGCCATGGATGGACAATTCTTAATTGTCACTCATGTATCAGTACCCCAAGCCCTATGTTTTTAGCTAATGTCAATGGGAAAAATCTTATCTAAACAAAGTCAGTACTGTCCAAGGGTCTCTGTTATAAGCATTAGGTATACATAGTGGGGTTCGTAATAATCTGCTCAAAATCCTGATTCAAAAGGCATTTAATTAGGTTGTATATTGTGCAGTTGCTGTAGTTTATGAGAGCATCTCAATACTATAATATCTATCACTGAATTTAACCATTGTAAAAATCTACAACAGTCATTCCCTCACTGTTATACAAATAGTTACTCAAAACTGCGACAAAAATGTAAGAAAAGGTAAGAGAATAACTTAATATACTATATTTCTAGACCCTACAGTAAATATTGAAACAGTAATATAATTTAGAAGAAAATAAAAACAGAAATTTGTGTGACTATTTTGCATTACCATGAATACAAACTGACCTGGGCGAGGTGTGAACGTCATGCTGCTTAAGAGAGTTAGGGCACTGAACTGATGGGGGAATTTATGTCTCTGTGCTGGTGACAGCCGTGGAAGCATTACGTGTTTGGGTTGTCTGTCTGTCCGTGCCATTCTTGTGAATGCTAAATCTCAAGAAGGCCATGAGGGAATTTTTTAAAATTTGGCACAAACATCTACTCAAGAACTAGTCTCGCTCACCAGACCGGCTGCTCCGACTCTCACTTTAAGTTTGGAGGAAAAAACGCCCTGGCTTTTTTTATTTCTTTCAACCAATCACAATCGTTCTTGGCGGTGCCACATCAATGGTGCGCTTGAAAACTGCTACACAACTGGAGGTGGTAGGGTGGGACTTCAGTGGGTGGCTCGTTCCACCCAATGAGAGGCTGATCTATGCAGCGAACTTCCGCCCACTCAGACTACTCAAGAACTAATTAAAATATAGTGGTCAAAGGTCAGTGTGACCTCACTAAACATGTTTTTGGCCATAACTCAAGAATTATTATGCTAATCATGACAAAACTTTACACAAATGTCTAATAGTATAAGAAGATGAAGTGATGACATTTTAAATCTGAAAGGTCAAAGGTCAACTTCACTGTGACATCATAATGTTTTGCAAAAACACTTTTCTTGCTATTAAAACTATTTATTTAAAACACCATATCTCAGGAACAGAAGGGGAAACATTTGGTCACATAGTGAATTGGTGACAATATTCTGGGTGCCCATCTTTAAACTTTGCTATAGATCTTCTATGCTGCTGGGGGGAAGATGTGTGTGAAGCATCCATGTTCTCACAGACATGGATGTAAACTGTAAGTGCAACTTGATGGGTTCGCTGAGGCATACAACTGCAAGGCTTTAATTCTAGTTTTTAAATCAGTGCCAATGCCAAAATGAAACTTCTCAAATGTTAATGTTGTCTAAACACAAGCAGCTGCAGAGGACATTTGATTCAATAAAATAAAGTCTGAAATTTGTAGAATTTTGATTTGATTCATAAGTTTTCTAATCAAACAATACATGTTCTGTTCAGGACAAGAACTGTACTTTATGCTCTGTACCTTCACAAAAACAACTGTGAGAATAAGCTTTGCTGTGCTGCCCGAGAGCAGCCAGTAGAGGGTGACAGTCCTGTGTTTATTCTCTCTGCAGTTCTTCCTCCAGCTGCAGCAGGCAGCAGTGTCTCTCGGGGAGGATGGGGTACTGAAAGGCCTGGGGGTGATGGAGGTGGGTCGCCTGGCTTCTCTGGAGGGCTCTCTGTTTGAAGGTCTGTTGGCGTTGCTGGATCGACTGAAAGGTGACATGATGGGAAGACTGCTGGAATGGACAATGAGAGAAATCACAGAAAAGGCCAAACCATACAGCCAAGACAGGTGAGACATTAGTCTGTAAATGAGTAGCCTACCATATTAATGCTTCTTAACCATCAGTTTAGGACATATTCTAACTCTATCCTACAGTTGGGATTTTAGCAAAGACAGCCCTGCCATATACTGCTGCAGCTGGTTAGAGTTAGGACAGTACTTTATAATTGAAATTCTTGTACCTCTACGCAAGTGACAGCATTGGTTAGAGGCATCATACTCGGGTTGCCCGCCCCATCCCGAATGCGATATCTCAAGAACGCATTTAGTGAATTTCTTCATCATTGGCACCAATGCCCATTTTGGCCTCAACTCAAGAGTTCATATGTTAATAATGAGAAAATTTCACACAAATGTTCATCATCTGACATTCTGCTCCCGTCATAATACCTACTTTGTCCATTGGATTTAAACTGATGTGGTTTTGGGGCACTTGAATGTTTACAGTCCTTTTAGTTTAAATCTGCTAACAGTTCAGTTTTTCAGGTGTATACAGCATTCCTGACAGGTTATATGATGGTGTTGGTCAGTCTGTCTGCTTTGCATCACATTTTGCTGCAATAAAAATGATAAAAGTCAGATGAACAGACTGAAAACTTATGAGGTATACCTGATGTTGACAAAGTTTTCCTCAGGGGAAATACATTGCAGTTGGAAAAAAGGTAATAAATTGTAATACATGGCAGTACATGTTATCACAATACAGCATATCACAGTATCACAATAATATCAAATTTTGGGTCCTCTGGCGATTCCCACCACTACTGTACAGTAGGGACTCAGACAGGATCCATGTTATGTGCCAGTCCTAAGAGTGGATGAGTATGTATTACCTGTTTTCACAATCTGGGGCTTGCTTGTCAAAAATCAACCAGCCAGTAGCAGATGGAGTTGCCAGAACCAAAACCTCAGAGATTAAACACCAGTTTATACATACCAAATGTTTCATGCTAAGAACAGAATATTATGCTGGGTACTGTGTCAAGACTAAAGACCTCTGAATTCAACAACTTGGCCACAATGTAAGCTCATTGTCACTTTGCACAACATGAAACTTAAATTCTGTTTGTCTTTCTGAGTTTCATTTTAGAAAACTAGAGTGACTAAGTTGTTGCCCTGTGTTTGACCAATTCATTAAGATGTGCATTAGGTGGTTGAATAGGTTTGCACTTTTGTCTTTGCAGCCTTGTGGCCTCAATCTTTACTGTCTTTATCACTATATGTTACTGCTTCTGAATGTTGTCCTGATGCTTACCTTCGCCCATGTAAAGCACTTGAATTGCATCTGTATTTGAAATGTGCTGTATAGACTGAGCCTCTTTGCCTTGCCTTTACACAAAGCCGTGGTTAGCTTAGTGATGACTTGATTCAAATGAAGCATTTCCAAGTGGCAGAAGTTACATAACAGTTTTTGGAAGTCGGCTCAGTCCCAGATGCTGACTAAGTAAAAACAGGGCAGCCTGCAGGAGGAGACAGGTTGCTGTTTACAATGCAGAAAGATCAGTCTAATGGAGCAGTAAGAGGTGGAGGAGATCTAAAATAGTTAGGAAAGACATTCTGAACTTTGGAAATCATTGCCTATGCCTTTTTCATTGTTCAGCTTTTGTCTCCTGCATTGTTCTGAAGATAGATTCATTTCTCCTTACAGTTTTTGTTTTGCTGATTTTACTGAACAGGCACTGACTTATTGCCTTTACATTGTCTTTTCTTCAGGTGGCTGTCGCTACCACCCCAGCAAGACCAGTCCACCATGACCCTGTCCAGTTCAGCATGTCCCATGATGCTTTGTGTGAGGGACAGGTTGTTGAACTTTCATCAGGTCCTGAGTTTGTCTCTGTTCCAGCTGGCCTGGCAGGGCCTGGCGGAGAGACTCGACCATGTTCTCTACCAAGATGTAAGAGATTAACATGCTATAAAAACCCACTGCACTGTTTGTGTTCCATGACTGTTTGTGACAGAGCATATTAAGAACAAACATTCAAACACCCAAACATTCTACAGTGGCACGCATAAGTTTATAGAGACATTGAAATTACAATCTAGATTTTGGTTCCTAAATGTTGGTCAGTCAGTGAGGTTTGGCTGCTTGTCTGACTAATTTGACTTGTCAGTGTTGGAGGGAAAATGTGGGTAGAGGTGATGGTACCTTGTCAGTATCTCAAGATCCCACTGAATGACCCCTCAAAACGACAGTACTTTTATTAGAGTTGGTTAGAAGCTCTTATTGTGACTTTTTAATGTTTTTGGCTGACTTATTTTAAAATGAGACTCCTGCAAAGGTATTCTACAACTTCAGACTGTATAAAATAACGGACATAGCCACCATGACGTCACCCATTAGTTTGTGGACTCCTCTATTGAAGTGCTGAGTTAGCATTTTGGCCGTCCCCATTCTTGGATTTTTTCAGTCAGAAGTGGCCAAGAGGGTGGAGCCAACCCTAACGCTTGCTGCTAGCTTGGTTTGCACAGTGCATTTACAGCAATGACTAACTGTGATAATGCTAATGCTATTTTTTTCCTAATGGAAAAACTGACTTCATATCATTAAGACAAAATGTACTTACTGGAAAAATGAACACCAGACTCCTAGGAGAGTGTTTTAGTAGAACCCAACACTGAACAGTACTTTCGAGGTGACCAAAACATTTCAATCAACTTTCATGAACTAGTGGGGCAGCATAGCTCACAAAATCAAGACAATTGTTCATTTTTGATAAAAGCACCAAATTTGGTACATATCTAGCTTAATATGTAGAAAATATCTGGATATCAGGGCATCGCACATTGGCATTCTGATGACCATGGCGGCAAAATCCAATATGGCCACCACCTGAAAACTGTTTCTGCCATAACTTTAGAACCAGATTTGCTACAAATGCAAGCTTGGTGTCTATTTTATGTTTTTTGACCACGAGTAATACATTGGAATGCTTATTGCTAAGTTGCATATTTCCAAAATGGTGGCAAACTAAAATATGGTTTTTTAACTTCATTGGCAAATTTGCTGTCTATTTCATATCTTTAAGCATTAGAAACAAATTGGAATACTCAGACTTATAATTTATTTTAAAATCATATTATATTTTATGACCACACACCCTGAAAAAGAGCCTGACATGTTAAAGAGATAGAACTGAAAATAAACTTAAATAGTGACAGCTACACCTGTACTCTGTGAACCTGAGGAACCATGATGTTGCAGCGATTTGTCAACAGATGACACCCACCTGTCCCTCAAAGCGGTTACGCTTTAAATTATACATAACTTTAAGCTTTAATAAAATGGAAGTGGGTGAGTTATATAAAAATTATTCCACTGTTCAGTTGTCATAGACGAGAATATTAGTTAGAGAGAGCAAAACCGTTTTTTTTTTTTTTTTTTTAACCAGGCTTTAAACATGTTTATTGATAAATTGACCTGCTCTTGTAGTCAGCCTCAAGAGGCCATTAGAGGAACTGCAGTTTTGGCACTTCCATGCTGGCTTTTTCCCAGTGGCTGCACCTTGGCTCCACCTGACTCACAGAACTTCACAGATGCCACCTTGTGGGGTGTTGGTGCACACAGCAACTACATCCAACATGATCCAAAGAGCCTTGTTGCCAGCAGCTGTAGCACATGTGCTGCAATCCACAATTATGGATTAAAACCTTACATAATTACATAAACCTAACATTACTGCATGAACTGACTATTCCCCACAATGATCCATAATGATCATGACTCATGAACAGTTTTTATAACAAATACACTTGATACACTTTTTTTTTTTCAAGACACCAGTTGCTTAGTGTGCCCCTGGATTGCCAGTGAAAACTTACAGTAAGCAATCACTTAAACAGGGGCAGGTAAGAAAAAAAACCCTACTTACCCAACTGGCCTACTTGTTCTGTGACAATGATTACAATTGAACAACTGACACTGTGGTTTCCTCACCATGCAGGTACAGTGACATAGGCTTAGTATGTCCATGTGTGTCTCTGTCAGGTGATCCTGTCGAATCATTTCAGTGAAGGTGGAGCAGCTCAGCTCCAGTTCGACATGACCAGAAACCTATTTCCTTTGTTCGGTCACTACTGCAAAAGACCTGAGAATTTCTTCAAGCAGTAAGTGTGTGTGTTTGTATGTGTGATCATAAGGTTGTTGTTCCCATGTGTACCTCTTCTCTCTGTTGAAGGGAGAAATTTGCTATGCGCTTCTTACATCTGACTTTAAAAAATGTATGTACCAGCTTTATTTTATGACATCACAACCTAGTGTGTTTGTCAGAAGAACCATAAGACAAATAGCTAAGATTGAAAAAATACAAACAAAACACAGTCAATGGAAAAACTGAATTAAAAATACTATTAAAGACTGAGAGCCTGCATTGTAATCTCTCTCTCTCTCTCTCTCTCTCTCTCTCTCTCTCTCGCCATAGTGTTAAGGAGGCATGTATCATCTTGTGTCTTAACGTGGGCTCTGCTATCCTGCTGAGGGATCTCCTTAAAGAGTCAGAGGACGAGACAAAAGACTGGACAGGTGTAGGAGATCCTCCACCAGAGTCTGCGCTCAATGAGTTAGGAGTTTACTGCTTGGCGCCCTGTGATGTGTTGATTCTCCTCAACCTCAGAGCCTCCTGGCCTGGACAGTAACGACACAACGGTGGCTAACGTTGTGCGTCAAAAATTCGCCCCTGTTTCAATGTACAACCCCACACTGGCAGTGGCTAGACACACATTTGCGTTCCTGGACACGCCACCCCACGGCACTACACAAAAATGTCCATACTCAGTCTCGCTGCCCCTGAAATTAGATGCACTTTCCCCCCACTCGCTATCTGCATGTACATACCAGCTCCCGTAGCAGGGCTCTTCTCCTCACCATGGATGCATAAAGAGAACTCTGTTGCGGTTGCTGTCTAGTGTGTGATGGAAAATAGATGGAGAGACTTGTTGTTGAGGTTGAGAAATATCCTGAGCTAAACGACCCACAATCCTGTCATTATAAAGACAATGACCAAAAAGATGTTGCCTGGCGAGTCACAGCTCGGGAGATTGGCTCTCCGGTTCAAGTTTAATTAGTGGCTGTCCACACATAATTTTAAGTTAATGCAAAGGTGGAGGAAGTGCAGATCTTTCAGTAAAAATATTAATAACTTTGTGTGGTCATCTGTTGATGAGCCGCAGCGCGACATGTCCGGTGTGTGCTAAGAGGGCACTTGACGCGTGTCACGAGATGTGCTACAGTGGCACCGGAGTGTTCTCAACTTAACAATCCTCCTGGCAGTGTTTGCTGGTGGGGAGTGTGCATCAGGTTGAACGCTTGGCAGCATATTTGTCAGTAGCTTTAATTGTCTTTGTGAACAAGCCAGGTAATATTTGTTGACTTTGGACTGTTCCAGTTATAATGTTGATACTATTGTCATTATATGAACTTATTATTGTGCACTATTTCTGGGGACCCACTTGCCTGTCACCACAGTTGGCTGAAGTATACCACAATAAAGCAGAAGTAACATATGTTATAATGGATTATGTAATAAACCCTGATAACCTGTAATGGTTTCAAAATACTGCTCCTGAGCGGACTCTTGTCATTTTTGCAGTGTTGTTGCATGTTTTTGGCCATAACTGAAGAATTCACATGATAATTATAACAAAATTTTGCACAAATGTCTAAAAAGATAAAATGATAAAGTGACAACATTTTATATCTGAAAAGTCAGAGGTGAGCTTCACTGTGACATCATAATGTTCTGCAAAAACTGTTATTAAACATCATAACTGAGGAACAGAAGGAGACATACTGAACTGGTGACGCTAGTCTTGAACTGCTGATTGTTTAGATCTTTTGTGCTGCAGAGTTGAAGATGTGTGTGAAACATCCATATTGTAGCTTCTTTGCAGCAACATCTATATTTGAAGTTTTGTCTACTGTCATGGCTACATGTGAGTCTGGACAGACATGGATGTAAACTGTAACTTGACTGGTTGATGGGGCATACAACCATGAAGTGGTGAATCAAGTTGACTTTAACAGTAGATTTATATATCATCACACCACATTGTTTAATTACTGGTTTAAAACAAGTCAAAATAAGTTCAATGGCAGAAGAACTTTGTATGTATCTTTACCCTATCTGTCAAAGTGAGGCTTTATTTTATTAGTTATGTTGTCAAACCTACAGCAGTTTAACTTGCTTGTTTCCTACTATGGGTTCTAAAGTAACTAATAACATCATAGCCAGCTCAGATACAGTCTCATGGAAAAGTTTGGGCATGCCTGGTCAAAATTTTGTTAACTGGCCATTATTAAGTAAGCAGAAGATGAACTGATCTCCAAAAGGCATGAAATTAAAGATAAAACTTCTGTTCAACATTTTAAGCAAGATCAGTGTATTATTTTTGTTGCTTGTTCACAGTCACCATTAAGAAAAACCAGGTGATGTAACTTATAAAGCTTTATAAATACTCTAACCCCTGAAACATTGTCCCAACAATTAGCAGCCATGGGCTCTGCTAAACAGCTGCCTCGCACTCTGACAACTAAAATAACTGATGCCCACAAAGCAGGAGAAGGCTATAAGAAGATAGCAAAGCGTTTTCAGGTCGCTGTTTCCTCAGTTCATAATGTAATAAGATGTATAATGTAATGTAATGTAATATAATAATGTAATAATTCATAAGAAATGGCAGTTGACAGGAGCTGTGGAGATCAAGTCAAGGTCTGGAAGACCAAAAAAAAACTTTCAGAGAGAGCTGCTTGTAGGATTGTTAGAAAGGCAAAACCAAACCCCTGTTGAACTGCAAAAGACCTGCAGGAAGATTTATCAGACTCTGCAGTAGTGGTGCACTGTTCTACTGTGACACCTGTACAAATATGACCTTCATGGAAGAGTCATCAGAAGAAAACCTGTCCTGTGTCTTCACTACAAAATTCAACATCAGAAGCTCGCAAAGGAACATCTAAACATGCCTGATGCTTTTTGGAAACAAGTCCTGATGAAGTTAAAATAGAACTTTTGGACGCAATGAGCAAAGATCACTCTGCTGATGGAAGGTGCAGACAGACTCTGGTCATCACTGCTGCATTTCTCCAGTGTTCCAAATATCTTAGTGTTGTGATTATTTTGTTTCTGGCGTGACAAAAAATGTGTGTGTATCCCTAATGACATCAACCACACATATTATCCCGGCACAATCTAATCTGTAGCATTTCATTTACTCACTGTCATCCAGCGTTGTGAGAATATTTCTCCGACCTCTTTGTGTTTCCACCATTTTCTCTTCTGCTTAATAAACTCTTCAGCCACTTAAAGGTCCTCCTCCCTACTCCTTACAGTTTTTCACCATAGGAGCTCTCTTAAGGTCTAAGATGCTCTGTGAATAACTTTAATCTTTGCAGAGAAGTAGACTTAACTTTTAGGGGGAAATTCTAAGAAAACCTCACAATTTTAAGAATTTTCTTAGAATTTTGTCACAAGAAGCAACTCTTTGCATTAGGAAGCTTTGTGAATACGGCCCAAAATGATCAGGGCCCCGTTTCCCAGTTTCGATGTACTTTAGTACAAAGTACAAAGATCTCTAAGATATAGGCTACCTTAGCTAAGGGACTTCTTTTCCTACGAGTGTTTTCCACACTGTCCCTTAGGGACACTTGATTATTTTCCAGCGCGCCTCATTAGACTTTAGTTTGATCAATTTGTCAAGTATCTGTCAGATTTTCAGTACATAGTGGGAGGGTACAGCCTGTGGTCTCGTCAGAAAAAACATATCCTCAGTTAGTTAGCTCCGTTAAATGAATGAATGAATGGATGAATAAATAAATAAATAAATCTATATATTTATAATATTCAAAATTCATTATTATTTTTCATGGTTAATTTTAAACTAATTATGTAATTTGCGCAAGGAGTCTAGATGTGAATTATACTGCAACTGTCCATTTAAAAAGCATAATTTTGGCCTAATAAAGTTCAAACTGTGACAGGATGAACAGAGCGCATCACTAAGGGACAGCTTACCAGTGGTTCAGACCACCCTATACCTTTCAGAAGATATATCTTCACTAAGGAGACTCTGGGAAACAGCCCGTAAACTCAAGAGAGACCTTAAGATACAACTTACGATACACGTAGCGCTACGAAGACTCTGGGAAATGGGGCCTAGGACGTTTAACCAGCAGCTGAATTATTCACAGAGGTCTCCTTCTCTGAAACAGACAGATCAGCTGATTCAAACGCTAAGTAAAGCAGTTTAATATTAAAAATCTGTTTTTCTGACACCGCTTGTCACAGATGGGCTTCTAACTACGCAAATAGCCCTATCTCAAGTTAGTGTTTGGTTTGTCCGTTTTGGGCTACTGTAGAAACATGGTGTCTCCGTGATGAAAACCTGCTCCCTATGTTAATACAAACAGCTCATTTTAAGGTAACAAACACAACTGTTCTTATTTTCAGGTGATTATACACTAAAGGAAACATATTAGTTCCATTTCTGATTTCAGATCCCCCTAAATCCTACAATGGACCTTCAACATTTCTAAAAGATGGACACACTGTTCACATAAAGTGTAGTTTATGGACATACACACAAACAGTTGACACCTTTGACACACTGGGTGTTTTTATTGAAATATGCATAATAAATATCAGAACAGAGAAGTCAGTCCAACACAGACGTGAAACTCCATTTGTCTGGTCGCTGTCCGTAGCATTTCCTGTTTGAGCAGATCCACTCGGGGTTAATACCACTCGTTACATGAAGTGTTCATGTAATGACTTGGGTGTGTAATCCACCCAGTAAGCATTGTGCAGTAGTCTCAGGAGAAATCTCAATCGTCCAAAATGCATCTCCTCCTCCAGAAATCTGCCCTGTAGACTGAGCCGTCTGTGGAAAAGTTTGTAGACAGACACGTCCAGGATGAGACGAGGGGAGCTGTTATTGTGCTTTGGAACTGTGGACAGTCCTTAAGGTGAGGCATTAGGGGCACAGCAGCAGGAGAACACAGGGTTAAAACATGATAAAAACACATCAAGTGGAAATAGTGGTTACTGCTTTAAAGACATGAATGTTTCTACAGGCTTCATCAACCTGAAAATACCAGTGCTGCTGTCTGCCTGCCATGGATTAACATTAAATTAATAAATACATGAAATCAAGACATTCAAAACAAATCATGACAGACTGTGGCTCCCTCACCCTCAATACACCACAGAGAGAAAAATACTACAGGGAGCTGGGGTTGCAAAGACTTTATCGCCTCAGAACTCATCTTCCATCTAGAAGTCATAAGCGAGAGTCACGATAAATACATCTCAGTCTACATGTCAACATGCACTAATGAGAATATTTACACCATTTCTCAGAAAGGGTTCATTTAGACAGTGGTAAGTCTCTACAGTGGCAAAATCTATCATGCAGCTTAAGTTAAACAGGAGAACGAAAAATAGTTGTTACCACTCATCTCTGCTGGCTGCTGCTAAGGTTGAGTTTAATTCTTCCTGTTCCTCCCTTGGAATCTGACAGAAGTCATGTTGCATTTATGTAATACGAGAATTATCAGCTGGCTTGTAACATCACACACTTGCATCAAATGAATCCATTGTATGCTAAAACATAAAAGGATAAGACTAATATAGTTTTCATTTTAAGAAATCCCATGAAAAGACCAACACACACAGTATACCCATGTGCCAAAAAAAGAAAAAAGAAAAAAAAAGAAAAAACCTCCTATCGCAGTAAATGCCCTCTTGTGAACAAAATATGTATTTATCCACTGCAGAAAATAGTCCCGTCCCATTTCCTCCTGTGTTTTAAAGATTTATGCTAGGGATGCACGATATTGGATTTTTTGCGGATATCTGATATACTGATATATAACAATTTATTTGGTCGATAATCTGTATATCTACGTTTTTCCACCAGCAGAGGGAGACATGAAATAGGATACTTTCAATGTATGTAATAGTCATTCATTGTGCAAAATTAGAAAAAGCATGTTGGCTGATTCTGATAGTTAATTTTAAAGCCAATATCTGCCAATACCAATGACATACCGAAATTATCATGCATCCTTAATTTATGCCTTTTCTAACAGACAGGGCAGGGAAGTCAGAAAGTATTGAAATGGGCTAAGGTTACGGTCACGAGTGAAATTAACACTAGTGAATATTCGCCTCCAGTTTACTTCCATTCAGTGTGAGCAGAGGGGTGAACTAAACGTTGCTTGCAGAAGCAAGGCAAATTTGCATCTTCGCGTTGCGTGGAGTTTAACTTTGGTGGACTTTGACTGGCGAAGTCGCAGCCTCAACCAATAGCAATGTAGTATGTGTGGAGGAGACACTGATTGTTGCCAATACTGAAAGATAATGGCCATGAAAAATACAAACCACCCCACATGAGAGATGCTGTCCGACCGGCAGTGAGTCCGACACAAGCATTAAACATTTGAAAATGGAACCGGTAACGTCATATTTCGTGGTATTTATTAGCAAGCTAGCTAAAATTAGCTAGCAAACTAGCTTTCTGTGTTTATCACACCCAGCACTGCCCACATTAGGCACAAATATGACCTTGGCAGATGAGTCACTTGTCTGCATTCACTCGTATGATCGTAAGTTAACACCTTATTGGTCTTGGTCTTGTCATGGGATTAGTTGCCAAAACAAAACAAAACAAAAAAAAACAGGATAACACCTTTAAAATTTAAGCATTACGACTATCTTATTTTTATGTCCAAGATGGAAGAACTACTGACACCTGCTGTTAAGTTTGACATAAATGTTGCATTACAATACTGAAAGCACATCCATGGAAGGATTTATGCAACATATTGAAGCCTAATGCATTCACTTGAGAGTTCAGTCATTTTAGTTTGAATGGAACAAAAAAAAAACACTCTTGTTTTTCTGAATTTAAATCAGAAGTATTAATAAAAAAAATAAATGAATAAATAAAAAACCGAGCAGAATTTGTCATAAAAATGTCAATTCGGAAAAACAAGCAGAATTTTTTTTCTAATGAAACTGAGATAATAATGTTGTAAATTCAGAAAAAAAACAAGAAGAGAATTTGGAAAACCTTTCTAATGAATCTGAGAAAAAAAAATTTGATTAAAAGAAAAGCTGAACTTTTTCCTCAATGAAAACTTTTCCCAGAATTCTAAAATAATATCATTAAAAACACAAAAACAGAGATTAATTTGTTTTTCTCAAGTGAATGCATCATGCTAATGTAAACATGTCCCATAGGTAGACCAAACTGCAAGCAGTTGATTCTCTACAAACTCTCTACTGTTAGCATTTCTATCTCAGTGAGTACTACATTCATTTAGAAACAGGAACATTTTGCTTACTTGCGTAAAAGTTCTCTCTTGACCTTGGGAAAAATACTTCATAAAATACTTTATAGTTTTTACCACCAGAGGAAGCTAGTAAGTGAACCTTGACTTCAGATTATTTTGTTGAACATTTAATCTGTTACTAAAGTGACAATATTGGCATTGATAACTGTTAGGAAAATATAAATTAATGTTTGAGGCACACACGCATTCTTACCAGGATATACCTGCACTCTTACCAGGACAAACACACACACACACACACACACACACACACACACACACACACAGTTACAGTACACTACAGAAACCAGTTGATCACTTTGAAAACATTAAGTCGAAAGATATAAAAATAAATGCAGGGCAAAAACATGCACCAGAGCATGACCATCCTTGAAATATGACACACTGAACCACACACACATACACACACACACACACACACACACACACTGGAAACAGCATTTTAAACAGCCAGGTTGGTGCCTGTAGTTCAGGCCATGCAGCCACAGGTTCAGCTCCAGACTCTGAGCCACATCACTGACATCAGTTTTTGTGTTCATCCATAGGCTGAACGAAGAGAAAATGCCCAACACAAGTCCAGTGAATCAAAAGAAAGAGAAGCATGGAGAGCTGGTGACTCTGTAACACTCAGTCACTCAGTAGGTTACAGAACAGAATCCTCGTTCTAGTGTGTCACTGATCGCTCAGTCTCTTCCTGAGATAGTCTCTTCTTTCCATGTCCCATAGGCATGCTTGCTAATGCTAACGCTAACATGGGTGTAGGGATGGTGGCGCTATAATCGCCAGTTGCAGGCAGGAAAATAAATCTATCACACAGTTTTTGTACCTTCTGAAGGCAGACTAGGCTACACAGCTACCACGTCTTCTGCTGCTACTTACATTTAAAGAAACATCAGTGGTTTCACCCCCCCCCCCCCTCCCCCGCCCCACCCATTTTAAAATCTACAATACTGTCAGCAATTTTCCAAAGCGTACTTATGTTTGTTTGATTTTCTTCCCTCCAAGCAGCCACTGTGTCAGTTATTTTTAGTACACTGTGAACAATCATCAACACTACATCAGCATTACATGTTGGTGCATTTTAAACAACATCCATCCATCTTCTAACCGCTTCATCCTCTTGAGGGTCGCGGGGGGGGGGCTGGCTGGCTGGAGCCTATCCCAGCTGACATCGGGCGAGAGGCAGGGTACACCCTGGACAGGTCGCCAGACTATCGCAGGGCTGACACATAGAGACATACAACCATTCACACTCACATTCACACCTATGGACAATTTAGAGTTATCAATTAACCTAGTCCCCAATCTGCATGTCTTTGGACTGTGGGAGGAAGCCAGAGTGCCCGGAGAGAACCCACTCTGACACGGAGAGAACATGCAAACTCCGCACAGAGGGGCTCCCACACCTGGGATCGAACCAGGAACCCTCTTGCTGTGAGGCGACAGTGCTTCAGCAGGACTATCGGGCTTGACAGTAGGAAAAATATGAAATACTCTGATGGATTACAGTGAGCTTTACATTGCTTCAAGATTTTTGGTGTAATGAAAGAAGTGTCACGAATGGCTGCCTGGAAGGTAGCAAATCAACCTTAAACACACAGTTTGTTCTGGAAAATTCTACACAGTAATGTAAGGTAATTGGGATGTGTAGTTTATGAAATAAAACATAATTAAGCACTGCTTGTAACTGAATTAGAAAGGGTCTTTCAGAGCCACAGGCGGGGTAATAATACTGCATCCAAGCTTATGGCTGATCCAAAGCCCTGAACTCTCACAGGAAGCAGTGGAACTTTTTGCTTTGGTAACCAAATGTCTCTTCAGTTTTCATTTCTTGTCCCTCACTTTCTCCTTCCCTTCTCATGTGTCTAATCCCAGAGGCTAAAAGTGGAAGGGTGGGTGAAGTTGTTGGTAGTGAGGAGAAGTTTTAGAGGAAAATGTAGAGCTGAGTTGCAGCCCAGTGGTGTCTCTTGGGGCTAAAGGTCGACGCCTTTGACCAGCGAGGCTTCCAGTGTGATGGGGAAGTCATGGAGCGTCTCCAGGACTCCAATGAGGGCGTTGACAGTGGTGCGGTCTCTGAGCAAAGCTGTGTCCTCATACATCCTCAGGATCACCGGGCACTCCACCAGCAGGGGGAGCCACTGGGGCAGCAGCCGGTCTCTGCAGAACGAATAGTAAAATGATGTTTGTACATCTGTGGCTGGAGTGATACATCAGTACATACTGACCCTCAGCAGAATGCCTATATAGTGCAGGATGCTGACTGAGATAAATGTCACCGACGTTGATGACTGTTGAATGTTTATTTTCTTTTAATATATAGAAAATAAAAGGATAGGACCAAAATTGTTTTTAACTTCTTACCCCTTTTGAACAACAACGATATTATCTGAGTAGCTTATTTGTTGCTTATATGTGGCTGAAGATCCCAGGTATTTTTGTGTCTGTATTATTTTAACCCATTCAATAAATTGACCTAAAATAATGAAAATAAAAAAATCTGGTAACACTTTCTATGAAGACCACATCTATAATGCTTTAAATGGTCAGCCAGAGCCTTCAGCTATCAGGCTCCTCTCCTGTGGAATCATCTTCCTGTTGCGGTCCGGAAGGCAGACACCGTCTCCACATTTAAGACTAGACTTAAGACTTTCCTTTTTGATCAAAGCTCACAGTTAGGGCTGGCTCAGGCTTGCCTTGTACCAGCCCCTAGTTAGGCTGACTTAGGCTGGGGCCCTCCTATAATACACTGGGCACCTTCTCTCCTTCTCGCTCTCTCTCTGTCCTTTGCTTACACTAATGTCCTGTTACTGCATCTCGCTAACTCGGCCGTACTGCATGTCACTAACTCAGCTTCTTCTCCAGAGCCTTTGTGCTCCACTGTCTCTCAGTTTAACTCATATTGCAGCGGTGCCTGGATAGTGTGACATGTGAGGTTGTGCTGCTGCCGTGGTCCTGCCAGATGCCTCCTGCTGCTGCTGTTATCATTAGTCATACATCTACTGTTATTATACACATATGATTACTGTCACACATGTATACTATCAGATATTAATATATACTTTCAACATATTGTACCACAGTAGCCGTAATTATAACTATAATATTATTACTTTCATTAATGTTGTTGTAAGATACTGTCATTACCGTCTGTCCTGCATCTCTCTCTGTCTCTGTCTCATTCTGTCATACGGATGACTGTTAATTCATCATGTTGATTTGTTCTGTACGACATCTATTGCACGTCTGTCCGTCCTGGAAGAGGGATCCCTTCTCAGTTGCTCTTCCTGAGGTTTCTACCATTTTTTCCCCAGTTAAAGGTTTTTTTTGGGGGGGAGTTTTTCCTTATCCGCTGTGAGGGTCCAAAGGACAGAGGGATGTCGTATGCTGTAAAGCCCTGTGAGGCAAACTGTGATTTGTGATATTGGGCTTTATAAATAAAATTGATTGATTGATTGACTGATTGATTATAGGGCCATTAATGGTGCATTATAATGCACTTATCATGGTCTATGACTACACTCACGAACACACATAATAATGCTTGCTGATGCATTGTATCAACATTATAGATGCGACTTATGATGAATTATAAGTGTCAAGTGTCTTATGGATCCTCTTCACTAGTTATAAAGTAAAGGTTGACTGATGAGGCTTATGATGCACTATGAATACCTGCACACGCCCATACACAACTGTAATCAAACTGTAATAGTCCATGCATCATTGTATGTGTTAAGTAAACTTAAGTAACTAGCTACATTCATTCAGTAACCGCTTAACCTGTTGAGGGTCGCAGGGGGCTGGAGCCTGTCCCAGCTGACATTGGGCGAGAGGCATGTACACCCTGGACAGGTCACCAGACTATCGCAGGGCTGACATTCACACTCACAAACACACCTATGGGCATTTATTTATTTATTTTTTTAAAGATATTTTTTAGGGCATTTTTTGCCTTTAATTGACAGGACAGTGAAGCGTGAAGGGGGGAGAGAGAGAGAGAGAGAGAGGGAGTGACATGCAGCAAAGAGCCACAGGCTGGACTCGAACCTGGGCCGCTGCGGCAACAGCCTTGTACATGGGGCGCCTGCTCTACCACTAAGCCACCGACACCCCACCTACGGGCAATTTGAGTCACCAATTAACCTGCATGTCTTTGGATTGTGGGAGGAAGCCGGAGTACCTGGAGAAAACCCACACTGACATGCACAGACACACACGCACAAACTCCGCACAGAAGGGCTCCCAAACCCTGGGTTTGAACCAGGAACCCACTTGCTGTGAGGCAATAGTGCTAACCACTATACCGTAGCTGTAGCTAGCTAGGCAGCACATACAGCACACACGTTATTATAGATGCATCAATATGTATTTCACTTAACTAATCACATATAATGATAACTTATAATACTGCATGGACTATAACATACAATGAATCCTTTCTACAGTTGACCGTTGAAGTGTGTATAGGCAGGTATAGGTTTTCATAATGCATTATAAGCCCCATCAGTTAACCCCTGGTATATAATTAGTCAAGGTCATCCAGGAGAGACTTATAATTCATTATAAGGAGAGCAGACACGTTCCAGGTAGTTGAACAACAGCAGTGTACCTGGCTCCGAGGCAGACCAGCAGCTGGAACTTCCCATCCTTGCCAATGTTCCTGGGGGTGGAGTTGATAGCGTTGACGTAGTGACAGAGTGATTGACAGGTCATCCCCAGGGGCTCGGCGGTCTCCTGAAGGTCTCCCATCTGGTCAGCTGACTCCATGTAGGCAACAGCCTTCTCTGCAGAGGGAAAGGAGGGCATGTTTCCTTTCACACTGTGCTTTAGCAGCTAAACAAACACTGCTGTGAGTGAAGAGCATGTGTTCTATACAGTCACCTAACACAACTTTCTACAAATGTTCATTTTGTCCCGACATAAACTGCTCTTCAGTGATACTTCAGTGATGCAACTCCTTCCCTTTTCACAAGTCTTTTCAGCAGACATATAGCAGACTATTAAATAATAACAATATACATGTGACAAAAATGTACACAGATGGATATGCATGAACAAAAACTGGTTTAATGAATAAAATTCGATTTTAAAAAAGTAAAACTAACACGTTTCCCCATAAATCTCCTGCAATGGGCCAAATAAATATTTCATCTTCTCAGCAGCAGGTGGCACTGTCACTCCACACTCACCAACAAAGTCCCACACAAACATCGTCTTCTGGAAGAGTCGGGCAGACTTGAAGCCGTGATGGAAGAACTGTTCCAGAGCTGTCACCAAGCTGTTCTCTCCACACAGCAGGACGGTCAGGCTGCCTCTCTGCAGCCACACAGCCAAACAGCAACACATGAAACACACACACAGAACAAAAATCAGCAGGATGAGGAGAGGCAACTGAGCTCTCTCTACATAAACTCTGCCTGTGCTTTAATTTAAAATTACTGTGGGTCTACAGCTATATTTACTAGTACACATACTATGATATAGGGCTGGGCAATATATCAATATTATACAGACATCATGATATAAGACTAGACATGGTCTTAGATCTTGGATATGACAACATGGTAAGTTGTCTTTGTTGGTTTAAAGGCTGCATTACAGTTAATTGATGTCATTTTCTAAACTTATCAGACTGTTCTAGCTGTTCTATTGACCCACTTGGTCATTATATCCACATTGCTGATAATTATTAATCAAAATTATCCTTGTATAGATATATTATTATGGTATACAAGGGTAAAATCCTGACAGTATCATTTTTAATACCATATAAAAAACAGATGCTCATCTTCCTATTTAACTCAGATGGAGAGGCTGTACTGAGGATGTATTGTATGTAGCGCACAGCACGCACCACCAGGTCAGTCTGCACTGATGGAACAAGTAGCTGACGTGAAAAACATGGTGACTACGAGTGGTGGGGATAATGTAACAGGACTGTCAACAACCAGCAATAGCAGAGACAGACCACAGGGAAAACTGTGTTACTGTGTAACACTTTATATCTGTCATAATATAACACTACATCATATTCATATTCTTATATCAGCCTGTATACATATACATGTAAATATCGTTAGAAGTGAAGATACCCCTTGCTTAGGTGTGCCTCTTTCCTGGGTGCCAGCCTGTGCAGGATAAACCACAGTGAACCAAAAGAAATCCAAGGTCCAACACACATCAGGATACTCAGACTGACACTTATTGTACTGACAGCTTACATTAAAAACACGCATGTATGCCGTAATGTATGCAATCTGGATCTTCTTATCCTTACCTAAGTTTAATTGTCTCTCATTATCTCATGAATAATGAGAATAATATTCATAATGACATTTTGTATGGTAGAATTATAGTTGCTCTTGCCTTTGTTGTTGATGTTTTGTAGTGCACCTGTCTGATTCTTGGATTGCCAGCAGGTGATGATTTAAAAGACACACCTGATGGCAGTTAAGCTCAGAGCAAATCTAATGAAGCAACAGGCGAAACATGTCGTTTGCTCCTTTTTATTTTTAATGTAAGCTGTTTATAAAATAAGTGTCAGTCTGAGTATCCTGGTGTGAGCTGGAACTTTGATTTGGTTTTGGTTCAGCTACATATCCTTACACATATCCTTTCTATTTATACTGTGCAACATTCCTGTGGTTATATGTATATATATATATATATATATATTTATTATTATTATATTTATTTATTTATTTATATACAGTACAGGCCAAAAGTTTGGACACACCTTCTCATTCAATGCGTTTTCTTTATTTTCATGACTATTTACATTGTAGATTCTCACTGAAGACATCAAAACTATGAATGAACACATGTGGAGTTATGTACTTAACAAAAAAAGGTGAAATAACTGAAAACATGTTTTATATTCTAGTTTCTTCAAAATAGCCACCCTTTGCTCTGATTACTGCTTTGCACACTCTTGGCATTCTCTCCATGAGCTTCAAGAGGTAGTCACCTGAAATGGTTTTCCAACAGTCTTGAAGGAGTTCCCAGAGGTGTTTAGCACTTGTTGGCCCCTTTGCCTTCACTCTGCGGTCCAGCTCACCCCAAACCATCTCCATTGGGTTCAGGTCTGGTGACTGTGGAGGCCAGGTCATCTGCCGCAGCACTCCATCACTCTCCTTCTTGGTCAAATAGCCCTTACACAGCCTGGAGGTGTGTTTGGGGTCATTGTCCTGTTGAAAAATAAATGATCGTCCAACTAAACGCAAACCGGATGGGATGGCATGTCGCTGCAGGATGCTGTGGTAGCCATGCTGGTTCAGTGTGCCTTCAATTGTGAATAAATCCCCAACAGTGTCACCAGCAAAACACCCCCACACCATCACACCTCCTCCTCCATGCTTCACAGTGGGAACCAGGCATGTGGAATCCATCCGTTCACCTTTTCTGCGTCTCACAAAGACACGGCGGTTGGAACCAAAGATCTCAAATTTGGACTCATCAGACCAAAGCACAGATTTCCACTGGTCTAATGTCCATTCCTTGTGTTTCTTGGCCCAAACAAATCTCTTCTGCTTGTTGCCTCTCCTTAGCAGTGGTTTCCTAGCAGCTATTTGACCATGAAGGCCTGATTCGCGCAGTCTCCTCTTAACAGTTGTTCTAGAGATGGGTCTGCTGCTAGAACTCTGTGTGGCATTCATCTGGTCTCTGATCTGAGCTGCTGTTAACTTGCGATTTCTGAGGCTGGTGACTCGGATGAACTTATCCTCAGAAGCAGAGGTGACTCTTGGTCTTCCTTTCCTGGGTCGGTCCTCATGTGTGCCAGTTTCGTTGTAGCGCTTGATGGTTTTTGCGACTCCACTTGGGGACACATTGAAAGTTTTTGCAATTTTCCGGACTGACTGACCTTCATTTCTTAAAGTAATGATGGCCACTCGTTTTTCTTTAGTTAGCTGATTGGTTCTTGCCATAATATGAATTTTAACAGTTGTCCAATAGGGCTGTCGGCTGTGTATTAACCTGACTTCTGCACAACACAACTGATGGTCCCAACCCCATTGATAAAGCAAGAAATTCCACTAATTAACCCTGATAAGGCACACCTGTGAAGTGGAAACCATTTCAGGTGACTACCTCTTGAAGCTCATGGAGAGAATGCCAAGAGTGCGCAAAGCAGTAATCAGAGCAAAGGGTGGCTATTTTGAAGAAACTAGAATATAAAACATGTTTTCAGTTATTTCACCTTTTTTTGTTAAGTACATAACTCCACATGTGTTCATTCATAGTTTTGATGCCTTCAGTGAGAATCTACAATATAAATAGTCATGAAAATAAAGAAAACGCATTAAATGAGAAGGTGTGTCCAAACTTTTGGCCTGTACTGTATATATATATAAATAAAAAGTATATATAGTGTATACAGAATGATATGATTTTATCTTACATGTATTTTTGCTGTGTTTTTGTCTTGTCTCACTTCATTGATCACCTAATGACTTTTTTTCTTATCTTCTGCTTCTGACTCTTGCACTGCTGTGACATGTAAATTTCCCCACTGTGGGAGTAATACAGTTTTATCTTATTTTATCTGATATGTTGAACTTGTCAGCAAACAGTTGCAAAATGACTAATCCATGAGTTACATAGCAATGTTATTATTCATTTGGAGTCTTTGTGTCTGTGTCCACTCGATGAATCTAAGTCTATATTCAGCTGCTAAATATTTACCAGCTAACTGTGTGTGTCTGTTGTTTGTAGCGTACAGTGACTTTTCAGAGCTTCTTCTCCAAAAAACAGCAGAAAACAACAACAGGAGAGCAGTGAGAGTGAACCAGAAGCTGTGGGCTGGACAGATAAACACTGAGCTGACACTCTCTATTAAGATTCATAAAGATGAGGGATGCTGCAAATTCAGCTGATCATTCACTGAAGCTTCATTGCTAGCAGAGACACTTCTTACAGTCACAAATTTTTGATTTTTGTCCAGTTAACAAATCAAGTCCTAATCCTTTTATGAAGTAATTCTGTAGAGCCAATTTTGTTAGATCCTCATTAATCCACCTGCAGCTGCCCACTGCCCAAGAGTAGAATTAAGTGAGCCAGGAGTCCCCTGGACTACTTCTAACTTCTCTCCCACTGAGGCCCTGTCTACATATATACAGACATTTTCTGAAAAAGTATATTTCCTCTATGTTTTGGCCTCTCGTCCACACACAAACTGAGTTTTAGGTCCCTAAAACTGAGGTGTTTTAAAATGCCTTTGAAGGTAAAGATTTTTTAAAACTCCGGTTAATGTGTATCTGTATGGACATGTAAAATGGAGCATTTGGGAAACCATTCTGTCATTTCCTCAATTCATGCATGCCCGTTGTTGCTTTGTGTATTGTGTAATTACCGCCCTGTAATTGTATGCCTCTGTGCACCAGTCAAGTTTCTCTCCCAGATTACAAAGATTATTCCGTGGAAACATAGATGCTTCATACACATCTTTCCTCTGACAGCACAGAAGATCTATACAATCAGCACAGTTTCAAGGTGGACACCCAAGATTCGTGTCACCAATTCAATATCTGAATCTAATCAGTTCATTATTGAATCAGAGCAGATGTTTGTGGCAAATTTGAGGAAATTCCCTAAAGCTGTACTTGAGATATTGTGTTCACCAAAATAAGATGGATGCAAGGTCACAGTAACCTTGACCTTTGACCACCAAAAACTAATCAGTGCATTACTGAATCTGAGCAGATGTTTGTGCCAAATTTGACAAAATTTCCTCTAGCTGTTCTTGAGATATTGCTTTCATGAGAATGAGATGGATGCAAGGTCAGGCTGACCTTGACCTTTGACCACCAAAATCAAATCGGTTCATTTTGGAGTCCCGGTGAAGATCCAGGTGTCCTTGAGATATCGCGTTCACGATAAGTGTGGATGTACAGACAACCCGAAAACATAGTGCCTCCGGCCAGGGCTATTGCTGGCATGGAGGCATAAAAATGGTGGTTTGTTTATGTTGGGTTAGCACGGCTTGGTCTTATGACTACACTTAAACTTAGTATTGCTGCACAACGTCACAGATGAACAGAGTCGTCTACTGCGCTTAGAGTTATTTGGTCCATCAGAAACAACGGTTTTGGATCAGGCCCGGTCATATAACAGCAGATGGTGGGACACTTCCCAGAGTGGGACTGTTGTTAATGATGAGTTGAAGCATGCCCAGAGCATCACTCATATCACTGAGTGAGTTCCTGAGCCCTTATATTGAAGGGGAATGAACGTTGATGAGACCTCCGGATGGTGTTTTGAAAAAGGTAATGTTTTGTTCGCCTGTACACTTGCAACAAGAGGAGACTTTGGCAGCAGGTTAATGCTGGCGAGTGTTAAAATATCTCCATATGTCATGGTGTAGACAGGGCCTTAGGTGCAGCTGGTTAGCACTGAAATCCTTATCAATCTATAGGAGTTTCTCCGAATTGGGCTAGTTAGGAACCAACATTTAGCCGTATAACACTGGACAGCCCCAGAACATGATCTTACACTTTGAGACTGCTGATGCTACAAATCCTTTTACTGTCTTGTAGAATTTCGAGTCTTGCAGTGTTCTCCTGGCTTCACTGTGGCAGATTTTCAGCCTCTAACTACATGAAAGCAGTACTGTCTGGTTCATGGCCTCTTGCCCTCCACTCTTTACTCTCTTTCCATCAGTCCACTGACAGAGAGCACTTAGTGAGCTGTGGCTGCAGGACTGCCATTAGAGCAGCTATAAAACACCACTTTACCGACTACAACATCATGAACACAGTCAGTGGATAAAGACAGAATTAAATGATGAAAGGTTCAGAGAAAGTACAGCAGTGATGAAGCTGCTAAAAAATGAGTTCATTCATTATCAGGCAGACACCACTGAGATTGAGATCAGTCACTCACCTCTTTCTCTGGCTTGTGGAAGTGTTTGACAATGTTGTTCACAGCCTCCCCGATGGCCTCTTGGATTTGTGCTGATGTTGGTTCTATAATTAAATAAATAAAGTAAATAAAGAAAAGAGTTTCATGCTAGTGTTGGAGATATCAGCTGTAGAGGTGCCTGCCTTCTCATCTATATAATGAATCAAGATGGCACTCTGCTTGTGGGGCTCAAAGTGCCAAAAAAATGCATTTGAAAAACTCCACAGTAATGTGTCTTTCCAGAAATCATGACCCGGTTACTCAAGATAATCCACAGACCTAGAGCAGTTTGATGTAGGAACTACTTTCTGTCTACTGAACTACACCTGCCAATTGTATCAATACGCAGCAGGAAGCATGCATCCACTGCTAGTTCACCTAGCACCACTAAGCTAGCTAACATTACAGCTCAGCTGAGGAGGACGCCATTAATGTTCACATCTCGCACTGTCACAAGCCTCTCACCCATGAGTAGATGCACACTTCCTTCTGTGCATCGATACAAAAAATAGTTGCTACATGAAACTTTAAACTCCCTGCTAGTGTTATTTTGTCCTCTCTACATTAACTCTACTATTTACAGTCAGAATTGTTCTGCATCTGAGTTGGCAGCTATCAGGAGCTGAAAGCATTTGATGCATGTGAGTCCTGACAAATACTGACTGTATCCTCGTCCAGACAGTGATGTGATGCTGATGCGTCTGGTCTGGGATGGCGAGCGCTGCAGGGGGGGTGTACGGCAGCCTCTCCCAGAATCGTCTTCTCCGCTAGGTACCACCAGCTCACCGATCAGAACCCTCTCCAAGCTGCCATCATCCACGCCCTTACCAAGCCACCGACCACATGGAAACCTGGAGGGGACGGAGACAACAAAGTGCTGAAGGGTTTAGATGGACCTGCTTTTGTCTTGTTACTACATTATATTTATTTCTTTTCTTTTCACTTCCCCCATGGCTTGACCTTTTGTTGTTTGCATTTGTAATATTAATAACTTATATGATAAAAAAAATGATACTTAGCACTGTGAGATGATTAGATATTGTCAAACCAAAAATACTGCCATACTATGCTGTATCAATTTTTTCACCCCACCCCTAATATTCAGGTAGTGTGTATTTTTTAGAAAAGGACAAAAACCTCGAAGAGAGTTTATGTTTCTGGTTCCAAAACGGGTCATTTTTCTAAAAAGAACTTTGATATTCGAGATATATCAATAAAGAATTAAAACGTCAACCTCAGCACTAAAGGAAAAGTCAAGTAATTACCAAAGTGTTAGGAATAATTATCTGGGCACCGTGGATATTTATACAAAATTTTGTGCTGATCCATGTGGTCAATGTTGAGATGTTTGACAAGTGAAAACTCTGACCTGCTGGTGGCAATAGAGGAAAAGTCAGAGGACCATCAAAGTTGTTGGAATGTATCCTCTGGGGACCTTAGATATCTGTTCATCTATCTATCTATACCGACCTGTACAAAATGTCACGGTAATTCATCAGACTGTTGTTGAGATATTTCAATCTGGGCCAAAGTGGTGGAGGGACCGACTATCCTGAGCTGCTAGCACGGCTAAAAACACACAGGCTGCACTCACCTGTAGGTATGTCCTGTGATCTCATTGCGCACCATGACACAGTCCACCAGCCATTTAGCCAGAAGGCCAGCGTTATCGTGACCCAGCTGCGCAGTGGTCAGCTTCCCCAAGTTCTGACACTGTTTACAGACACACACACACACCAGAGAGAAAATGTAGTTGATGCAAAGCATTTTAATAATATCATAATGCAATATCAAATCCTACTTTCTATACTCTATCGGTGTATCCTGATGTACAGGACTGTTACTACAGTGCTGCTGCTGTCTGCCCTTGAACATAAAAAGTGCCTACTTCCAGAATGATTATATTGGACTGTCTTTAAATTAAAGTGAATAGACCTCTCAGTTACCGTAAAACTTCAGTTAATAGCCTAGGTTATTATCTGCTTAAATTTGTGACAGGCCTCTATATAAGACAGACCTTAATTCTTCTCACACAAAACTGTTGCTCAGCAAAGGTTGGGAGATAAAATCAAACTGTTTATTAAACCAGTATGAATATTACTTATTTAAAAATTAGGCTTCAGATACCATCTCAACTATGAATCATTCATTTGATCTAGCTCCAAAAGATAAGGCATCAGCAAGAGTGTTGTTGCACTAGAGGATTACAGCTCCTGACATACTGACACAACACCCTTTATCCTGTTAAAACAATACTCCCAACTTGGGTTCATTTTTATGAAAAACACTTTTGATTCTTTTGATCTGAGGACCCTTATGGACTAAAGGAATATGAATAGCTTACAGGATAATTGAGGAATGAACACATAATTTCAGGTTGCCAACAACCTGGTTTTATACATATGGAGAACTTCCATAAAAACAATGAACTACTTGGCAACAAGACCGGGAGTCTAATTGAGACTGGAGTTTATTTGTCAAAATGTGTAGCCACATCGGGCTAGTAAAAGGCACCTGGCATTTAAATGAAGTTTTAGGGTAGTTCAATGTAAGTGTGTTATTAAGAAGATTAAGAAGAATTAGTTGGGTTCAATCCTTAAACCTTTTCAAGGATGCTATCCCCAAATGCACTGTGCTGAAGTTTCCACACTTAGTAAGTCAAAGCATTTAGCTTCATTAAATTATCTGTAACCCAATCTCTTAGTAGTTTTAAGCAGTGCTCATACTTACAGTACAGGCATGAAATATACTACAGACAGCACTTAGATTCAAGGGTGTGACTGTAGCTGAATTAAAGGTGCTGTTCTATTCTTAAAGCACTTTCTAACAGAATAAAAGGCCAACTACAACCCACTCAAAAGTGAAATGAGGCTGACTGCATGACTGCAATGCCAACAGGGGAAATGGGCAGCAGGACAACTGGAACAGAAGCATTCTAAAGAGACAGATGGAGATAATGGCAGATGGATGAAAAGGGAGCAGGGGCTTCCTCTAACCTTGAACAAGGCGCAGATGTGTGTGTGAGGCCTGAAAGCAGACTGAGGGACACGAAAACACTTATTAGGACACAATGGATGGACATCAAAATGGAGGCGTGTTGATCTCAAAATCGAAAACAAAAATGTCCGCATGCAAACGGAATAAAAACATCACCTGTGTCAACATGCATCTGAACAGACATGCAGTGTGAGAAGGACAGTAAGAAGTCTCCAGCCCCACTGGGACTGGATTTATGTCTCTAAAGTAGGTCAGGTAATTTTAACATAACCTCCACTGGTCAGATCAATTTTCTTTATTTTTTGTGAGGTAAATATGTTCTTTAGATACATAGGATCCCTAATTACGAATTATTTTTCATAACTGGAGCACGGCGGCATGTTGACACTTTGTGCAGGAAGTCAGTTTGGCGTGAGAGACCTACAATTTAAAAACATATTATTTCAAAAGTGTTCCACAAATCAATTAATTCGCCTTCATTTCCTGAATCAGCTAACATTAACGCTATTCATTCATTCATGGTTTTCAGCTTACAAAAATAGAAAGTCGTTAGGCTATGGCATGTTGTATTTGTGGGGAAAGTGTGTCCAGCAAAATACAAGTGTTTTGTCAGTGAATCTGGCGAGTTTTAATGGAGCTGATTTGTGTACCTGTATTTGATAATGTCACTATTGAGCCATGTTTAATTGTGTTTCAGGTGTGTTTTTAATCAATCAGACTCTATAGCACGTCACAGAAATCTTATCGTCTACTAGTGTTTTCGAGGTGTAACTGCAAAGCAACAAAGACACACAACTGCACCAAGTATAAATACTCACAATGGCATGGGCCATGTGTGTAGACTTCGGCATAGGCTCTGCATAAGAGCCCATGCACAACTATAAATCTGTCGCTATGGCACTGATTCCATACAAAAGTATAATCTCGCTTTACACTTTGTAAAAAGTGCATTATGATTTGTTTAGGACACAAACATCAAAATTAAGGACTTAGGACTTGTCCGTCTTGATTTGGGACTTGAGTGCAAAGACTAGAGACTTATTTGTGACTTGCAAGTTAATGACTTGGTCCCACCTCTGGGTTGTGAAAAAACCAGCAGTTAATTCAGATTATCTAAATCACTTCATTTGGAGGTCAAACTGAAAGTGAGTAGGCCTACACCTGAAATGTAACTAGTAACTGTATGTGAGCATAACTACAGTCAGTACGGTAGTTCACATTTGAAGCAGGAGTTTAGGATTTAAACTGTGATAAATGTTCTCAACAGACAGTCGTGAGAGATAGGGCTGATAACTGTGTGACAATGACCAGTCTATCTAACTTTGAAATAAACTGGAATGACCCTTTAATGAAAAAGTAACACTACCTGCAGTTCTTTTAATGTACTTGCTGCTAGCATGCAGAGTGTGATGATGTCATAGTGACAAAGGAGCTAAACAGAGAGAGTGGAAGTGACACACAAAAGCAGACATCACCCAAACTGCACCGCACTCCACAAACCAATGACTGAGTGCTCAGCTCATGAGGGGTTTTAGGTCACACTACTCACATCAAAGGTCATCTCCAGGACATTCTTTGGGATCTGCATGATGCCCGAGTCTCCCAGCTCTCCTGACACACACACCCAGGGGTTTGAGGTGGTCATGGCGTTGCTCAGTTTCTTGATGGGGATGATGACGACTCGATACGGGATCACTGCAGGGGTGAACACCACGTCAGCGGCAGAACAGAGGAGTAAACACTAACATGCTCATTAGACTCAATCTAGGTTATCTAACTGGGTCAATTTAATTATGGAACCACAGATTCACACTGCAGCAGGGAGGAAACAGAATAACACATCAGAGACTTCAAAGCATCACCTGTGGCTGCACACATGCACAGTCCACATGCGCAGTGTTCATTTATCTGATAGAGAGGCTCAGCTGTTCTGGCAGCTGAATAATACATTGTGTTTTAAATCTTTGATTAAATTGTACATACATCCTCATGGTTTATTCATACTAATAGCTCAGCCAGCCATTGAGCCACATTCATCTGTTATTAACCCAATAACTCAGACGGGAACAAGCGGGAAGAGGAGTCTACGGTAATACACAAGGCTTTAGATGTTCCACAGGGGGAGTGTGGTGGTTTATAAATGCCTACAGCAGTCAGTGAGGATACATTCCAGATTTTTAAAAAGCTACATCTTGTCTTCATAATTTCATCCCTCCTTGTTCTACGTACCGGAAACATTTTACTCATCTACTTCACTACATCAACACAACTTTTAAATGTATATTACGCATGATTTTCTCAACCCCTCTCAAACATTTGTGTGAAGTTTCGTCGTAATTAGCATTGAATTCTTGAGTAAGGGCCAAAAACATGTTTTGTGAGGTCACACCGGCCTTGACTTTTGACCACCAAATTCTAAGCAGTTTATTCTTCAGTCCAAGTGGACGTTTGTGTCAAATTTTAAGAAATTTCCTCGAGGCTTTAGTGAGAAATTGCATTTACAAGAATGAGACAGACAGGGTCACAGTGACCTTGACCTTTGACCACCAAAATCAAATTAGTTCATTGTTAAGTCCATATGTCCATATGTTTGTGCCAAATTTGAAAAAACTCCCTCGAGGTGTTCTTAAGATATCGCATTCACAAGAATGGGACGTACAACCCAAAACAATGCCTCTGGCTACAGCTTTTGATTGCGCAAAGGCATAACAACAATTTATAGACTTACAAAAAAGCAATCCCTCTCGATCATCACTTACTCTGCCCTCTGCCTATATTTCCTTATTTTCTAATAATTTTGCTATGTTTGGGACTTTCCCAGACACAGCACTCAGGTAGTGACCAGGCGCCAGCAACATGCAACCAAGAGCAAGCTATAAAAATTGTGAATACAGCACTAAAAAAAAAAAAAAAAAGCAAATATAGCAAGGACAAACAGCAAGCAAACAAAGCTCATTCCAAAATGAAAGTGATTCTGGAGTTGGCTTTAACTTTCCTTTTTACGAGTGAGCACTGAAGGAAAGTATGGGGATGAGGAGTGACATGGAGTTGGCCTGTTTTTTGGTGGACAGGAAGGTGCCAGTGGTAACATTAGTTAGCTTCCTAAAGCCACAGCTGTTCCATACAACAAATAACATTCCTGCAGTAGTACAGTGTGCAGTGTATGTACAAGAGGTGTACAGAGGAGGAGACAGGTGAATAGAGGTCAGAGGTCACATGCAGCAGAGGGGGAACTCACTGATGGTGGTGAAGACGCTGGTGAAACAGAAGTAGTCGACAGCGTTGAGGGAAAGCAGGTGGAAGAGGAACTGCTCCTTCTCCTCCTCACAGCGCAGGAAGGCGTAACGTTTGTACAGCTTCCTGTAGAAAAACCACAGCACAGCATAGCCAGGTCAGGTTCAAATACACCAAAGTATCACTAGGATATCTCCATCGCCATCTGAATATTACCATCTGCTGTTCAAACTTTACAGGTATATATATGTTTAAGTGAATATGTCGGTGTAGGCATATGTATATGTTTATGTTTTATTAGTGTCACTTTGTGTTTTCAGCTTGAAAAGTGCTATACAAATAAAGTTATTATTATTACTATCATTACTATTTACTGTCTTAATATGTTTGAAGAACTTCTCAGCATGTGTCAGATTTGTGTTTGGATAAGTTCTCATGTTAGGTCAGGTGCTGGCTATAGATAGCCCAAGCGTCAGCCTCTGGGGCTGAAAAATGACACACATGTGCTTGAAGCTGGCTCTAAAACTGAGTCAGTTCCCAGCATCAGCGTGTTTACAGTTCATGAGAGTTAACTGTAATGTTTTGGTCACCTAAAAAGTCTTTCAGTGGACTAAAAGACATTCTGAGGAGTTGAATGTTGTTTTTCAGGTAAATGCATATTATTTTCAATGGTTTGAAGCCCATTTTTTTGCTAGCAGTACTTAGCACTAGTCTTATCACAGTAAATCATAGATGTACATGCACCGTGCTACCCAAGCTAGCAGCTAGAGTTAGGGTTATCTTCACAAGATGATGACGGCTAAAATGCCAGACTCAAGGCTTTAAAAGGGGAGTCCACAAACCAATAGATTACATCACAGTGGCTATGGGATAGCATGTATTAACTGCTTCTATCACAAGTAAACCAGAGAGAAAGAAGCAATGTGACTTTTGTAGGTGTTTGTTAAACTTTGTGATTAAAAAAAAAAGAAAAAAAAAAAGAATATGGTAACTTTAGACCCATTCTTTGTTTGTACACAGTGATAACATTTTGTGGGCGGCGTAAAACTGGTGGCAGAAAAGGACGGTGGTGGTGTCGATGTGAGCGCCAAATAAAACGTAAAAAGAAATATAGCGTTTACATTTCCCATTTGATTGCAATGAGTTGTTTTTATATCCATGACTTTATGATCTACTTGTGGCTGCTGAGACAATAGCCTATATAATGATGTTATAATTAAATGAAATGAAGACAAAACTTTATTTTCTACTACACATGGATCATAATGTATGGATGTATGCTTAAGTGTCTATGATCTTGCACTAACAAACTAACCCTGAGTCAGGACACTGAGTCAAGGATCCAACTAAAAGGCAGTAGAAGTTACAGTGGCCGGACATCTTCATATACCTTGTAGAAAAACCAAGTGTCTATATGAGGGAATAACTCAAGGTGCACAAATCTCTTGATGCATACAGTTTTGTTCTTTGCGGTCACGTCCAGGATGTTAAATACCGAGATTTGTCAAATGATTTTTGTTTATTATGGACAGACATGCTGCCAAGCCTGCAACAGCAAAACCATTTTTTGTACCAGGCTGTAAACATGCTTATTTCAGCTGTAAAGTTGGGCATTTTAACATGGGGAGCTACGGAGATCGACTCACTCTTTGAGCCAGCCCTCAAGTGGCCATTAGAGGAACTGCAGTTTTTGGCAGTTCCTCATCAGCTTCATATTTTGGCACACACATTGCTGTTAAGTGAATGCAGCTTAAATATGCTCATTGCTGCCTATGGTGGCTGATGGGGAGAAACACACTCACTGTACAAGTCTGTACCGTAATCTTCCACAAGGGGCAGCAGTGAGTGTATTCCAGCTAAGTGAACCCCAGTGTAGTCTGAGAGGGCGGAAGTTCGCTCCAGAGATCAGCCTCTCATTGGGTGGAATGAGCCACCTGCTGAAGTCCCGCCCTACCACCTCCGGTTGTGTAGCAGTTTTCAACCGTTTTCAACACGTCCTTTACTAACTTTTGTGGTGTTTGATTTTGCGGGGATGTAGCCATGTTTCTGCCATGGTTCGCGTCCTGTAGGCGATATTTTTGTGGGCGTGTTACACCAAAACCTGTTTCCCCCCGGCAATATTTTTGCAAGCGCACCGTTGCTGTGGCACCGCCCAGAACAACTGTGATTGGTTGAAAGAAATACAAGCAGCCGGGGCGTTTTTTCCTCCAATCTCAAAGTGTGAGTCGGCCCAGCCAGACCTTTCTTTTCTTGAGAAAGGTCTGGTGAGCGAGACTAACCCCAGTGAGGCTTACTCAAAGCTTACTAAAGGCCCATTTATGCTCAACGTTAAATACAGATCTGGATACGGACGGAGCCTTCTGTCCGTGCTACGCGTTCATTTCGTCCGTATTTCTGCACGTTTCCATAAAGCTTACGGATACGGGCCAAACGGAGCAGTACAACCGGGAATTGTGGGGGCAATGTTGCTGTCACTTGGTTAACATCCATGCCAACGTAAAGGGAGCATGGAAGTATGTGGGCAGTGACGGTAACATCGTTTGAAACGGACGTATACATTTTCGTACGTAAAGGGAGCGTAAATGAGCCTTTAGACAAGCCACACAGTGTGAGGTCTATGATTCATGTGAGTAAATTTTCAAACAGTATATTTTGCGTTCACAAGAGAAAAGACTTTAAGGATGGAACAAATAGTTGGTTTGTCAGATACATATCATATCTATTTATCATACCTGATAAAGAGCAGCCACAGTCTCCCATGAGATGGATGACAAAGAGATTTAATAGCACTCACAGAGAAAGTGGAATTACTCCAAAAGCTGTAATGTGAAATCTAAGGATGTCTTCACAACTTTGATATAATATTAAATTTGTTTTAATTATTAATAACTCATCGTTTGGCACATGCAACGATATTAGTCCAGCTGCTTGTCAGAGAATAACATGGAAATAAATCTCACCTATCAAAAGCACAAAGCGTGCGTATGTGTGAGTTTGGTTGATCATATGTGTGCTCACTTGGTTAAGGCTTGTCGGGACAGCAGCTGTTTGAGGTGTTGGGAGAGCAGCTTCTTCTCCAGGGACAGACGGATCCAGGCTCTTGCTCGTCCCACATCTGTCTTTATCTCTGACATGCTCTGGATATGCCTGAGGAGACAGAGGACAGAGAGATGGAAGCTCATAAAAACAGGCACCCTGGCATAAAAATCCACCCTCATCACTCTGACGTTCAGTGACTCTGAGTGATAAACTACCATAATTTATCTTTTGGTGTCCCCACTTCCATTAACCTACCTTATCTGCTTTTTTTTAGTCAATGTGTGGATGTAAAGATATTTTAGCCACCTACAGAAAACACAATAACGGTTTGAATGTGCGCTGTGTATGGAATATTTTCAATGCCTTGCCTTGCTGTCTGGCCTAAATTCCCCATCTATGCCTGCTTCAAAGCCACCATACTCCAATGACAACTAGAATTACCATCCCATGATTGTATGCCTCCACACACCAGTCATGTTACTCTTACACTTTACAGTCATGTCTATAAAAAAATGGATGCAACAACAGCACAGAAGATCTATACAATCAGCACAGTTTCAAGGTGGGCACCCAAGATTAGTGTCACCAGTTAAGTATTTGACCAATAGTCTCCCCTTCTGTTCCTGAGATATGAGGTTGAATAATGGCCAGAAAAGTGTTTTTACAGAACATCATGATGTTACAATGAAAATGCCATAAACTGTCATCACTTCATTATTTTATCCTATTAGACATTTGTGCAAAATTTTGTCATAATTGGCATATGAATTCCTGAGTTATGGCCAAAAACATATTTTGTGAGCTCGCATGACCTTGAGCTCTGAGCACCAAATTCTAATTATTTCATAGCTGTGTCCAGGTGGATGTCTGTGCCAAATTTAAAAAAAAATTCCCTCAAGGCCTTCCTGAGAAATCACGTTTACAAGAATGAGACAGACGAAGTCACAGTGACATTGACCTTTGATGACCAACATCTAATCAGTTCATTGTTGAGTCAAAGTGGACGTTTGTGCCAAATTTGGGAAAAAAAAAAAATCCCTCAAGGCTTTGCTCAGAAATCACATTCAAAAGAATGCGACAGACAAGGTCACAGTGACGTTGACCTTTGACCACCAAAATTTAATCAGTTCATTGTTGAGTCCAAGTGGACGTTTGTGCCAAATTTGAAAAAATTCCCTCAACAAATTCTTGAGATATTGTGTTCATAAGAACGGGATGGATGGACGAATGGACGTGCAGACAACCCGAAAACATGCCTTCGGCCATGGCAAGGCATAAAAACAGTAATTTTAGTTTGTGGAACATAGAAGTTGCTGGTCTACCACTGCCTCAATTAGTTAGTTAGTGTTATTGTGTGTTTTGGTGAATCTGATCCAACCCTTTAAACACCAAAGTCAGTCAAATTGTGTTCAGCAATGTCTGGCTTTGAAAAGCTGACATAATGGCTCCTGTTCAAAGTTTTTTTGTGTTTTTCTTTCTTACTTGAAACTGGGGTCTAAGGAAAATTCTGAGGATTTTAGGCTATATTAACAAAACTGACATGACTTGATTCCTTCATTTCCCAGATTGCTTTTCAACAGCACCCAGAGACGGAGGGTTTTGTGCTGTGAGAGAGAGAGAGCTGCAGGTCAGGTGATTATTTTCTCATTGTATTACTATTTGGTCTATGGAATATCAGGACAGTAGTAAAAGAGTACCAATCACAATTCCTCATAGAGCAAGTTGACATCCTCAAATGTCTTGCTTTGTCTGCCCACCAGTCAAAAACCCAAACATAAATTACTTTTGTTATCACTGAAAGTTGCCTGTGAGTTATCTGTTCATTTACTATATGGTCAGTGCAAAGACACAGCTTCAGATAGAGGAGCTAATTCTCTGATTCTGATGTCAGGCGTTGGTGTCAGAAAGCAATTCTGAAATCAGGTTACTGGAAGTGGAAAATATATGCCAATGTGCATGTAATTCAGCAATGAAATACCTCATATCCTGTATGAGAGACACACGTAGAGACGGCATCGCTATGGAAGAGTCAGACTTCCTCCTCTCAGGGACATGTGACACTGTTGAAGAGACATACAGGATATGATGGCTTTGTTACTATCAGAAATGTGTGTTAGACAACACAGGGCAGACAGTTAGTGTGTATGTGTGCGTTTTACCAGGTGACTCAGCCTGCTGCTGCTCCAGCTTCTCCTCTCGGGCCTGGTAGTGCAGCAGGTGGGACCACAGGGCCGACTTTCCCTGAGAGGTCACACAACACACATACAGACAGCTAAAGCATCCACCGATGAGGAGGAAGATTATACACACACAAAGAGGATTTATCAGGCAATAACCTCTTAACCTCAATATCCAATATGATCATACAAACCTGATTAAGCACAATGCGTTTATACTGACAGCAGAGTGTCTGTGTGCCATCAGATTTGCTTTATTATAAATGTGTAATGCATGTGCACAGGCTAGTGACAGTATGAAGCTTCATGTGTTTACCGGAGTGTTAAAGTGTGTGTGTGTGTGTGTGTGTGTGTGTGTGTGTGTGTGTGTGTGTGTGTGCTGACCTGTTTGACCTGCAGCCCGTGGCTCCAGATCCTCTCCAGCAGGTCACATAGGCTGGCGATCAGAGTGTTCTCCTCCAGTCCGGTGATGTTGGCCTCACCGTGGCCCAGCTCCACTGCCTCCCGGCCCATCTTCTCCACCAGCATACGTTTGGTCTGAACACACACACACACACACACACACACACACACACACACACACAAATGCACAAAGATGCTGTTTGAATAAGCAATAGGAGTGCCAGGATAACTATACATATGTTTTGAAGGGATAGTCCAGATGTAGAGTTCGACAGATCATTATCTGGAATTATTGTTTTTTTATTGTTGAATAATGTCAGTGTACTGAACATAGTGCCTTGAAACTCAATTTTTCAAAGTTACAGAGAGCATTTGTCTTTCATTATTCTATTTCAAACTAACTTATTTTTCAAAAAAGCGAAATAATTATACTGAGGAATCCAGAAAATGGACTGGAGTTACAGCCCCACAGCTGTATGCCTCCACACACCAGTCAAGTTTCTCTTAGAGTTTACATCTAGTTATGGCCAAAAACATACTTTAGACACATAGTCACACTGAGCTTGACCTTTGACCACAAAATTCTAATCAGTTCATTCTTGAGTCCAAGTGGACATTTTTGCAGTTTGAAGAAAAGTTTTGAAGAAATTCCCTTGAGGGGTTCACAAGGGTGGGACAGATAGACAACCCTTAAACATAATACCTCTAGCCATGGCTATTGCCGGCACTAAGGCAAAAAACTTGATAAATAAGTAAAGAAAATGCATAAAAAAGTAATAAAGCCTACCAGGTGATATTTTATAATGCAATGTCATACGGATTACTGTAAATTTATTATGTTGATCTGTTCTGTGCGACATCTATTGCACGTCTGTCCGTCCTGGAAGAGGGATCCCTCCTCAGTTGCTCTTCCTGAGGTTTTCCTTATCCACTGTGAGGGTCAGAGGGATGTAGTATGCTGTAAAGCCCTCTGAGGCAAATTGTGATTTGTGATAGTGGGCTTTATAAACAAAATTGAAATTGAAATGTAAACGATAAACAAATTTGACAATAATTTAGTCTTGATGCAACATGATGAATGAACTCTGTCTCCCTGCATGCATTATTCATGAGAGATGAAAGCCCTCAGAGCTGGGTTTGTGAAAACCACCCAGTGTGTGAGTGTGTGTGTGTGTGTGTGTGTGAGGGGGGGATGATGTCAGGAGGTCAGTGAGTGTACTAATGGATCACAGTGCAGTGACATGCTGTAGCTTTATGTTTCACCTTCATGCGACACTCCTTGAGCAGCCCCTCCACAAACTTCCAGTTGGTCTGGGCGATAACGGCAGGAGACAGATCAGACAGTTTAGGCTGTCGCAGGTTCTTCCCCAGGCTGCGGGCCTCCTGCATGTATTTCTGGAGATCAAACAGAAGCAGTTAGTGAGCCCTAGTGACCATGCACTCTGATCAGGCCTCAACAATACAGGCAGTAGGAGAAAGGATTTATCTATTGCTTAGTTTTTAATGCACACATGCTAAAAGGTTGAGATATTCAACTTCAGTGTACACACAGCCCTGCTGTGAGTTAACACTATGGGTCAAAAAACAGTCACTTCCACCTGACACAGATATCTTCATCTGCTTTCAATCAGCTGTTGCCATTTTTTAAAGTGACAAACAGTGAAAATCAACACTTCACAGGACTTGATTGATGTCAGGTAAGAGGAGAAGGTGTGACACAGGAGCGGAGTGAAAGCTGGGGCGTCCTTTTACAGGGGGTATGTGCATTGGGGTGTGTTGGGAGGTGAGCTTGGTTCCCACTAAAGTCATAAGTGAAGAATCAAAACTTTTCACAATATTCTATGACTCAGATTACATCCTTGTAGTAAAAACCTTTTATCTGCTCCTGCTTTTGGTTAATGTAGTGTTTCAACTCAGATATCTAAGTGCAACCTTTTTTTAAAAATGAACTTTTAGGCTGAAATCAATATATACTGCTACCATCAGTGGATTTGCCAGTGGAGGAACAGTTCATGTGTGCAGTGCTTTTGGGAGGAGTTCAATTTTGACATGCTAATATGCCTGGCGACCAGTGGCTAACAGTCTTCATTTTTTAGTCTCTCCAGGATGTTGCAATCCCAATAATTAACACAAATTTAGCCAATTCTCATGAATTCTGCACTATAGGGATACACAATATTGGATTTTTTGCTGATATCCAATATCGGTATATAACAACATACTTGGCCCATAACAAATACCAATATATCCACTTTTTTTCCCACCTAATTTTTGTGATTATCAAGTCTCTTCTGTGGTGCAAATAACATGATATTAAGCATGCATATTCTTATTGTGATGGGCCACCAGCAGAGGGAGACATGAAAAAGAATGCTTTTAAATGTATGTAATATTCATTCATTATGTGAAATAACAAAAAGCATTCTGATGGCTTATTTTAAAGCTGATATTGGCCAATACCAATGACGTGCAGATACTATGGTGCATCTCTACTGTACAACCTTGCAATTTTGTCCAAATCACAGCAACTTTACCATGACTTTGGCTACCCAGATCTGAGGACCAGGGATTGACATATGCATGTAATCCAGCAAAATATAATCTCATGGTATCAGCCTCACTGTTTACGGTTCAGTCTCTTTACACCAAATCAGAGCTGGATTATACTGCTACAGCAACCAGGACATTCTACTACTGCTGCTGCTTCACATTCAGAGTGGAAACACTGGGGCTCTGCTCTGCTCTAATGTTGCATTTCTGACAAAGCACCAGCTCAGTGAAGGTTTGGTGTAGTATTAAACACAGGGTGTCACAAAATCAACCAGGACTGAAATCTTAAGGACAGCAATGGATAAGGATTGAATTGCACACAAAATCTTCGGGAACCCTGGGTAAGAGTGTAAGGTGTGGGGGTGGAGGGTTCTGAGAGAGGGAGTCCACTACACAGGCAGGTCCTCCACATACCAGGCAGGACGCAGAGGCAGATTTTTTAGGCGGTTTGATAGGCGGAGGGGACGCTTTGTCCCACTCCCAAAACGCCATGGAGTTCTGCAGGACCAGACAGCCCTCCACCTGCTGAGGAGGAGGAGGTGGAGGAGGAAGAGGGGTACGAGCCGACCCCCGACAGGCACAGGACGCATGAGCAGACAAGAGAGGACAGAACAAAAAGAGAAGAAATGGAAAAGACAACAGAAGGCAGCATGCACATGAAGACTTCAAAAAGGATGAAAAAGAAACAAAGAAAGCTCAAACAGAACAAACAAAAATATGAAGCCATGACACATACAGAGAAATTAAAGACATGAAGACTACATAACGTTAGCGAGCAGAGGAGGGGACAGGTTATGAGTTGGTTGTGAGGAGTTTTTTTTTTTACCTCTTTCAGATCGTTGTCGAGGCCCAGATGCTCCGTCTGTTGTCTGTGACGGTCTTTCCTTCGCTGAGCTGTCACCATCCTGTGAGACCACCTGCAGGTACAACAATGTGTAATTAGACCGGTTCGAAAATAGTTTTAAAACCCTTTGAAATACAAGTTATTAACACTCAGAGTTATCAATACTCTGTCAGACTACGGTCACTAGAATTCCAAAGTGAAAGTGCCTGCTATGTATAGTAGCTGCAGAGTCGCAGCACAAAACTCCAGAATATGGTGACGCCGCCATTCTACTCTTCTCTCCAAAGTAAAGATGGCAGTATGACTGTAGAGTTAAAGTTAAAGTTAAAGATAAAGCGTAAGCAGTCTACAGATAATGCGCATCATCGATGAATATCTTCTTGTAAACTGTCAAGTGAAATCAGTAATTGATGTCACAAATTTAATGGCGGGAAAAGTTCCTCACTTTGACATCCTTAGTAGGCGTACAGAACTTCCTAAAAAGTGGAACTATTCATTTTTTTTATATTTAATGAAAAGCATATTCTAAAATACAGCAAACAAAATGTGTATTTTCAGTCATTTCCCTGACATGACACAAGAAGCAACAGTGTAAAAATCAACTCAGCCAGCCTGTAAAGTGTAGATGTTCAGTGCTGACTTCATCTGCTGGTTTCATGTGTGTATTTGAGTCACGAGGTGGAAACTGACTCACTTGTTATTGGTCGGCCCCGTGTTGAGCACATCGGCCTGCAGTTTGGGGAAAAATCCCTGCTCATATTTGCCCTGACCGATCTTCATGTCCAGCAAGTGCGGGTGGATGGCGGTGTGGTCGATCTTCATCAGCCGCTGCTCAATGGCCTGAGCTGCAGGGGAGACACAATAATATCATGGTCAGACTAAGCCCAGCAGAATGTAGACATTTGGAAGAGTCCAGTAAGAGCATGTTACTGAAGGGAATTTGACACTGTTTCAACAATAGTTTCAAAAATATTTAGTGACACATAAAGCACTCCAGCTGTTTGATAACACACCTAATCCACTTTCATTAGGCCTCATTCATTAATATGTGTGTAGAAATGTTCTCACTGTGCACATTAAACAACTGCACACGTAAAATTACCATCAGATTCACCACACATGCGCTTCAGCCAAGGAAACAAATGGTGGACGGGACTTGAGAGGTTATTGGGTGAGAGCGGTCTGTTCGATGACTTAAATGCTATTCCAGGGAATTACGCAGCTGCAGCAAAACTTGTCTTGGCAGTTGACTTATAAGCCATTTGTCTTCACGTTATGTCGGTCTCTAAAGATGTGCTCTCAACTGAAAGCACGAGCTGCAATATTTTCCATCTAGGCTAGATATCTTAACAAATTTCTATAAAAGAAAAACAGGGACACTCCATTTTGGAACAACTAATAATTGATGAGGATGAATGGGCGTCAATTTCATAAGTAGTTAATACAATTGACCAATGCGTTAGTAAATTAACAGTTTTAAATATTGTCTATTAAAGCCTTTTAAGATAAAAATTGGTTTGAATATATCATGCATTTAGTTAAAAGGTGTGTGTTTGCATTTTCTGAGACAGTCAGGCCTTTATCATTTGTGCATTCAGTACATATGGTCTGAGGCAGCTCTAAATTTGTTTGCAGAGTAGGAACAAGTTCAGGTAAGAACATTTCAGCACAGATTTGTGTGTACGCACTGTTTATGCATGAGGGCCATTGTACTCACCAAAGTAATTATTGAGATCTGAGAGCACAGCAACATCTCTAAACCTTCACATGGTAAAATTATTACCCAAAAGTACTCCCACATTTCAGCAACTTGGCACTAGGACATAATGAGTACATACACTTCAGCTGCATTGTGGGAATGTAGCCAAAGAGATTGCTATGTAAACAAATGGAGAACAAGACCTGACAAACACGAACAATGACAAATAACTCTAACACACACACACACACACACACACACACACACACACACTGCTCCTCGCCTAATGAAGACAGTATAAGCAATATATGCTCTGACAGCTGCTCATTAGCCAAGAAGAGAAAAACTGGCTGGACTTCAAAACAGGTTGTTCAGATTCTAAATCACAGATGAAGTGTGCTGTGCTCTCATCTCACTCTCTCCTCCTCCCTCTCTCACCCCAGGGATCCACAAACACACTCAGACTTTCACCTGCTTTATTTTCTCCTAACATTGCAAACTACCTTATCGTCCATCTGTCAGTGCCACTGCTTATTGTCAAACTGTCTGGGTTATGTTGCCCCTGTTTGAGCACTGAACCTGTGTGTGACTGAACTCCTCAGACAGGAGCTGCAGTATTAATCTCAGCTGTGGAGTGAGCAGTAAGCGAGGGCACCGGAGCGAGTCGTCACAGGGGAAGGCAGGCGGAGGGGAAGGCTGCCTGTCGTCTGGGTAATTGGGTACCAGCATGCACCATCGCCCCCAAATAAGCTGCCCATCGGCACTTAAAGCTTTACATCGCTCGGCCCATTAGCATGAAACAGTGTGGGTCACAACAAGCCAACATGTGCGCACACACCAGAAGAATGCAGGGAAGAAGTGGCTTAAATGATCATTCATACAGAGGAAGATAATGATCGCAGCTAGTAAACGCTGCAAAACTGAGAATACTGAGGCAAACTGAAAGTTGATATAATCACTGTCTGTCCTGTCATATATATACACTCTCATGTTGAAGCTAATTAATATTTTCATATCAATGTGGGAAAAAATGACTCATGTGGAAGGTGTCGCTCATAGTGATGCTGTTCCCCTCAGCTTTATGTAGCATCTTAGCATCTTTTAGTTCATTGTTTTGCAGCAGTTTTTAGAGAAAAAGCTCTAAAAAAAACTGTATCTGCATCCACTACCTGTTCAGCAGACAGACAAACAGATAGACAGCATACCAAACGAGCTGGTGACAATGTGGAGCATTCAGCAACAAAGGAGCCACATTTTTTTCTCTGGAGTTGATGGAGACCATAACCAGAGCTAAAAAAAAGTGTGAACATGGAACTTATGTTCACCTGGTGGCAAGAAACAAGACTCTAGCTGAATGCTAATGTGCTACACGTGTGCCGGATTTGTAAGTAGGCAGCTGTTTGCTAACATTTCAATACCTTTAAAGGGGAAACTCTGTTAGTGTTGTCTGTACGGCTTGTTTCACAGCCCCCAGGTAACCAAAACATTAGTTAATGCAACAGCTTTACATGTTGGTAGGGATATTCTTTAACTGGACAGAGCCGGGCTAGCTACTTTCTGCAGCTTCCAGTCTGTATGCTAAGCTAGGCTAACCATATCCTGGTGCTGGTATTTACATACACACAGATATATGTTTTTCATGAAACAGCCTTATTCAAGCAGTTGCAAGCAGCAAGTGAGAAATATCTGAATAGGCTAACCTAACATGTTAACTTAGTCATTTCTGACATCACTAATGAAACTTTTAGAAACTTTATTTTTTGATAATTTGTTGGTAAATATTGAATATATATTTGTAGGCCTATGTAACAGTTTAGATTATTGCTAAAGGGGCTCTATGCAAAATTCTGAGCGCATGAGAACACAGCTATCAACATGGAGGTGGCTGAGTTGGCAGCTAGCAGCTAATGGTACTAACTACATAAACAACGGCAAACAACGGCAACAGCGCTGACAGAGCTAACTGTGATAACCGGGGGGGACTGAAAGGTTGGCACAATGCTTGTGTGATAACGGCATTCTGATATGAGCACAGTGCAGAGCGGTAGCAAAGAGCAAGCCTAATGCGGGTGCTGCCAGACCAGTTTACCACAACAATCTACAGAGAAGCTCAGATCAAACAACATTTTGTCAGGTTAGATATATGCAAATTACCATAGCATTTTTACAAAATCACACTTTTTGGTTCTTAATTTTTAAATACACAAGTGAGCCTGGAATCCTGCTCTTTTCCAGCTGTATGAACATCAGTAATCAAAAAAAAAAAAAAAAAAACCCCAGACACATGCAGCTTCATAGATTCCCTGTTGGCCTCCACCAGTCTGAGTCAGTCCTGACTCTGACCTCCTGCCTCATGCTGCACATTCAGCACCAATTAAAGGCTTAATGAAGGGAAAGCCAAGCAGCACTAATTGAGAAAATAAGAAGAAAAAAAGACCTGACCAAACACTCTTGCAGTAAGACAGCGTCAGAGAGTGTGTTTGTGCTTAAGTGAGAGAAAGAATGATGGAGTGTTTGCTGTGTTGGGATGTGGAGAAATGAGAAGTGTGGTTTTCTGGTCACTGGGGAGAGCTGAGCTGCTTCCACACGATAAATGAGAGACAAGAATGGGAAGGAGAAATGGAGGAGGAGGCAGAGAGATGGATGCAGAGTGTTTCTGTGTGTTTTTAAATTGCATGGCACAGTGCAATCCTGTCTGGCCTCGGCTGATGGATGATTGGTATGCTGTGAAGGACGGACGCACATGAACAGCATGCTGATCAATGAGCTCCTTTCCTGCTGTGAATCAAAACACTACCATTCTGGATCCCTCTACCGGTGGAGAGATCTCTCCAAACACTTTTGTTCCAATTCTAATCATGTGTCGTGTTAAATTATGCGAAGTAAAGCTCACTTGAACATGTTTAAGCACTCACACCTCTCTGTGCCGAGCTTACCAGACTCCTTGAGGATGGAGCACCTCTGGTAGCTGGAGGATCGGAGGCTGGGAGCACGGACATTGTAGAGGCGGGCCTTGTCGATGCGAGCATCAAAGACGCGGAGCAGTGGCTCTTTCTCCTCCCACTGGGACATGATCTTGTTGTCGATGAATGTGGCAAACATCTGTGTCTCGATGAAGTGGGAGAGGAAGGGCAGGTAGGGCTCCGGCTGGTCTGACAGGAATGAGGCCTGGAGCAGGCAGAGATACAAGTATAATATATCAGCTAACGGTGCAGCTTGTTCCGGCAAATTAAAGACAGCATCAAAAAAAACCTAATACTCATTCAATCAATGTGATCATCTGTGTTATAGGCAGATATAAAACATTTATAGTGTGTATTAATAGTACATTTACAGAAAAGTGGAAAAACATTTAGAATATGTCCACACTAAGGCAGCATTTTTTCATACAGAAACTAAGCTTTTTTTTAATCGTTTTTTAAAGAATGTTCATTTGTATAGTAGTCTCATGTAGCCAGATCTGTGTCAGCACTAGAGAAAGATCTGGAAGCACACATTATAATTCTGCTGTAGGGGAAAAAACACTCTGGCTTGTACTGTATGTACAGCAGCATTTATGGCTTCGCTCAAATAACAGTTTCCAGCTTATTCACCTGTTTGTCGAAAAAGAAAGAAAGAAATGAGACCAATTAAACTGTGAGCTGGTCTGTTCTGAATCACAGTATAGATAATAACAGGGCTGTCTTTCCCACTGCTGTGGCTGCCATACACATTTCTATTGCTTGCCAAGTTAGTGGGGATAGAGATGTTTACAAAAACTACCAACAAACATCAGTGCAGGTGTTTCACGAGTAAATTGACTTTTAAAATGTAAGTTTTGTGTGAATAAAAGAAGAGTGGGCAGGAGATACGTGACCTGACATAAACCACCTGTAGACTCACACCAGTAAGCCTGACAGTTCTATTGAGTATGTTCCCATTATTTAAGGGATTTTTTCAATATCAAACATTTAATTACTGCTTTATAAGATATAAATCTATTTACAACAGCAAAGCAATTGCCAAAAGTATGCAGTAGATGGCATTTACAGTATTCACAAGGGAATGTACTGCATGTGGTATGCAAACACTGTCATTTAGAGCCCCCACAGCGCACTTAACGCAGGGTGAAATTAATCACCCAGGCACGTGACATTTCTACCTGAATTTGTTTTCCAGTGTTACACACACACAATCCAATTTCACTCTCAAATAATTATTCAGATGACTATGTCCCAGTTCTCTCTTTCCTTTCTCTGTACAACATGGGCACAGTGTGTGTTAGCCTTTCTTTGCAGTAAAAAGACAAACACATACTTAAAAAACTACAATTACAGCCTTGTGGCTGTATGCCTCTGAGAACCAGTCAAGTTGCATTAACAGTTTACATTTGTATCTGTGAAAACATGGATGCTTCTCACACCCCTAGAAGCACAGAAGATCTATTGTATCAGCACAGTTTCAAGGTGGACATCCAAGATTAGTGTCACCAATTCATTATCTTCCCAAATGTCTCTCCTTCTGTTCCTGAGACATGATGTTCAATAATGGCAAGAAAAGTTATTTTGCAGAACATTATGATGTCACAATGAAGCTGACTTTTGACCTTTTGGATATCAAATGTCATCACTTCATTATTTTATCCTATTAGACATTTGTGTGACATATTGTCATAATTAGTGCATGAATTCTTGAGTTATGGACAAACACATTTTTTGTGAAGTCACAGTGACCTTCACCTTTGACCACCAAATTCTAATCAGATTATCGTTGAGTCCAGGTGTACTCACCAATGAATTCTTGAGTTATGGTCAAAAACATATTTTGTTAGGTCACAACGATAATGACCTTCTTCTAATCAGTTCATTCTTGAGCCCATGTGGACGTTTGTGCCAAATTTGAGTAAACTCCCTCAAGGTCTTCTTGAGATATTGCACTCACAAAATGAGACGGACACAAGGTCACAATAACCTTGACCTCTGACCACCAAAATCCAATCAGTTCATCGTTGAGTCCAAGTGAGAGTTTGTGCCAAATTTTTTAAAAGATCACTCAAACTGTTCTTGACATTTTGTTTTCTCAAAATAAGACAGACAAGGTCATAGTGACTTTGACCACCAAAATGTTAAAGTCGACATTTGTGCCAAATTTTCTGCACTCTGTGTTTGTGCTTGATTTCATCACCTTGTCAAAGTTGTGCATCTGCTCCCTGTTGGTGAGCCAGGACTCCAGATCTGGGGCGCTCTGGATGACAAAGGCTTCGTAGTCTGCAAACATGGTAGTGAAGCGGCTGGCAAACACCTCCCTTAGCTGGACATTCAGCTTGGCGTTCCTTAGCTCCTCCTCTTCGGCTGCAGTCCGGCTCCCTTGCCCCTCAGTTCCCTGAGCTTTGACTCCAGCCCTCAGGGCATCCACGCGGGCCACTGTCACCCCAGTGCGCTTGGTCAGGGCCTGTAGTCTTTCCAGTGTAGCATTTCCCTGCAGCAGCTCCAGCACAGCCAGCTCCTCCCCTGCAAGGTTGCCGTTACGCCCGTCATCCTCCAGCTGCCGGAGAGCAACAGTCTTACGCTCCCTGCCAGGGGTGGAGGGGGTGCTGCCGGGAGCGCTGCTGGGAGCACTGCCAGGAGTTGTGCGGGTCCGTGGTGGGGCCCCTGTGTTGGCAGAAATGCCAAAGCTAAGCAGCACCTCGCTGAGCTCCTGGATGAACTCGCTCTTATTGGGAAACTGGGGGAAATCCTCTGGAAGCTCGATGTAGTGGTTGTCAATGTCCACAAAGCACAGATTGGCCTGGGACAGAAAAATATATTATTACAACAATATAGTTCAGAAATAGACTCTACATCACAGTTTCTGAAGAAGAAGCAGGCTCAGTGTGAGCCCAGAATGCTGGGACAGGTATCATCAGCATGCATGTTGAGGACAGATTGGTTTTAGGAGGTATGATGGGTGCTGGGAGATGTTGAGTATGGAAAATGTGGGTCAGTGTGTGATTGATAATAGCACACTGTGGGAGATCAACCTAAATCTGACAAAATGGAGTTATCATCACACCCTTACATGGGATTAAAGTAAGACCTGATAATACTCTAAACCACTCAAAACCACAGGAACAGGAACGCACTCATATACGCATGCCAGAAAACACAGATATAAACTCTCATTTTAAACAGGAGTGATGGAAAACCTCCAGATTGAAATTTCCAGGTCAGACCCCAGTGTGTGGTGTGTTCATGTGCTGGTGGAATCTCCAACATCCAGATATGGGCTGCCCAACGTAGGCTATTGCAATGCTACAGTTTTATTGTTAGAACAGGTGGAAAACAAACCAGCTGTGCAATAACAACAGATTAATTTTCTATTTCAATAGTACAAAGCATGAAACCAAGCTGGGAGATCTGGAACATCACTACAGCGTGAAGATAAGGAATGCATCCTGTAAACTAGGATGAATGTTTCTAATGGATATTCTGGGTAAAAATCCTAATGTTCACTGTTGTTTTCTCTTCCAAATGTTGGGAGTTTGACTAACCTGGAGGTTTATTTATTAACTGTCCAACTGCTCATGTTTCTTGGATCTACTTTTAGCAATGTGTTTCCTGTTCTTGGCATTAGCCTTTAAAATATATCCATCCATCCATTTTCAACCACTTATCCAAAGCTGGGTATTCCAGATGCCCCTCTCCCCAGCAATGCTTTCCAGGCCCTCCTGAGGGACCCCAAGGCATTCCCAGGCCAGACAAAATGTACAATCCCTCCAGCGTGTACTGGGTCTGGCCCAGAGCCTTCCACCAGTTGGATGTGCCCGAACACCTCTAACGGGAGGTGCCCAGGAGGCATTCTGATTAGATGCCTGAACCACCTCAATTGGCATCTTTTTACGCAAAATAAATATTATGAAACAAAATGGTCAAGTTCTTGATTATGATTGGCTGAGCAGTGTTTGAATGTGTTGTAAAATACTCTACAAACACACAACTGTGACCACATTACAATTTCAGTAGTACTGCACCAATTATCACCTATTGTCATGTGAGATACAAAACTAAAGAGGGCAACAACTCAAGCCTGGATCATTTATCAATGGATGACAATGGTTGGCGGTACGCTTTGTTGTCATTCAATGAATGCATGAGGTAAAAAAAAAAAAAAAAATCAATAAGATCTACTGAAGACAAAAGCCATAATGTTGCCAGTGTCAGTGGGTTTTTTGTACACTGGGAAAGGGGCTAAATAGAGCCTATAGGGAATTATGTTTGAGCGGCCAGAGTACCTATTGTGTCCTGACACTTCATTGGAGAAGTGTCAGGACACCTGTCGCTGCTGCTGCCCAATCCACCAGCCTTTCATCTCCATCCTAAGTCGACAACTACAACAATGATCTAAGGTTAGTTAACCATGCATGTAACTTTAGCCAGCTTGCCCATTTTCATTTGTAGCCTATAATGCTCACTTTTCTCTCGCCGTGCTGTCGATTGCAAGCTGTGTAGTTGCAGTGTAGCTTGGCTACTCAGTAACCTGGCTACACTGTTTTACAAAATGATATTGCTGGCAAATGACAACAGCTTGAGGAAAGTGAGTGTAAAAGTTGCTGACGATAGATACATAATCTAACTGCAACATGGTGATGAGAACTTTCTGTTTCTTTGTCCTAATAGGGTGAATAATCCATTGGAGTGAACTTCTTTGGCTCTGTGTAATGACAGATTTGTAAAGCAGCTGGCACTTTCCACTGTGTCTGTGTGTTGCTTGGCAACCATTCTGCTAAATGTCACTGAAGAACTTCAGAGCCACTGCATGGATAACCCGGGAAAGACATTGAGTGAAACAGAATCAGAAAAATGTTTTTGCAGAACATTATGATGTCACTTCATCATTTTATCCTACATTTGTGTGAAATGTTGTCATAATGAGCGTATGAAATCCTGAGTTATGGCAGTTATGTTTTATGAGGTCACAGTGAGCTTGACCTTTGATGATCATATTCGACTCAGTTCATTCCTCAGTCCAAGTGGATGTTTGTGCTAAATTTGAGGAAATTTTCTCAAGGCCTTGTGTTCACGAGAATGAGATGGATGCAAAGTCATGGTGACCTTGACCACTAACAACCAAAATCTAATGAATTCATCCTTGAGACAAAGATTACATTTTTGCCATATCTGAAGACATTCTCTCAAGGCATTCTTTTTTAAAGATTGTTTTGGGCATTTTCCCTTTAACATGAAGGGGGAACAGAGAGAGGGGATGACATGCAGCAAGGAGCTGGGGTTAGAACTGAACCTGTGGCCGCTGCAGCAAGGACATGGGCTTTGTACATGGGATGCCCGCTCTACCAAGTGAGCTAGTGGGCAACCCCACTCAAGGTGTTCTTGAGAAATCATGTTTCCAAGAATGTGACAGACGAGGTCACGTTGACCTTGACCTTCAATAACCAAAATCAAATTAGTTCATCCTCAAGCCAAAACTAAAGTTTGTACCAAATTTGAAAAACTTCTCTTAAGGCTTTCTTTAGATATCGTGTTTACAATAATGAGACAGATGAGGTCACAGTGACCTCGCCCTCTGACCAATAACAGCTAATCAGTTCATCATTAAAAGGCCTTTGCACACTGAGACTGTTGAGTGTTGTACATCTAAATAAATACGACTTCATGTTGTGTCAATCACATTTACATACTGAGTGTAAAACTTTAGTCTCTCATGAAAATTTTCTGATCAGGTTTGATTTTTTTTATGTTTTTCACATCCGTCAGAAGCCTTAAGAGGGCTGTTTGACCAAGAATCAGTGAAGAAAAATGGGTGGCAGGAAAGAGGAACGGGGTGTACAGAATAATTTCATGACTCAGACAGCTCACTTTCAAATAGTAATATTCAGGACGATGATGAGGAAGAGGAGTAGGAGGAGGATGTGGACTGCACATAGAATGTGGAGGACAAAAAGGGAGGACAGCTCCACCCCTTCATGCAGCTGTGGTGCCAAATGAAAGACAGGGTGGGAGTGGTGACAGCCGGATAGGTAGAGATTGGAGAAAGGCAAAGTAGAAAATGTGTCTTTTCATTTTGTCACATATTGTGAATTTTCACAACAAATAGATCAATAAAACACATCAGAATCAGTGTGCAAGGTTTCTGTGCGTAACGCTTTTTGGATGCAAGATAAAAAAAAAAATGCATCTGAAAAAACAAACAAACAAACAAACAAAAAAACCCAGACTCAGTGTGCAAAGGCCTTAAGTCCAAGTGGACATTTGTGCCAAAATTCCCTTGAGGTGTTCTTTGGAAACTGCATTCAGGAGAATGAGACAGATGGACAACCTGCAAACATAATGCCTCTGGCTATGGCTATCACCGGTGCAGAGGCATACAAACTCTAAGGTTGAGGGGCATGAACTTTTTTCAGCTTCTAACAGGGGCCATGGCAGAGAAACTTTGAGAACCACTGCTTTCAGGTCACCCCTGAACTCAACTCAAGTCAGGAATCTGAACACAGAAGTATTTGTTGCCACTAAAACCTTCACTCTTCATAAGACTACTATATTCATCAAAGTTTTCAAATCTGGGTTTGGGGCTTGGTTAGGCTCAGATACTTTGACTTTTCTTCAATGTTTTGTGAGACGACAAAAAAAAAAAAAGAAAAGAAAAAAAAAAAGCTCAAAGAACATGAGCAAACTCTGCATATCACAAATCTTTGTCTCCAAAAAGGCTGCCCTAGTTTGGATCTAAAGCCCACTAGGAACAATTGTATATGTTCAAAAAGAAAAAAGGATGGATAATAGTGCCACGTATTCTTGTCTACAATACAAACAACTAATGTTATCATCTGACAAGAGGTAAAAAGTAGAAGAGCTGGATTGAAGTGCAGGGTTCAGAGAGGCAAACCTTGTCTGGCATTAATTCCCCAATTACATCCCTAGTTTCCTCTCTCTCATCATGTCCTCTCTGCTTTGCTTTGAGCCATTCTTTCATCATCAGCTCATTTCTAGGTCACCGCCACTTCAAAGGATCATTCACAAACAGAGAGATTCACCAGTCTAGGCAGGCGGGGGGAGCCTGTGCGGGGGAGGAGGGGGACAGACGGGCTCGTGGGTGCCCTGCTGCAGCCTCCTGCGTTGGCTGGGATAATTAGCATCCATACGGAATGTGCCGGATTAACAAGCGCTGGGAGTCGGGGGATGTAAGCAAAGCCGGAAGCCGGCGAGCCTGGATGTTCCGCTTTGTTGGGGCCTTATCTCACTTTTACACATGAACACACACACATGAAATGTGTTGGGCTAAATACTGGGTTAAATCCAGTGCACATTCACCTCCTCACTGTGTGACAATTGTAAAGGCCGAAATAAAAGGGCGTTAAGAATGCAGTGACTGAAATCCACCTCATACTCACGTTGCTGTGAGGTGATTTTGTGTGTGTGCGTGTGTGTGTGTGTGTGTGTGTGTGTATGGAAGTTGTTTTTAACAGAGAGGTGTTTCTTGCAATTTCCTGTCTGTCTAAAAGGGAGCCTTGTAGTCTGCCTGTTTGTGTGTGTGTGTGTGTGTGTGTGTGTGTGTGTGTGTGTGTGTTTGGTATTGGCCTTGGACAATGTATTGTCAGCAGTAATGAGCACTGACTGCAAACTGCTGCAACTTGTGCATGCACACACTGACAGTACTTGTTTTCCTACACTTGTGGGAACCTTCCATTTTAGTTTATGCGCTCACCAAGCCCTCCCCCGGGCCTAAATGTAAGCTTGACTCCAGTCATTAAACCCTGAGTCCCAAGTCCAGAGTCCTAGTATAGTCCACATACCTTCCACATTCCCCAGAGAAAGCCCAGGCTAACAGCATCATTTCACACTTGTATTAACCTGAGGCTTACACTAAGCTCTGGGGTTAACACTACATAGGTAGGCTGTGTACCTCCTGAGGAAGCTCCAGTTTGGAGCGGTCTGTGCCCTCTTTGGACTGCAGGCCCATCAGGTAGGGAACAGGAGCGTCCAGGAAGTGGAGGAGAGAGGCTGGCAGGATGGGAACATAGACATGCTGCCACTGGAAGGGAAACAGCAGGGTGGTGATGCCCTCAGCCACTGTCATCAACCGCTGGTAGTCTGACAAAAAGAGAAGAGAATAACAATATAAGAATAAGAATAAGATAATTTAATTTTATGTACAGCATATACAGCCTGTTCAGATATCTGAGTGAGTGAATTGCTTTGCAAATTTTGCATTTATGTTAAATTATTATTAATATTTTTATGTTCATAAAAGTACACATAAAGAACATACAAGAAAACATACATATGTATCGTTCAGGACCTTTTCCTCACTCAGAGGCTGTCCGTCAGAAAACTACTATCTATTATTCAGGACCTTCACCTTGGCTTGATCATGGGTCATTCAGCAGCTCATGGCTCTGTACTGCAGTAATATTTCTCAGCAGGCAACAAGTGTTGTTTTTCTTCTTACCCATTCATTTTTTTGTCACCCTTCTTTATTTTTTCTGCCCATATCCCATTGGGGGTTCCGTTCAAAAGAAAACATAGAACAGAATTACCGCTAGTCAAGTTGCAGTTACATCTATGTTTTCACATTTCTGTTCATTTCTGTGAAAACATGGATGCTTCACACACATCTTCCTCCTGACAACACAGAAGATCTATACAATCAGCACAGTTTCAAGGTGGACACCCAAGAGTAGTGTCACCAATTTAGTATCTGACCAAATGTGTCCCCTTCTGTTCCTGAGTTATGATGCTGAAAAGTGTTTGCAGAGCACTGTGACATCACAGTGAAGTTGACCTCTGACCTTTTGGATATAAAATGTCATCACTTCACTTTTTCATCCTATTAGAAATTTGTGTGAAGTTTTGAAATAATTAGCATATGAATTCTTGAGTTATGGCCAAAAACTTGTTTTATGGGGTCACAGTGACCTTGACCTTTGACCTCCGACTGACAATTTCTAATCAGTTCATTCTTTAGTCCAAGTGGATGTTTGTGCCAAATTGGAGTAAACTCCCTCAAGGCCTTCTTGAGATATTGCATTTAAGAGAAAAAGATGGAAACCAGATCACAGTAACCTTGACCTTTGACCACTAAAATCTAGTCAGTTCAAAGTCCAGTCAAAGTGAACATTTGTGCCAAATTTGACTAAATTCCCTCAAAGTGTTCTTGAGATATCGTTTTCATGAGAATGAGACATTAGGGATGGACATATGGATGTACAACCCAAAAACAAAATGCCTCCGGCCACGGCTATCAACAGTGCAGAGCCATAAAAACATGGAAGAAAACATATATTTATCTTTCAGGACCTTTGCCTCACTCAGAGGCAGTATGGCTTGATCACGGTTCACTCAGCAGAAGCTCACTGCTCCGTACTATATAATATACATGCATAGTATTTCTCGGTAGAATGCAAAAGGTTCTCAGGAAAACATGGAAGTATTCATATAAATTTTTTTCTCCCCCATGTTTTATTTTTTCATCCATTAAAGTTTTTCTCACCCATTTTGCTAAAAAAGCTGTTTGAATCAAAAAGAGAAAAAAAGCAGTGATTGATTATTGAATTGTGTATAAAAGTAGGTCCGTGATGTGTTTTTAATGAACATGTAAGGGTGATTTTACTGCAACACAGAGACTGTTGAACTGTGTAGAGGGAGCAGGGAGGAAAGAGTGAGGGGCTGATAAAATACATATAAATTTAGAGTATTGATGTGCAAGAGAGGCTTTAATCAAGTGATTCAAATTGAATCTAAGAGTGAGTTAGGGTTAAAGAAGAGGAATTACATTCTGATGGATTCTTTTCAATCATGTTTTCACGTGTGCGTGTGAGAGAGAGTATTGCCTCTGTTCCCTAAAACAGATTAAGGCCAGTGGTTGAAGGCTGGCTTTAGTATTGAGCTCAGCAGCAGTTTCATCACGTTATTGTGATGGCCAGAGTGAAAAGCCTGCGCGACCTCGAGGAAAGGGAAGGGGGAACATAAGAATAAAACATGATAGAGTTATACCAATGTATCCAATCAGTTGCTTTCTACCATACACCCCTCCCCCACATTCTCATTTCCTTTCATTGTGTAAGGTTCAGTCAGTGTCCTCTTGTCTGTATGTGCACATATGGAATCTGTGCAATTTCACTGAAAATGCATTAAGCTCTCCAGTGCTGTAACCACAGAGCACAATGGTTTATATTCACCAGGACGAGAAGCAGCTGCTCAGCTTGTTCACTTCTCAAAGTGTGTGTGTGTGTGTGTGTGTGTAAGTATACACTATACATGTCTTTTAATCACACATAAAATCACAGCTGTCTTGACTTTGTTTGAACGACAGCTCTCAAGATTTTGATAAAGTGGGCAGAATACTTGAGACAGGTCTCCATGCTTCACACTGACAAGATTAGCTTAAAAATGCAGGCTACACACACACACACACACACACACACACACACACACACACACACACACACACACACACTCTCTAATAAATCAGTATCAGCACACTTGCTTTTTCCTTTATGTGTTTGAAAAGTGACAGCGAGCAGAGCCTGACACAAACGTATGTGTGTGTGTGTGTGTGTGTGTGTGTGTGTGTGTGTGTGTGTGTGTGTGTGTGTGTGTGTGTCTCTTTGTTTCATTCATTCATTTGTTTCACTTTTTGTGCGCAATGTCTAGTAGCTGCAGTAGTAATTTATCTTTTATGTTGGGATGGTGGTGTAATCTCACCTTTAACCACCTGAATACAATCATTGTCCACTCTCCTTTATGTAACCTTAGAGTCACAACATTTAACCTCTACCGACGCAATTTATTTCCATGTTTAAACTGGCTTTTGTAGCTGAAAAGGTAGTAGTAAAGATATGACAAGTAACCCGAGTAAGAATTAAAAAGCAGAGTTGTTTTTTCTCCCTGAGTTTGAGTTGCAGGGTGGATAAATAATCAGTCCATCTGGTTTTGGTCAGACTGATCAGAGCTGATCAGATCAGATCGATAGCTAAGAGAGAAACTGATTGATAGTACTAAAATGATTTAGTATTTACACAGAGATGGTGCTATAGAGCCACTATGAAGTCCCTTCTTTATGCTGCCTTTGCAATTTCAGACAGAATCAAACGACGGCGACAACATGCCACTCTGGTGGGTGATTTTAGACAGCATGCTGGAATTGCGGAATCAAAAGAGCTGTTACATGTAAAACAACAGCGTCAGCCTCTAGTGTGACAGATAACATATGTGTCGGCACTGCTTTATAAACAATTACAATGACAAAACGTGTCAATAACAATCATTTACCATCCCTGTTATATGGCAGCTGATCCCATCATTTGCTCAGAGGGTAAGGAGCTCACGGACCTCAATGTTTTCCCAATGTGTGGACATTTTTGGCTGCTCTTTTTCTCCTTTGTGTCAGCTACAAACTGCTGCTAGCTGCTTCTTAAACCTCCCACAGTGGGTCACACGCATTAACACTTGACACAGCGTCACACCCATGTCGAACATGATCCCATTCTGTTGGCTGTCCCATTTACAAAGACGTCGCTTTGGTGCCGTTACTACCTCCACTGCAGGCTTAAAGGTGAGAAAACGCTGTCCCTCAATTCTTGGATTGTACCTTTTGTAAAGAACAATGAGGAGGAATAACCGTGTGAAATTTCCAGCTTGAACATCCAATGTAAATTGTGCTAACGTGCTGATATTGTGGCAGGCTGCCACAAATAAACAAATGTGAACAGGTTTTGAAGAAACCTAATAGATTATATTGGAATTTTAAGTGGTCAAATTATGCATACTGATAACTAATGGAAAACATTCCTACCAACACAATGTTTTTAGCCATGCTAATGTAAAGGCCCTAGTGATGTCAGTCTCTCTTCTCACCACTTAAGTCCTAAAATGTCTTGATAACTCTTTTTCAGACATTTTTCCCTTCAGAATGAACTGTATTAACTTTGATGACCCCAAAATTTCATCCAGTGCCACCACAGAATTTCCCTCTGTGCATGACCTTGGTTTATGATCAGATACCTGCAACACTAATGACATTCCCATCAGCCAACTTTCCATTTCATGTGAACCACAAAACATTGCATCAGTACAACATCAGAGAAAGTCGACATGCCAGTCAGAATCATCCAAACTCTCTCTGTGTGTGTATTGTGTGTTCAAGGCTGCATTTGCTTTCTCTCAAGTCTGAACAGGTTCGTAGTTTCTCCCACACACCCCCCTCTGTGGGAAACACAGCGCAGGAGTCTGACTGAAACACACTACTTCTTTTTTCATGTTACATCAAATCCTTTCCAACCTGTTTCCTTTCACACTCACGTCACACTACGATAAGTTTAGCCTCGGCATCTCAACTGGCTTCATTAACACTTCTCTGTTATAGCCTCATAAATTTCACCCTCTTTCTTTTTCTCAACTGAAAAACATCAAAGCTCAACACAGCAAGGCCTCACGGGGGAAAACAAGAAGATGAGGACAAAATCTAACAGTTACTGATCTTATTTTCTCCTTTTGCTGAACTGAGTTGAACTAATTCATCATTTTTGCTCCAGTTAGAAACAGCTATGGGTGTTCCTCTCAAAAGGGCAGATTCATCTTTGACAACATTTGCTGCCTCACCAAAGAAACTCCCTTTGCAATATGACAAATACAAGCTCCTGTGACAGATGAGCAAGCGCGTAATCATTTAAAAAGGAACAAATCTGATATGGCAAACTGTAGCGCTGCAGAAAGCCCCGGCAGAGACAGGGCTCAAAGATGCTGAAAAACAGGACAGGACATGTCAAGTCATTGTGAAACTGCAACTGTGCATCAGGGACTGATAAACACAGGCAGCTCAATCTCACAAGGGAAGAAGCAAGCTGTCTGTGGTGAACAGCTGACTTTAGGTGTTCTTCAAATGCAGAGATGGTAGACTTTAGTTCATCTACATAATGTGATATTACTGTGATATAATAAAAGAGTCAGAAAATGACTATATGGAGGGAAGACTAGAAAGAAATCAAAATAAAAAAAGCTTAGAGAAGTGTCTTATCCCATGACAAATCAAGTCAAGAAATTACTTATTCTGTGCAAAGACATGGTCAACTCACCTGGGAAAAACACACACACACAGAAAACTAGACACCGTAAACAGAACAGATGAAATCAAAAAGAGCCCTGGCACACGTGACAGTTAGAAGCAAGGGGTATTTGTCTTAGTGTGTCTTCAGTGTGACTGTCAAGAAAGCTTAGTATAATCTTAGCAGAATGTTGACGTTACCTTAAGTCCTATGACCACTACCTCTGCCACTGAATTTCCTGGATATGCTTCAAAACAGTCTCCCCACTGTCTGATTTCAGGCTTTACACCAGATTACAAAACCTGGCAGCAGGAATTTGCCCCCCTTTCAGCTACAATAGCATTGAGGGCTAAGCTTGGTCATAGACTGTTTATAAGGTTGGACAACATGGTCTCCATTTCCAATTACTGTACAAAAATATACAGGACACAAGCACTGCCATCCTTCACTGGTGATGTAGCATTAAGATTGCTCTTTATTGGAACTAATGGGCTCAGTCAAAACCATGAAAAACACACCACACCTACTGTTCAAATAGTGTACCAGTGGCAGTTAGAAAAATGGTGTTATATAATTTGGGTGAAAGCTCTATCAGCATTTACATACATATCTGCCTACCAGGACAGTAAATTAACTTCACTGATATAATGACACTCGTGCATGCCCTACCTCCAGCCCCCACTGTGCCCCATAATTGGAAGAGAGACTCTCCTTAACTCCCTATTACTACCTGTCACAGCCAATACGTGTGTGAAGCACACAGGTACTGTAGGGTGGGGGGGTTGATGATGCCTCTATCTGTCATGGTGTAATTACTTGTGGATTGATTAGGAGGAGCGTGGGAACATATGGCAGAGTGGTGTCTCATTAACATCCAGGGAACATTCTCCATGTTTTCCCTGAGTTGAACCCTTCCATCACCTGACTCCAGCAAAATGACGCTTTGTGCAGGGTTTTTCCCCCTCATGACAACAAAACGAGGGCTCGTTCAGAGAGACGTGTCACGCAAAGCCTGGGCTGAATGCCAACGGTGATTCCTGATAAAAAGTGATGAACACTTGAACAAAACAGGGATGTTTTTCACTGGAGTGAGGGCTGGTTTTAATCGTTTCCCTCCAGGAGCAAGTGCCTTTGACGCTGACATTGATGAATAAAACACTGAGACCCATTTTTTATCAAAGGACGATGGGATGAGAGAGGAGCAGGCGTGTTTTCTTTTTCTTCATCCACAGGGAACGCTTCTGTTAACATTTTTAATACGACTCTGCCTCAAATAGCCCTAAACGCAGCAGATATGAAGTCTTAATTCATGAGATAAAAGTTGAAAGTTGAAGATGAGATGTCTGACCCTGTTTTTTAAATTCTGACACTCTGGTGCTATATGCTCATTGCTGTGGTTGTTTTTTTCCTCTGTCCATACATTAGGATGGATGCTCTGCTGATGCATTGTCTAGCTATTCAGAATTGATGCTAACCACCCTGTTATTAAATTAATAGGTCAGCGTTTTGGGCAAGAAACTTTCTTTAAGAGACAAGGAGAGAAGATTGATATCAGTCTCATGTCTGTGCATTGAGAGTCAGGATGTGGTTAGCTTAGCTTAGCATAAAGACTGGAAACGGGGAAACTGCTAGCCTTGCTTTGTACAGAGCTCCTCTGCCTTTTCAGCTTGATACAGGCAGTTTATTTACTTTTATTACATTTTTTACGGAAACGTAAAAAGGACAATAGCCTACAGTAGGACAGCAGTCTACAGAATGTACGATGAAAATCATCAAAACAAGCTGTGCACAGTCACTGCTGACTATTGTTCACCAAAATCAACAGTTTCAGTATGTAACTCCATGTAAAAATTTGCATTTTACATTTCAGTTGGTATACAGATCGAATAAACAGGATGCAATACGTTGGCTATAGTGAACTTTTGAGGTGCTGGTGATGTATTTTTGAACGTATAAGACAAGGCCATGCTAGCCATTTCCCCCTGCTTCCAGTCTTTATGCTAATAGGATAACCACATCCTGACTCAAACTCTGTACTGAAGCATAAACTGTATATAAAGATGGACGACATGACAGTTTCCAAAAGTGAGGCAAAAACATATCGATGGCCTCCTGGTGGTTGGTTGCAGTTTGGTCATAATGAGCCAAAGTGAAAACCTTAAAGTAACGTCAAATAAATCTTACTTCAAGATGGTTTCTGTCATTTTAGGTAGTTACTCTAATGTTTGTTCAAGTGTTTTTGTGATAAGTTTGGTTTTAATAAGTCATTTTAGCTACAACAGGGGGTTTAATGTGATGATTGCCAAACCAAAATATCGCGGTACTATGCTGTATCGATTTATTTCCTTGGCCTTAGTGGGAACTGGATATTGCAGAGTGCTACTATACAGACTATGGCTCCAAATGACATCACTAGCTAAATACTGCAGCGACTGCAGCGGATATTTCTGCTTCATGTTTGTACAGTTGGAGAGGTGTTGTCCATCTTTATAGTTTTGTATAGTTTTTAGTCTACGTACTGAACACACAGACATGAAAGCAGCATCTTATTGTCTCGCTCTTACAAAGAAAGTACATGAGAATCACATGTCTTAAACCTGTAACACACTTATTCACCTTAAGTATTTTGTGTATTTCCCAAAATGACTTACAATCTGAGTTTTTGCTACTACTGGAAACATTTTTTTTAATTATATTGCAGAATTGGATTGCACTCAATCTTTTATTGCTCAAATCAGGTAATTCTTCTTAAAGAATGTTTCAGATGATTTTTACTTAGATGCTGACTTTTCACAGATCCAGAGCAGATATCAATAGCTTTGTCGCAGTACTGCAGTATATCCCACCAGTCCTGAAGCTGTCTTCTAATCTCACCCTGTGACCTACTGACAACCCAAAATCACTCCCTCGGAGCTGAGCCACTGTGCTGCAGTACAGTCCAGAGCAATACAGCCAGCCAATCAGATTAAGGCGTCTAATCCGTAACCCATTTGGTGTCATTACAAGCTGTTGGTGCAGAGACACACCATCTCACAATGTGGTGGGAAAGCTGAAGAAAGAAAGAACCCTAGGGCTCCATTAGGGTGGAGGAGTATGAATATGCATACTAGGGTCCAGGGAAGTAACGGAAGTAAATAAGGTGCCATTACAGTTCTGACATCTTTCTGCCATACACATGCATTAGTATACAAACTGTACAACTGTCTGTTTTTATCTTTTCTTTCTATGTAATGTTATTTTTGACAGTGATGTGTAGGAGTTCAGGAAGAACCTGTACAGTTCTCAGCTGCTCCAACAGTAATGGCAAACTTCAAATTTGGGAAATAAAAAATGATGGTGACACAACTGACTTATCAGCTAAGTTAATACTTCTTAGTTAGCAAATGCTAGTGAGCTAAAGGCCCTGACAAACCAAGCTGATGGTCAGCTGTTTGTCAATGTCAGGCCATCCGTTAACGTCTGTCACCTTAGTTTTTGTGTGTCCCACAATGCTAGCACTAGTCAGCTCTTGTCGGCTGTATTTTTTTTGACTATTCAGCATGTTTTTTTGTCATTGAGCGCTTCAGAAGAAGCATTTGTTTGTGTCATTGTTCGACAGCACATAAGTGATATCCATTGTTCTTTCAACATCGGTTTGTGTTGTTTATGTGCTAACTGGCTAACTAGCATCTTGAATCCATCCTGTGGGTCTTCCAGTTTCCCTTCTTAAATGAGGAATACAGACTACCACTGCCTGCTGCTGTGTAGAGTTATTTCCTTTCATGCAGGCACAGAACATCCGTGCTGGTTGGCCAATGGCTGTAGACTTTATGGTGTGTTCCAGTGCAACACCGGCAAAGTAATTTGACACAAGAATCAGCCTTCGTCATTATTAGTCAGTGTTCATTTTGTTGACGAAAATTTTTGTCAATGACCTTTTTCCCTAACGAAAATGAGACAATGAAGAGTTTAAAAATAAATAAAGATAATGATAATAAAACTGGAGCGAATCTTTGTTTTAATTTTCGTCGATGAGACAAGGCATGACGAAAATGTTAGTGGTGGACTATCGTATATTGCTGTGCATGTAATTACCTTCAGTGACCTTGACCTTAGACCACCAAAATCAGTTGAGTCCAAGAAAATGTTCGTGCCAAATTTGAAGAAATTCCCTCAAGGTGTTGTCAAGATATCATGTTCATGTTAATGAGACGGGCAAGGTAACAGTGACCTTGACCTTTGACCTATGACCACCAAAAACGTATCAGTTTGTTGTTGATTTCAAGTGAACATTTGTGCCAAATTTGAAGAAATTCCCATGAGACATTCTTTAGATATTGCATTCACAATGATAGGACAGATGTATGGACGAACTTATGGACAAACGGACAACCCAAAAACAAAGTGCCTCCAGCCATGGCTATCCCCAGCATGGAGGCATAAATAATATGTAAATAGATGTTACTAAATATTTTGGGATTTTACAATGCAACATCTGAAACACAGGATGGATAAAATCCTACTGTAGTTCCTATGTCTTACAATTTTAAAGACATTTGAAAGATTGATTTAATTCATTTTAATACCAGATGAGGGTTTATTTCTAATTCAGAGAGTTTTTGGACTTTCAAGGATCTGGAGACAACCCTGCTCTATATGGAACACATGAATGCTGCTGTGGTAAAAAGACTACAAGCCTTATGATCACCAGTGAGCTCCTCCTGGAATGTGTCTATTGTAACTTTTCTCTCTAATTTGAACTGATGAAATAAAATACTAAAACACACAATAAGTGTGTGGTCTATGAGATAACATAACAATTATAGGTTACAAAGCTCATAGTGGTTGGCAGTATAAACTGCTTGACTAAGCAATCTCTCAGATCCATGAGTCTGAAGCCTTTTCAGATGCCAAAAGTCTGCACAGCACTTTATAATACTATGACGAAGGACACTGCGACTCGAGTTGTGAAAATTATTTTATCATTTATCGTGCCAAACATGAGGAATGTACTTAGTTGAAGGACACAGTTCAGAGGGTTTTACAACTGCGCTTTCCTAATTTAGTTTACTCAGAGTGATTTCACTTGTTCACCTCTTGTAATTAGTTTGCACCACAGGAGTGCATCCTCCTGTGTGCATGCTGTAGAATACAGTAGAGACATGGTTTTAGTGTGGGCTTGTGTATTCGGTGTGCGTGCAGAGCTTTTCTATTTACATGACTCATCCGACACTGAAGATAAACAAACAGAGAAAGTGTTACAGAGTGTGCTGCAGCAGACTGGAGGAGTGAAACTGAGAGAGTAGGATGGAGGAATGTAGGACAAAAGGTGATCTCAGTCCACAGAGTAGTTCAAAGAAGCTGCTGCTCTCTATGTGAGGTCCTACAACGGAGCCTCACTGCAGATGTGAATAATGGATGAAGGGAAACCCAGAAGGAGGAAAATCTGATCACTGTGCGTCTCAGTTAGCCTCATGTGTAGCTGAACCAACCTGAGACCATTTTCTACCATTACCATTTGTCTTTGAGCCACCAAGTTTTAACTGAACACTAAGAAAGAGGTTTTCTTGCCTTTACATTACTACATTACTTTACATTACGTAACAAAACGTCTCCACTGAAAACAGCCACCCACTCTGACTTACATATTAAATGCACTGAAAAATCAGCCTATGGAGGAATGAGTCACTCTAATATATCTTTGTCTTCATCTTAAATTGTGTTGTAACTTTCCTCTCTGGCAGATTCCCCTGATGTGCCAACAGACTGCTTTGATTGTAGTGAATAAGAAAGCCTTTTTAGACTCAGTGCCACTGACGGTCCGAACACAGCCTATGGAACAGCCTGCCTTCTTATCTTCTTCCAACATTATGTTAATTTAAAAGCAACTTTAAGAGTGTTTTTTTTATCTATCTATATTTACGTACAGTACTTTTATGCAATTGGACCACACAAATAGAAGTGAAGTTAATCACTTCCTGCCTCTATAAGCATGCAACAGCAGCACCTCCTGAACTCTTGATTCAAAGCTAGATTCTATAAAGATTAGTTCTTGTCAGTTTGTGGTATCTGATTCCCCCCTGATCTGATGCCCACAATTTACTATGACATCACCGAAAACTGTACAATGAGTGAGCTCATTGTCACTCTGCATGACTTCATGTTCACACTGCTTGATGTTTGTAAGAAGTCAATGCAAACATGAAATAAGTGAAAGCTTATTTCACTTATCATTCTTCTTCTTCTTCTTCTTCTTATTATTATCTTACTTGTATTTGGTCCAGAACAAAAATTAAAAAAATCCAAATTGCCATTATGTCAGGGCTGCTGTTACATCAGGTGGAAAATTCCAGGCATACTATCATGTTCTCGATATGGGTATAATTTAAAGGCCCAGACACACCAAACTGACATCAAAGAACTAGTAGCAATAAACTAGTAGCATAAACACTAACTGTTGTCTGTCGCATTGGACGGTTCACGCCTCTGCGTCGTCCATTAATTCCTGATAATGGACACCTCGTCAGGCCTTGGATCTTGCCTGTTTGAATAGTGCATAATATGAGTTCGTAATGGCAAACCCCTGATTAGTCTGACATGTCTGACAGGCATACTTATGTGTGTGTCTGTGTATGTACAAAAATGTTTCACACTGCTAAGAAAAAGTCTGATTATGATCTTGACATAATCAACATGCATCCTTACCCTGTGAGTACAGCAGGATCTGCATCTCCAGCAGGGTGCAGGTGAACACTTGGACCAGGTTCTCCACTCCCAGCAGACTGAAGGCTTCGGCGAGGGGGAAGTCAGCCAGCTGCAGCTCCCCTAGCCCGGGCCTCTGGCACACGATAGGCTCATATACACCATGGAACTTGAGCGAGCGTCCTGGAGCGGGAAGCGGCACCTCGTACAGGATGTTGTGAACATAGCTCTCCAGTGGCAGCGGAGGGGCCATGGCTGCAGTAACAGCCCTGTGCAGCTGTGACAAGAAGCTGCGGCAGGCATGCATGAAGGGCATGGGCGTGATCAGACACAAGGCCTTGGACACGTAGAGGGTGTCCCGTGATGAGTCATAGCCACCCGTCCTGCGAGTCGAAGACGAGGAAGATGAGGATGTAGGGGAGTCGGCCTCGTCTAAACTGCTGGCCAAGGAGTCCATGCTGGAGGAAGAGGAGGAGGAAGAGGAGGGAGGGGTGTTGGCAGTGGCATTCTCTGCATTGTGCATCTGGTAGAGGGTCTGCATGGCAGAGCAGATCTGTGGGCTGGTCACCTCCTCAAAGAAGGTGTGGACGAAGCCGTAGGTCCGAGAGCCGTCCTCCTTAGTGATGATGAAGGAGTGGAACTGTGGATCCCGCTGGTCTGCCTGCGTCCTGAACGACAGGCCTTTAGGCATACACAGCTGTAAAGAGAGGGTAGGGAACAGGAGTCAGTCACTGCTTCAATACAAATCATCAGTTCTAGTGAAAACCACTGTTTTCTTATGGATATTATCATAAGTCTGACGGCACGGGTTTTTCTTTATAGAGCCCCGGTGAAAATTGTTGTTGTGTATATTAGCTCTTCTTCAGTACATTGTATGTGTATTTCTTACAGAAATTATTAGTATTAGAAACACAAATTAAACTTTTGGTAGCCAACTAGAATAATATTATCAACTGCTTTTTAAGATACATTTTGATACATTTTTTTTTGATACATTTTGCATTTATCAACAAAGTCAGCATATTGCAGCACCTTAAAAATCCCAATAATATTGCGATTTATGTATCGTCATAATATCGTATCATGGGATGGTGGTGATTCCCACCCCTAGAAATCTGCAGCTTAGCCAACAGAAGTAAACAGCTCTGCCGCGCTTGCTCTATGGGTCCCATAATGCAAAAGATTCAAGTAATTTCATAGCGTCAAAATTTAACTTTTTTGGCTTCATGCACCACTGAGCAATTTTCATAGAAATTAACAGGGGCCCATCTTCAATGTTGTATCCAGGTCTCTTTATACATACATGCAATCAACGAGAAATCTTCTTCAGTCAAGTCACAATTAAGGTTGATCACTGTGCTGGTATCAAGATAATCCAGTTGATTTGGGAATACTGTGATTTTTTTTTAAATTTTATCCAAACCAAAATTTACAGGTTAACAAAATGCTATTATGTCCGTGTGTGTGTGTGTGTGTGTGTGTGTGTGTGTGTGTGTGTGATGCTTTCACAGCCAAACCCACATAAATTGTTGATATAAACACGCCGTTAGCAGCAGCATGCAATAAATCTGACTTATTAGCATCATTATGAATTTGTGGCTGCTGAGAGCTGAACAGAAACTGAGTGGAGAGAAGAGCTGCTCCGCACATTCAGATTGTGAATGTGTTAGAGCTCACTGCTTTACAAACACACATACATCATGCATATGGATGAGCTTTAGAGTCTGCATACATGAACAAACTCATACATTTACATTCATATGCTTTTTCTTTTTTTTTTTCTTACCTTTACTAACATAAACATTTGTGACATTTTACATGGTTTTCCTATATACGAACATGTTGTCTTCACAGACAACAAATGAAACAAACACACACTCCCACGCTGGCCTGACTGGATCTGATTGAATTATGCATATGTCATGTGTCTCACTGATCAGTACTGACAGATCATCTCTCCCTACACCCAGCCCATGTCTGACATTAGTCATCACCACTACCACATTTTACATTTGCTTTTGTTGTCTAGAGAACAACAACATTTCATGTGTTTCACCTCTCAGCCCCGCCGAGCTGAGGAAGGTATTGAAATCCAACAGAGCAGTAAGAAAAATGCTCTAAATCTCTCACAACGTGGCAATGAAATGTGGCAAGCTTTGTGTCAAATAAGTATCAAATCACCGGCAAGCCAGGGCGCATTGAGGATCACTCAGCTGCATTAGTGGGAAGCAACAATGTGACAGTTTAGGCATGACGTGGGAAGAAATATACATATGACCTTGATGAGGCAGGGGTCACAGTAAGAAATGACCTCATTCAACTGTTTTCCTGTTTACACTGTTCTTGTGAAGAAGGAACGAGGACATCAGGAGCAGAGGAGGTGCGTATGGTTTATTGTTCACAGAGCAGAAAAATGCTCAGGCTTTTATCAAACAGTAGAAATTGTTGTCAGCTTACAGCATATATGCCATTTGCATCTAGGCTCATGGTCTATCATCTATCTCATCTATCTCATGGTAACTACACTGCTCAAAAAAATTAAGGGAACACTTAATGGTCACAGCATTCTGGACATACTGTGTTCACAACAATGGGATGGACAGACAACTCAAAAACATAATGCCTCTGACCATGGCTATATTCAGCACAGAGGCATAAAGACCCATTCAACCAAAGAAACAAACACTACAGAAACAGAAAGAAATGCTACAATGTCTTGTACAGGCATACATTCAGCAGTTAATACAGTAGCTTCCTACAAAACTTTCAAACTACTGTTTGTTGTTTACAGAAAAAACCTGAATGACAGTAAACCAGCATCAGACAACCTCCATTCACAATACAGTGATGAATTAGAGATTTCTAATATTTTAGATCCATTTTTTGTGGTTGAAACCATTGGTTTAGTGCAGATGGAGGGCCAAGGTGGTAAAAAAAAAAAAAAAAAGTGTTACTGAAAAGACAAAACATAACAGTTGTGTGTGAGTGTGTGTATGTGCATGTCGGGGCCTTTAGTGATGGCATGCCAGCACAGGAAGTGTGAGTACACTCCCCCAACCTTCGCATCTCTCACCTCACAGCAGGAGGAGGAGGAGCAGCTGGGATGAGAACATTCCAAAGAGGAGGAGAGGATGATGGGTAGAGTGGGTGATGGAGATACAGAGGAGGAGGAAGAGGGGAAAATGAGGGGTGCGTCGGTCACAAGACATTGAAAAAGAGAGAGCGATGCAGAATGTCTCTAAGTCATCACCCTCGACGGCTCGCAATCATCTGGGTGTCGGGTTTCTGCCGCTGCACTGCTGCATAATGGCTCGTTTCCATGCCGACGTAAGGCGAGAAGCATGGCTGAATTATTCAGCAGCGCTGACGCCAGGGCAGGTGGAAAAATAGGCGGTCACCACGACACACACACACACACACACACACACACACACACACACACACACACACTGCCTGTACGTTCACATGGACAGTTCCCTCTTGTTTATCCTGTCAAGGTCACTGTACTGACAATTTAGCACCTTCAGCAAAACATCGTCCAACAATCACACTTTTCAAAAACAAATTCAACTTTTCAATAACTCTCAAGGTCTGGTTTTGTGAAACAGAAGGACCAGAAATTTGCATACTTTAGTGTATATCAGAAATGGTTGAAACAGATGTTTCATTACAGGCCCTTATCCTGTCAAGACGTCCCTTTGATTGTAACTCTGAACATCATCTCTCATCACAGTTTTCTCCTCCCAGTGTGATATGGTGAAGGAGAAAGGCTCAGATTGATGAATTTTGTTGCTATGATATAATTGTGAATAATTATAATTGTTTTGGTTTATTTATTTCTGTCTGTTAAATGTCTCAAATCTCCTTTTGAGTTTTCAGAATCTTCAGCAGGCTGCACACTTCCTGGACATTATCACCAAGTGTGTGATGCAAAACTCCCATGCACATCTTTGTGTCTCATTTTCAGTGTTATACTAATTTCTACTGTCATTATACCCGCCAGAGTAAAGGCCTTTGCACACTAAGTTTGGTTTTTTGTCCGCAATTGTCACATATCTAAAAATAAATACGATCGCTGACACTGAAATTTCCGTCCCTCATTAAAGTTTTCGGAACAACCGTCAGAAGCCTTTAGGGAGTTGTTTGACCAAGAATCAGTGACGAAAATGTATCGGTTGGACACATTCATGATGAGACAGAGGAACAGGTCACACAGTATCCTTTCATAACTCAGATAGCTTACTTTCAGCAGGTCAAATAATGATATTCAGGTGGATGATGGTGATGATGACGAGGAGGAGGATATGTACTGTAAAGAGAGAGAGAGTAGGAGACAGAGATGGAGGACAGCTCAGCCCCTTCATGAAGCTTTGACGCCGAATGCAAGACATGGATGGTGACAGATAAATAACTCCAATGGAGAGAAGCCAGGGAGGTAATACTGTATGTCTTTTCATTTTGTCTCTAGTATTGCAAATTTTCACAAAGCATAGAACAAAAAAATGCATCACAGACTCAGTGTGCAAGGTCTCTGTGCATTATCACTTTTTTTTCGGATGATAAATTTAAAAAAAAACAAAAAACAAAAAACAACAACCACTCATTGACTCATTGTGCAAAGGACGTGCGCCTTGATCATGTGTTTGGTTGTATATGTGTGTTCCTGTGTGTATGTCTGCAGCTAGTCTTGCAAACTACTGTACCAATCAGCCTCATATTTTCTGTGCACATTTATGACTGTATGCTCAAGAATCTTGCGTGGTTTCGGTGATTCACAATTGTTAAGAAATCTGTTTTATACCGTCTTTGACTGCTGACTTCTCACTCCTCTCACTAGGCCGGTAGGGGATGCAAGTTTTCCAGAAATCAACTCGGCTTATAACAACATGACTTACTGTCTTTTGCAGGACACATTTTGGCCTTTGTAGTGGTTCAAAAACGACATCCATAGAAAAGTTTGGTCTCATTTTGAACCAGAGCATCTGCAGATTGATTTTATACCAGATATATTATGATCCACTTTAGTTATTGAGTGATACCATATCTTCACTTGACTGTAAGGGAGCCAGGGGGAACAATTTCACTGAGTGCAGCTGCGCCGCATTCTGGCTGCCATATCTGTGACTCAGTTTTTTTTCATCCACCGCATGGCATCAAACCACAGTGGGAGCGTTTCAGAGGCAAAGCACTTTGCCTGCCAATTTGGTAAACTTGCAGGTTTTGTTGATTTGGTCATATTTCCTTGGTATTGGTGTTTCTACCATGAGTAAGTAAGCCAGTTGTGTAGTTATAGTTATAATTTTAGTTACATTTATTTTCATTTCAATTTTGTTTGTAGATGTTATTTCCTATTTTGTTGTGCTGCAGCGACAGCCTACAGACAAAGTTATTACCATTACAAGTCCAGTTTTGAATACATGGATCAAAGATTTGTGAGTTGTTGTCAGTTATTAAAAATACATTTATCCTTACAATCACATTGTATGTATATTTCACATACAGCGCATGTTAGCAGGAAGACTCGATCTGCTCTGTGCAACCAAGTGCAGTTCCATCAAAAATAGCAGAGGGGTGTATTTTCATTAGCTTCTGGGACGCTTCTAAAATGCATTTTGACAGGCCTACTGGAATTACAGGAACTGTCTGGACCGGCCGCAATCAGCTCGGGAAGCCACCTGGCGGAAACCTGCACTCAACCAGTGTTAATTTCCTTGACGAAAAAAATAACAAAAATTTTTCAACAACCTTTTTTCCATGACGAAAGCGAGACGATGACGAGCTAAAAATAGATCTTGATCCTAAAAACTAGGATGAAATCTATGTTTCGTTTTTGTTGACGAGACAAGACGTGACAAAAATGTTAGTGATGCACTATCGGACACTGAAAGCTGAGAACTGCCGTGGTTGTAATTATCTTCAAGTGCTGCATGAGCTACAGGTTCACCAAGATGTTTCGCTCACCAGCAAAAACACTCACACTGGAGCAGCTTCAGCCATTGGTGTGAGCTCTGAACTATAATTCAGCAGTAAATAATCAGCTGTGTGTGTCTGACTGTGGATGGTGGAGCTACTGAATGGATTTGTGGAGTTTGTTAGTCGCAGCAGTGGCTGTTAGCGGTTAGTTTTGCTCATTAGCTGCTGAATGGTGGCGGAGCAAGCAGCCACTGGCTGCTGGACTTAACAGCTGATCACCCCAGGACTCCACTCAGTGGATCAATGCTCTTTAACAGGCAGGTAGGAGGCTCAGTTATCTGTGAGTGTAGCTGTGCTATAACAGTCTGAACTCAGATCAGTTTTCTCTGACAGAGATGAAAGTTTAGTTTTAATCACCAACTATATGAGAGGACATGAGTTTAAACCTCCAGACTAACATGTTGCAGATTCAGAAAGAATTCAGGCTTTAATCAAACTATTTTTCTGCCTCTTAACAGTGAGATGCATAAGTCAGAGTTTACCATGAACCGGGTATAAATCCTAGTTGTCTCAGATTAGTTATTTGTGGTGTCAAATTTTTTAAGAACATAGATAGGGAGATGGTGAGCTTTTCAAATGATGAGCAATAAGTGTGTGCTTGTAAATCACCTGTACCAGCTATCTGCTGGAGAAATGACAGTTTGTAAGTGTGTAGAAAGTTTTTGTAGTTGTAGAAAAAATTGTCTAAACGTAATTTGTATACAACCTGTCACCTTAATTCAAATCTCTGATACATGAATTAGCCTAACTGGATTTGTTTGAAGATAAAAAACATACAGACAACACAATGACTCAAAGTTGACTAAAACATTTTGAATTTTCATCGACTAAAACTAGACTAACACTATGAATGATAAAAATTACTAAAATGTAACTAAAACTAATAAACATTTTTATCTCAAGACTAAGACTTAATCTAAAATAGCTGTCAAAATGAACATTGCACTCCACTGAGTACACTTTTAGTTTAGCTTCATACATGTTAAATACAAAAAACATGATATTTGGACCTTTAAACCATTTAAAACATGAAATAAATAAGTGAAACCCTAAACCAAAACCTCTACATCCAGTGAGTCTAAATACAAGCTGCAGTGTAACTGTAAAAAATCCAGATGGAAATGAATCATGAAGAATCATGTAAACAGAGTGGGAATGTTTCAGCAGTGGGAGGACACAAGTCACAATGGGTCACTGAGCCTGCATACTGATACTGCATGACCTTTCTTCAAAAAAATGAGCTTGTAATGGGAGGACACACAGATGAGAATTATAAATTCCTGTAATATGTTGATCAGACGTTTTTAAGGTAGAATATAAGAAACCTATGTGGCTAAATTATGACTAAATTAAGAAGAGGAGTGATTTTCCCCTTATTAGAGACAACTGCCTTTCTGCCTTTGCCACCTCACTCAATCTACTTTGCCTCTAATTCCTTGACATGAACCACCTAAACTGAGACCACTGACATAGCAACATGGTGCTGCTCATTTTTCCCCTTATAATTGTACAATCCACCTACCATGTTAACAGCATCCTGATCGAAGGGGTTCCACTCCACATTCTCAGGGTAGCGTGCCAGAACTTTGGACTTGAACGTCCTCTTCAGGGGGCTCTGCTCAAAGTTTTCACCTGAAAAGACAAGAAGACAAAGGCAATCATGCAGCGTTAACACAGCAGTTCAGCATGTCTACCAGGTAATCATGTAACAACCTCCAATATAAACAATCTTTATTATATTCCTATGAAGCTTAAAATATCCATTTGACAAATGTTCCATATTAACACACAGTTTCTATCACTAGCGGGGGGTTTGTGATAAATGTGTTAAGTCTATATTAAGTTTTATGTAAGCTACAGAGTTGCATGTTTTTGGTGCAAATGATCAAGTAGAATGTCAAATAGAAAATCTATGGAAGACACATGAAAGTTTGTACTGGAGGGGAGAACACAACAGTGGGAGGATGAGCTCATACAGTTATGTGTCACTGACAGCCACTTTGACTGCATGCATGAGATTCCTCTCTGTCAGCAGCTGGACAGCTCTATGTTTCCCCCATCCCCTATATTAACACACACCTCACTGGACACACACACACAACTCTAATAAGCCTGAAGTTGCACGTCTGTTTTTGTCACAGAAAGTGCTTTCCATACTTGTGTCAACCCCCAATAAAATCAGAGAACTACACATAATGAGCAGCTTCTATGAAGTGCACCAACTTCTGTAAAAATCAACATTAATTAACACCAACAATGAAAACATGTCATGCCTTAAAGCCTTATCATTCCAGCTTTGCAAACTGTGTCAACTCTAATACCAGGCTGAGATAGTATGGATGGCAGCGATGGTTAAGATTCCAATGCAGAGTAAAGGGATGTCCACACCAAGAACGATAACTGTAACAATTTTATTGTTTAAAAAAAGAGACTCATCGGTGACTAAGCTTACATACACAATATTCTGGTTTTTGCCCTTATTCCAAAAAGACAACATTCCTTCTAATCTTTTACATGACTTACATAACGTGCCGTAACATGTTGTCTATCTCACAGACATATGGAAAAAGTGGAACAGCTGGTGTTGCTTATTATTTTGTTTCTTTGCATAAAAATAGGATTTTTCAGGAACACAGCCTCACTGTTTATTCCTTCAACCACCTTGTTAAAAGGTCAGTGTCATAATATATGGTCATATCTAAAAACCTGTGAATATCCAGATCTTAATAATTAATGTAGGTGTGTTTCTTCTTCCGACCAGTAGTTTGTGGTTTGTGTACAACGTATGCATGATGACGCACTAGGGTTGCAACGGTATGAGAGTTTCGGTTCATAACCGTCTCAGAAAATATCACAGTTTCACATTATCACTGTATTTAAGAATTTTATCTTACTATCAGTCAGAATGACCCTTAAAGTAATGAAAACAGAAGGGTTATTGTTGATTGAACAAACGTTTTATTCAATGTCCAATTACACTTATTTTTTTTATCGTAGATAAGCAAATAAACACGGTATGATAACCATCACCTTTTATATCATGGTATACCTTGAAACCAGTATATCACTGCAACCCTACAATGCACAGACATGACTTTAAACAGGCAAGTGACCATGTGTCACAAACTGCCATAAAACCGACATATCCCATGTCTTAATCGTAAAATGACTCATTTGGAACATCTAAACAGAATATGCTGCTTATATGACCCATATGTAATTTGGAATATTGTCATATTCTGAATAATAATGAAATATTAGTGTGCATGTAAACAAACCCATTGAAGTAAAAAAGGAAAAAAAAGAAAAAAATGCTATCATGAAAAAGGACATCAGGGATACATTTGGGCTCACCCTCAGAATCAGTGGTAAGTGTTTTGTTATTATTACTAATGGAGAGGAGACAATTAAATAATCAGGTCATTAATATCCATTTTCCTCTGCTGCTTACACAGCTGGAGAACACAGCATGTGCTTGGCTAACATAATCTGTGTGTGAGTGTGTTTTTGTAGTGGGGTTGGCAGTCGGAATAACAGGTATATGTATTTTATGAAAATGAACGAATATGGTATGAATGTATATGAGTCTTGTGTCTTAGGTCTGGTGTATGTAAATGTATTGACGTTTTCATGTTAGCCTATACCTTCCTAGAACAGTATATTTTATACTACATCAAGGAACTGTATATATATTTGTCGGAATGAGATTGTAAGCAAAACCTCATGGTGGAAAGCATAAAATCAAATACAGCTAATAGTGCCTAAACAGCCCTGTGTTCCTCCATAAACTGACATGTCATGGTGTGTGTGTGTGTGTGTGTGTGTGTGTGTGTGTGTGTGTGTGTGTGTGTGTGTGAGAGACAGACAGTTGTCACGGCACATAGCAGAGACAATCTGTGTCTAATGCTGGACAGCCCAACAGCTGCTCAGCTAACCACCAGAGCTGGTTATATTACCTACTGTCTCACTACATCTGTGTCTTCAGACAACTGACTCCATCACAGTCTTACTCTCCTCTAATGCTCTCTGTGTATGCACCACCACTGAACCACAGTCACACTGTTGCTCTTGGTGATTGAGAATAGAAATGTATTGTGGCCCTGGGCTTATTCTAAGTCATTCTGAATCACAGCATCAGCAAAATGCACAAAGGCAGAAAATATGGGAAATGTAGGTAGGCCTAAGTGCAATATGATGGTATCATGGCAGAAGGGATATCAAAAGCTCTGGATAAAAAAAGAGCAAAATAAAAGCCTAAGTTACAGTTTTTTACATAACATTTAATAATTGTTTTTTTTTTAAATAATTTGTTTCATTTTACACGCCTGTAATTTTCCCAAAGGGAACTACGTCACTCACTAATTATAGGAGAAACAGAAATTTACTCGAATGAAAAGATCAGTTCAAAGGGGTTCTGTGTAAGGTTCGTTGATTATGAGTTGTCTGGACACGGTTCTCCACGTGCTAGCTGAGACAGTGGCTAACAGCTAGGGGTGTAAATCACCAGTTTCATCACGATACAATATTATATCAATTCTTTAGACCACGATACAATATTTTCGACAAAGTCTGCCACTATACGATTTCGATTCAATACAATTCAGGGGTCTGCGATCAATATTAAGCAATATTATCTGGCCATTTAACACAGTTTGTTACAGAAGATGCTTACTTTTGGCCATAAAACACATAAACAACACATAAATAATAAATAGGCCTACAGTAAAGTTCACTTTAATCTGACTCCACCGACACAAATAACACAGCAAGTGGGATAAGTTAACCTGCAGGGCTTTCTGTCAGAGAGACCTTTCTGGAAGAAATCTTTTCATTTTAACCCAAACCATCATCTTTTTCATAAAACTTCAGAAATATCTGTCTTAAAGCCCTGAAGGCCAACTTCTCCAAACAGCCATAAAACACAGATTAACGACAAGATCATTCAACAAAACTATTAACATTCAGCTCAGTAATAACTGTCAAGGTTCATGGACAAAACAATTGTTTTTTTGCTAATCACCCATTATTAGCTTTAGTATGTTAACATAAATTAGCCTAACAGATAGCAGACTTTTTCCTCTACTCATAGCTTAATGAATTACATGCAACATTATTATTTTTCTTACTCACCGGTGGTTTAAGTCACTGCATCTCCTGACAGAACAGCACGGTTGAATTTCAGCCTGCATGCACGGTTTTTCAGCCGAACATTGTTAAAACAGCGCACCTAATGTTGCTAAACCAAGAAGTTAGCGGAGTGACATGCTGTTCCAGGCAGGTAACGTTATGTTAGTGTTTTATCTCGTAACATCATTGTTTACATACGCCATGTGCTCTGTCTGTTGTCCTGTATTTTCTCTGAAAATCAAAATATTTCCACTCTGCTGATTTATTCCTGCGTAAATAACATTATCCTCATTGTCTTTCTCTTGGCTGCTTGCCATCTGCCTGCCACTGTTTGACAGTGACACAGACTAAAAGCCTATGCTAGACATATGATATGGCTCAATGTTTTCATTGTACATCAATGATATTGGATCATTGATCATTAAATCAATATATCGATCCAGATCAATGGATCGGTACACCCCTACTAACAACTAACAGTGCTTACTCCATAAACAGTGCTAACAGAGCTAACAGTGGTGGCATGACTTCATTCTTTGCTTAGGACGCTATATCTTTACACAATAGATAGTGGTGTTCTGTCAGGAGAGGCAGACCAGGCAAATATTTGGGACCCCCCAAAAAAATGGAGAAAAAGGGGGCCCCCAATGGCCACTCATAATGGCACAATTCAAATAGCAACTATAAAAAAAAGAGAGGGAGAGACAGAGAGAGAAGTCAGGCTGTGTCAGCTCTGTCCTCAGAGACAGGTGGAGACAGAGCAACGTGTTACAATGTAACATATATGAAGACATCTATCTTTACAAAAAACTTGATACACTCTCTGACAGATCCTTCTATTAAGTCCTACATTTCATGAGTTTTTTTCTTTACAATTTGCATCTATAATTTTGTATCAATACATTGTTAATTGTTTCTATATTGATCCTAAGCAGAGTTACTTATATATACACAGTAAACCTATGATACACACACACACACACACACACACACACACACACACACACAAGCAACAACATACAAAGAGTCCATCTCCTTACAGCTCACAGACTGCTTTTTATTTATTCCTCTACTCCATATCTTTTATTTTATGTTTGTTTGTTTTCACACACAAACTCATAAAACAAGGTAAACATATAAGACATATGAAATACGCATCTATATATATGTATACGTTTCTCTATCTGTACTTTATATATATATTTTTCTTTTTTTGCTCCCTAATTTAATGACCTATTTTGCTCTGCTGCCTATTGTCATTTGTGTAATGTCAAAAATGTCCTGCAACATTGTTGTCGCCTTCTCTCTCCCCTGGTGTGTTTGATTTAACAGGAAACAAGGAAACATACAACATCTGACCTTTAGACATCATAATGACTAATTCCTCAGTACAAAGTACTTCCAAAAGTTTTTTGGAATTTGGGTAAACCAACCATTAAAAGCGTAACAATGGTGGGCTTTCTCTTTTGGCTAGTCTCCTTTGGCAGTCAGCTATACACCAGTGATCCACGAGTTGAAAGCCATTCTGAATCAAGTCAATTCATTGATTTCATTTATCCACAGTGGGACAATAACCAATTAAAAAGATGATGACGAGTCTTGCTCTGGGGCAGTTCAACAGGATAAATACTCACAACTTTTTCAATGATGAAGTGCTGATGGTGCTCTCATACTGCAGTCAAATCTGTCGCTCTGTAATGACTCTCTGTGGACTATTAAATCTCACCAATAATCACCACCATTTCATTACATTTCAGCGACCAGATCTCCGACAGTACTGCTACAACATGGAGACAAACCTCCATTGATTTCATTTGAGTGAATGAGCTCTGTAACTGGGAGCACTGGTGTATTGACTGCAGATAGTATGGACCTTTATATGATTGGGACGGGGTCAGAAGGTTACTGAAGACTAGTGCAGGATGAAGGAGGAGGGGCAGACTGATCGTTTGGAACATTTAATCATTGATCATTCCAGGGTGGCCCTGTCACTGGATCAATAAGGGTTTTGTGTGATGATATGGCTAACACAAGGCTAACACAATGACACTCTACAATTACAAGAAATTCTCAAATAGAGCCTGTTAATCTTACCTGTAGGAGCCTTTATTACATTATACACAGGCCTTTAATCCTAATTTCCTTTGTTTTTAAGAATATTTTATCATATTCCAGTAAGACTCAATACTCAATGTAAAAATAATTGGTTTGTGGACTCCTTGAAGCCTCAAGGTTGGCACTATGGCCATCACTATGTTGAATGTTTGGAGCCAAAAGTGACCATATTTGGATGAGAGGGTGGAGCTATAGAGGGGTGAGGGGTGGATCTGAATCATAGACTGGTGACACCTTGTAGACAGCATGTCACTCAACGCAGCCTGCCCCTTAATTATGCGTAACTTTAATTAAGCCTTAATAAAATGTAAATGGGTGAGTTAATGTGGCTGTCACCCAATGCTAATAGTAAAACGGCTAATGTTAATGTGTGCCACCAGCCAGGTTAGCGTTTATGATAAATGTTTAATAAAAAATTTGCAGAAACTCCCTTGAGGTGTTCTTGAGATATCATGTTCACAAGGATGGGATGGATGGACAACGACAACATAATGCCTCCAGCTAGGATCTGTTGCACCCTGTGGAGCTTTCTTGCAAATAAACACAATTATGTTTACACTCAATGCTTCTCTCTAAACTGCATTGTGTGTACCCCTGAGGCCTCAATGATCGACAGAGAGAGAGAAGGTGAAAGGTTGAGAGGCAGCGCCAGATGAATAATGAAAAGGCTAGCTGACATTTAAGGAGGCTCGAGGAACAAAACAAAGCAAAACAATGTTTCACAGTCAGGGGTGGACTGTCTGCCACGGGTTGACTCCCTCTAGTTCTTTCCCCTGCACCTGCACAATACACACACTACTGTACACAAAGGATGAGATGACTTTTACAACACCTGATAAGGCGATATCTGATTTGGTTCATGTACAAACAGCAGTGCAGTGGCCTCAAGTTGTTGAGGACATACTGCGCACACACACACTCAATCTCTTTGTCTACCTCTCCCTCACACACATAGATCCAAATACATACATCATGATTTCACTACTTAGCTGTGTGCCCCAGGGGTCCAGGGCTGTGTATCTGTATCTCTGTGAGCACGAGAAGGACAAAGAGAAGGTGACAGGGAAAGGATGAAGAGGAAAGGAAAGAAAACAGGAGAGAGAAGATGCCCCATGTTTAAGCCCCTCCACCCTCTGCTCTCATTAACTCCTCAAACTCTGGTCTGCAAGCAGGGAAACAAACAATAACCCAGAGGCAGGGAAACAGGATGACTGAATTTCTTTCATTAGGGTTCGGATGAGGCGAGGGCCGGAGGTAAAAATAGTCAGCTACAACCAGGGAGAACGAGAGAGACTGATTTGGATAACAAGCTCAGAGAAAGTTGACCCAAATACTGTACCATGAAGAAAGAAAATGAGAGAGAGAGGGGCTAAGAGGATGAACTGTACTGAAGGAAGTAATCCAGGTGGGGGTGGTGGAGCCCGTAATACACAGGGATCTGGAGACCATAGAATTGATGTCCGCCTTAGACAAATTTAGACTGAAGTGATTTCTTTTCTCTCAAAATCAGCCTGGATTGCTGGATCATGTCAGCTACTTTGATACTCTAAATAAAGAAAGAATGTAATATGAACATGGCTGTATGTAGTGCACCATAATCCTCAAACCATTATTATTGTTGCTTCTATTATCAGCTGATTGCTCTGTGATGATGACTTTTGCATTAACTCAGGTGATCAGTCAGTTTAGGATTGGGTGCTGATGATTCCATTTTAGATCCCAGCATTTGCTAAGCTACAAGGTCATAGTTTTTGTCTATTTTTGAAATCATAGACCAATGTAAATATCAATCAGGTAATATCATCCTGCACTGTAAACTCCAATCGCACACTCAACTTAATTTTCTTTTTTTATACAGCTTGTGGCAATATTGTATTGCCACACAATGCCAAGAATTAATTTTTTATCATATAAATTACTAATATTACAAGTACAAATTAAACTTTAGGCAAACTACTAGAATAATATGATCAACTGCGTTTTCAGTCCACTAGATACATTTTGCTGGAAAAAAAAAAAAAGGCTGAAGTGAGATCAACAGACTGAAAACTTTATCTTTATTAGGTAAAAGAGATGCTGAAAGTTTTCCTTTCGGGATACAACTTACAGTTGAAAAAGGGTAATAAATTGCAATATATTACAATGTATTTTATTGCAATACTCAGCATATCGCAACATATTTTAATTGCAAAAATATTGTATTGTGACCTAAGTATTGGGATAATATTGTATCGTGGATCCTCTTGTGATTCTCACCCCTATTAACATAAAAGTTTGAGTACACCAAACACAAAATACATGTGTCACATGACTCTTGTCTGACAAAAACTTTGTCACTGTAACATGTTTTTGGTTGTTTTTGTTGTTGTTTGAGCATTTCATGCTATGTCACATGAACATAAAAACATTAAGTACACATTTTAAAACAATTTTACTTATTTCATTAAACTAAAAAAAAGATACCCTGGCCACCTTAGGTTTCTCGATTGCTAGAATAGGGCAAAGAAATGAATTCTGAACCAGGAAGCGCTCATTATTTCACCTAAGCGCAACTGAGGTGAAATAAAGTTGTATACTAACAGTATTCATGGTGCAAAATGTCTTTACCCCAACATTAACTGTAACCCATTAGAACCACTGTGAAATGCATAAAAATTAATCACTGCGTAATGGGTATCCTCAATGATTTAGAACACATTTAAACTAGGGCTGCACGGTATATGTGGTAGACGGTAGAAATGATATAAATTTGGCCCACGGTAGAGATTTGCGCTCTACCGTCCTATCGTCGATGACGTCATCGCACCTGCCTCAGTGTGAAAATGGCTGCAAGCACAGAGACAGCGGAGCAAGAGGAGCTGGTTCACGTCCGTGATTTAGCGTAGCACGTGCAACATGTGTTGCTGGAGAAATTGTGAGTGAGTGAGTTAATGTCTTATGAACAGCCCTGGACTTCTCAGACTCTTTTAGCGACTTACCGCTCAGAGGGAACTCATTCAGTGTCTCCTCTGGCAGCAGCACAGCGTCTCTCCCTCTCCTCTCTCACCGTGCGCACACGGGAGTTGGTTTTCGGCAAGAGAGTTTGTCATAAACCTTTGGTAATGTAAACCTATGTGACGCTAGGGGCTCCACAAAAAACTCCATATGTGAATGTGTGATAGTTGTGGTATCATAGCAGCCTGTCACAGGTTACAGCGTGATGATTAGAGGAGAAATGGCAGAGCATAAAGGTCCAGGTGGAAAAACACAACTCAGTCATTTAGGATTTTGCTAAAAGAAGGAAATTACCTTTTGATATAGATCCCAGGGGACATTTTGCACCATAGAGTACTGGGTTTTAATTTTGAGTTTTGAGATCTGCATTCTGCACAATAAATGCTCTAAAAAATACATTATATCTTTGCTTTTGTTGTTGTTGTTGTTGTTGTTGTTGTTTTTTTTTTTATCAATTTAGCTTTGCTAAGGGACTACAAAACTCATTCAGAAACACTTCTATTATAACTTTTACACTTAAATTTATACCGCGATATATACCGTTACCGTGAAGGGATTCGATTTATACCGTGATATAAATTTTAGGTCATACCGCCCAGCCCTGCAGTTTTCTTCATCTTATGGCCTTAAACACATTGTTCACAGCATGCTGGGAAATTCCACTCATTTAGCCCCAACATGTCACAATAAGTTAAATGCACAATGACAGTGTTGTTTATTGCGCTTAAACTAAACTGGCTTTAAACATTTGAGTAAAATTCACTCAAAACTCAAAAAATGTTGAATGAATTGTTGAACTGTTTTTGTGTCAAGTGAAGATGAAGTTTTTATGTCATTTTGACAATCTGGGGCATTTGTGTAGACTTTACATTAAAATATTGTTTCATGGATGGATTGGGGTTTACACTGTGTTCTAAGGTTAAATGTGGTGTTCCACAAGGACCAGACCTTTTTTGTTAATGTATTATTACCTGTACACAGGGTTGAAATTACCATTTTCCAGTGCCTGTGACTATGGCAGGCAAGTTTTTTTGTCATTTTATCAGCCACTTTTCAAAATCAATGTACTAAATAAAGGAATAACAATGAGATTCATTAGAAATAATTTAATGTAAAGAATGCTGTCATTAAATGTTCGAAATATCGAAATACACACACACACACACACACACACACACACACACACACACACAAAAAACCCCAAAACATTACGTGCATGTTAAATCTACACTATTCGAAATTACAATTTTGGGTGAGCTCACGTTTCTGGAGTCAAAAGGTACGAAACACATGCACGCGCATTCAAAAAATACATCAATACATTTCAGTTCACTCAGAGAATATTTAACCTGGGCAAAAAAAAGCAACAGAAACTAGAACACCACCTCATGGTTGTACGTCTCTGCAAACCAGTCTAGTTACAGTCCAGTTACAGTTTATATCCATATCTGTAAAAACATGGATGCTTCACACACATCCTCCACCCGACAGCACAGAAGATCTATACAATCAGCACAGTTTCAAGGTGGACACCCAAGATTAGTGTCACCAGTTAAGTATCTGACCAAATGTCTCCCCTTCTGTTCCTGAGACATGACATTAAGTAATGGCCAGTAAAGTGTTTTTGCATAATATAATGATGTCACAGTAAAGATGACCTTTGACCTTTTGGACATAAAATGTCATTGCCTCATTGTAGCCTGTAGCTCCAACTGCCTCTCTGTACACCGCTTTCACATGTGTGCACTTTGCGAGACCGTGAGACATAGGTACTGCGTTCATGTGTGTTCACGTGCTTTTGCTGGACTCGCACACAAGCGCACACACGTGCACATGTGAACGCGGTTTACAGAGAGGCAGTTAGAACTACAGGCTACATGAGGCTAAAAACAGCGTTCAAATGATGTTTTTCCAAACAACTTTTTATATCAGGGCTTCAAGACACTTTGATCACTACGGACGAGCAGTGTGTGTTGTGAGGACTCTAAAACTTTACCTGAGCCTCCATCAGCATATGGGTGAGTAGATAATGGCTGAATTTTCATTTTTGGGTGCACTATCCCTTTAAGCCTAAGTTATAGCATAGGTCTTAGATGTTGGGGCTGTCTGATAAGAATGGTCACAGACAGGACCCAATTTCATCTGCAACAAAAATGGGTCAAAACACTTAAAGCTATAGTGCGTAATTTCTGTCGCCTCCCAGCGGATAATGCGTTATTACAACTAATAAGCCGGCGGCACTTCCATGTACACAGAGTAACACTCGCCGCACACCGTGTACACAGAGTAACACTTGCCAGTCGCCACACACGGTACACAGAGTAACACTTGCCTTTGTGGTAGGATCCACTTCTGAACTTCTGTCTCAGCCGCTTCTCCACCATGTTGCTTTCTTTTTCTACCTGCGCTCTACCTCTTGCTATGACACTCTCCGCTCTTCCTCCCCATCCCTTCTTGTTGTGAGGAAGCATTTCCTGTGGCCAGCGCGGGAATGTATATTGAAAAACACCGCGAGATGTTAGAGGAGCCGATCGGCTTAATCAGCATTGTGTCATCTCCTCTTGTAGTGGCTTGGGTGAAACGGACATTTACGGACCTGTAGAAGTTACGCACTATAGCTTTAAGTGTAACAAACCTGATAAACTTGGTCTGTGCATGAAGTGATTCTGTAAAAATCCCATTCATTTTCTCCAGTGAAATCACTTTAGAGCTGTAAATCTATACCGGGGCATGGCTGACGTCACATTAGGTCACATAGCTTACGAGGTGAACAGCTGACTGAGGTAAAGCAGGCGGGCCATGCAGACAGTGTGAGGTGTTGCGCTCTGTTATGAAGATGTGAACAGTGGATGGTGTTTTACCTGTGGCTGCAGTTTCTGGATCCCTGCCTTGGCGGTCTGCTTCAAGCCATTGGTACAAAGCTATGGAGGAGCCACATGCAGAAAAACATGGAGCGAAAAAACAAAGAAAAAGAGCGCAATGTCAAAACAAATGCACACAGAAAAGCAGATTAATAAATGCATGGGAATGAGTAGAGCATGAACAAGACACTATCAGTATCACAACAGAGCATGGCATGGCATTTAAGACATAACACATAGGCTTGACAGGGTGTATTATTCTAAAATGGCACTTTTTAGTGTTACTTTTATTAGACACTGAACCACCAACAAAGTGTAATTGCCACAAACTGCAGACACAAGCAGAATGTATGACACAAATTGCTGGTAATCGTCTGCATAGTGTAACATTCCTTTCTTTTTCATCATAAGACTTTGTCCATAAATATATGTATTCTTTGAGAGAGTAAAAAGTGCCATTTCAGACGTGCAAGACTCAATGAAAATGTTAAGATGCATGTCAGCGTTTGCCTTGAAAGATGAAGCTGTAAGTGAAGTAGTAGCTTGTGGTTTAGTGTTAGTGAGCAGCAAACTCTTTGGAGTTGCACCAAGCAGCATTTGTACAACAAAAAGACATCCAGGAGCAGCAAACCACTGACGTCATATTTAGATCTCAGTCAAACCTTGGACGGTTTCCAAGAAAATAGATAGGCCACTCAGCAACTCAATGTATTTAGGCATGTAGACATGGTACCAAGACAACCTGCTAAAGTTCAAACTGAGCATCAGAATAGGGAAGAAAGGAGATTTAAGTGACTTTAAATGTGGTATGGTTGTTGGTACCAGACGGGCTGGTCTGAGTATTTCAGAAACTTTTTATCTACTGGGATTTTCCCACACAACCATCTCTAGGGTTTAAAGAGGATGGTCCAAAAAAGAGAAAATATCCAGTGGGCGGCAGTTCTCCGGGTAAAAATGCCTTGTTGATGTCAAAGGTCAGAGGAAAATGGGCAAACTGGTTCAAGTCGATAGAAAGGTAACAGTAACTCCAATAACCACTTGTTACAACCAAGTTATGCAGAAGACCACGTCTGTTTAAATCTGTTTAAACTCCTCTCCAGTAAGCACTACAGAGCACTGTTTGCCAAAACTACCCATCACAAAGACAGTTTCTTCCCCATGCTGTCGCTCTGATGAACTCCTAAACTCCTGTGTGATGAGTCTCGATTTCTGCTGTGACATTCAGATGGTAGGGTGGTGTTATGGTGTGGATGATATTTTCTTGGCACACTTTGGGCCCCTAAGTACCAACTGGGCATTGTTTGAACACCACAGCCTACCCAAGTATTGTTACTGAGTTGCTGTGTCCATCCCTTTATGACCACAGTGTACCCATCTTCTGATGGCTATTTCCAGCAGGATAATGTGCCATGTCACAAAGCTCAATGGCCTCCACAGTCACCAGATCTCCATGCAATAGATCACTTTTGGGATGTGGTGGAACGGGAAATTCGCATAATTGATGTGCAGCTGACAAATCTGCAGCAAATGCATGATGCTATCATATAGGCTTCTGAGATTTACTTGCCAAACGGAAAATCTAACATATCGGTCTGGCTGGTGTTAATGCTGGACCCTGAAAAATTATATATTTTTTTAAAAACTTCATCCCATTTCAGGCAGTCTTTTGCAATGTGTCTGTTGTGCAAAAATACAGTTATTGTGCAGCCCTAAAAATAAAGACCTAAAGCTTGAACAGTTTCAAATTCAAAGCCCCCATAGTTTATAATACAGGCTTTCTGTTATAAATTTTAGTCTCCAAGCCCAAGCTGAGATAACTCTGATGACATCATTATGACATATTTAGGATTATTTTCTTAGACTTGACAAAGCGCTTCCAGAGCCACAGAAGACATTATACAACTATTGTGACAGGGCAGGGTGAGTGTTACTCCCCAGGACTACGTCACTCTGTAAAATTGGTGGCATTCCCCTTTAACACACTATAACCATATTTAGTAAAAAACAGGCTTATACCGTCTACTGTAAATGTCTCGATTACACCAGCATACAAACAGTCTAATCTGTGTGTTGATGGAGAAACTCTTTGTGCATACAGAGTGTAGGCTAATCCCTGTGAGATCATCTCTGCTCTTGCAATTGGAGTCACCAGGCTGGAGATTAGAAGCCTTAATCAGTTCTCTCCTGCACATAAAACTCCCCAGGAAAAGTGCCTTAGTTTTGAGAAAAGTTTTGAACACAGCAAAGGGAGAAATTAATCCCAAATCCTGGCAGTGTTGGCCTTGTATACACTTGAAATATGTACAGGAATATAACTTCCACACACACACACACACACACACACACACACAGTAGAAGTTTGGATTTTAAGGTCATTGTGGTGATGTAAGTAATTTTATGCAGCTAGTGAATTCCTAAAATAGACTTTGAAGTGCACACTCAGGACGTGTGTGTGTGTGGGTGAGTGTGTTTGTGTTACAGGGACAGCACTCTGAGGGGCAAATTCACAATGAGTGGATTGCCGCCGTGATAGCGCCACAATTTCCGTTCACTTGCGACCTCTCTGTCTTGTCTCAAGGTCCAAAGGTCCATTAAATTTTGCAGCTTTTACACTGTGGGATTTTGGGCTGTCCCGCACAAAAGATGACCAACGTGAAAGAAACATGGAAATAGCTTTGGTCGTGGCTCTAAAACAGTGGTCCTACGTCGCTCAGTGAGAGCGGTTCAAGGATGGTTGTCATGGTCTTAATCGAAGACAGCCTGGGATAAAATTCTGACAGTGTCAGAAATTTGGGATGACTATCTCTCTGTGTGACTTCTGTTACAACCTATGTCTACTAACCAACCAACAGAAATGCAGCATGAAATGACACATTGGTGCTAGACCCAAACAAACAGACAGATAGCAGCTTGCCATGGAGGCAAAAAAGAAATGTGTAAGATTCCAGCAAAGAGGAAAACCTTCCAACCCTCAAGCTCTTACCATAATCCAGTAAAGAAGGACAATTCATGAAAGGAAACAGCGGCAAAGCTATAGCTGCCGGGTGAGCAACCTAGCAGCTGGCAAACAGACACAGAAACACAGCAGTATATAGTGCCCACAAATCTTTAGGTTATTAATAATGTGACATTAGAGACAATCCAGCTCAACACTCTGGACTGAAATGTGGCAGTTATATTCTTGTACATATTTCAAGTATATAAAAGGCCATTGCTCCTTGCCCAAGGATTCTTTGACATGTGGACTGGGGGAGCTGTGGATCAAATTGCCAATCTTCCGATTAGTGGGCGACCTGCTCTACCTCCTGAGCTACAGCTGTACAGTTTGCATACCTCAAACTTGATGTCATACCCATGTTTACCCAAGCTTGTACTAAACTTACAAGATTGCTAAAACCTCACAGTCTGTAGGAGACTTTAAAGGTCCTGAGTGACAAGGTACAGAGGCACTCCTCAAAACTTCAGGCAAGAATTTAAACATAACGGAGAGACACAGAATTTTGGATAAGGCTTAACACCCCAGTCTGTCAGTGCGCTTTAGTTACCAACTTTCTGAAGACATTAATAATTTCACTGTAACTGTGTGTAGCTGTTAGCACAGATCATTGTGAATTAGACTGTTTTTGCAATGTAGCTAATTTGTTAAGAAAAGGGCCAATTTTTTGCCGAAATATTTGTATATTACATAATTTAAATATGTGCAAACCGCACAGGAACACTGAGACGCTATTTGCTTTGCAGTGCAGTTAGAAGTGCATTTCACCCTTTGTGGCTGCTTTGACAATTACATGATTTCTTGTTTAATTTGTGCAGATTTAGCAGCTGCAAAAGCTGTGCAATCCTTTTGTGAATTGCCCGTCAGGTTTTTGTCTATACTGCTGATCTTTATGATACACACACACCTCCCTGTAAGTGTTATATAAGTCTAGGACATTAAGTCTGCTAACTCTGCAGTTCCCTCCTTGCTGTGTGACTCCGTCTGGAACAGGAAAAGAGTTTCTTCCACCAGCTCACTTACTATCTGTGCACATGTTCAGGTACTTGTTTTCTGCCTGAAATGGCTATAATTAGCACTGCACTGTTATAGCCAAACCAATAGTCCTGATTATTTTGATCAATATTGAAGGGGGGAGGGGGTTAGAGGATGTCACTTGCTACAAATATGTCTGTATTTGGCTTGATGACTTTTTGAGATTGATAATGTTCCTAAAAAGTTGAGGGTTTTATTTCAGAAACAAGTCCTGTTTCTCATTTGAGGCCAGAAAAAGACTGGTTGCTGCCATGTTTTAACTGGTTCTGGATTACAGTAATGCATCTGCACATTGTTTGCATGTTAGTTACTGCATATCATAGTGCACTTTTTTCAGGACTGGTGGCTATCTTTGATCTTTCGTAGGCTCAGTCACTGGTATTTGTTAATTTATAAAGCCATACTAGGTAAACTCCCCTCGTACATTTGTATGTTGATTGAACAGAGATCTGACTGTAGCTATAGTCTGACATCTCAAGACTTTGTTTTGTTGTCTAATCTGAGTGCAGGGACTGAGTTGGGTAAAAAAGCTTTTATGTCTCTGCCTGATTTTAAAGCTCTTGTAAGTACAACGATGAATGGATTGGTTGGTTCTTGTCATTGTACATAGGTGCTCTAATATTTCTACATGTTACTGGATATCTTGTAAGTTTTATATTGTGTTGCTGCTTGGCTGTAACTTTTTTGGACGATGCTGTCTTGGCCAGGTTTCCCATGAAAAAAAGAGATTGCTGATCTCAACAGGACTTACCTGGTTAAAAATGGGTTGAAAAAATTAAAACATTGCGCCTAATGAATGGTCCAGCTCCAAAACGGGAAAATCAAAACGTGATGACGGATGTTTCAACTGTAACAAGCCGCCACAAATAAATGAATGTTATGCACTCTTTGTTCCCTCCTAAATCTGTAATACTTCCAAACAACGGATGATGATGGCTAATGACGGATGATTTTGTTTTGCACGTCTGCAGCTACAACATCCATTTACGGTTTTCATGGCTGTCACTGCAAGGTGCATGCATAGCTGCATGACAGCTCTTAAAAAGTGGAGACTGCTGTTAGTTTAGCAAGTGCTTGATTTGATATGCAGCAGAGTTTTCTATGGGTGGAGCACGCATTCTAAACATCAGTATCACAGTTGATCATGTACATTTAATGTGGGAAGCCAAAATCGTGATTAATATTCCATTAATTTTGCAGCCCTGCACTGAACTATTTTACTTAAGAGTTTGACTTGACTTGACTTTGAGTTTGCCAAACTGGACCTGACCTTGTGCCATATGATACAATCACTTAAACAGAAAAGACAGATTTGATCAAACCTTTATCTTTATCTTTATAATAGATCTGTACAAGTCTCTGCAAGTTGGTTGTCTTAGTGTGCTGACATAAACTAGGGGGAAACCAATCAATAGTAGAGGTGACTTTTATTAATGGGCTACAATATGCTAATCCACTGGTTCTTTCATGTTCTTAAAAACTAAGTAATTCTGAGAACATCCAAAGAATCATCTAATCGTCCTCCCCTGAGCTGCAGAGATGTAAAAGATGGACCTGTTCTCAGTTCAAAAATTCTGCACAGGTTGGTATTTTTCACCACAGGGTTTGCTGTGGCACCTGGGACTGAACTGAAAGTCTCACCAGTCATTCTGTGAAATGACGTGTCACCAAGTTCAAATGGTGAATAAATCAGAAGTGAGGGAAACTGCTCAGCTGCGACAGTATGTGACAGGAAAACCACACACACAGTGCTGCTGGCACTATCTGCTTCTTACATCACTGCACCACCGTCCATCTGTCTGCCCGCCTCTGTTCACTCTTATCTGCGCGTTCTCATGTCTCAGACTCTCATTCATCTCAAGAACTTTCGAAATGAATCAAAGTCACATACTATAGAAAGATGCAAAAATACATTTTGGACATATTCTGGATTATGAAACAAACACACACTTGCACCCATAGATTCTTTCTGACATGCAATGATAGCACCAATGAGGCACTTTGGAGTCATTATAGAGATCAGAATTGGCATGAGATCAATCAGTAGCGTATTAAACTGATTAGGTACTGGTCTGCATATTCTGCTGCTTAAAGCACTCCATGCATAAGATGATTATTGATGCTGCTTAAATGCCTCTAACATCTAAACTGCATCTAATATTGTTCTGATATTCTTCCAGCTCAGCCCTGGTAATCCAATTTAATGTGTGCACAGGGATTACATCTGGGTTCAGTAATAAAGTATACCAAATCTCACGTGCAGAGACAAACCAACACTTAAGTATTGTCTGTGCATTAGGGCTCAATAGTTGACTATTCAATCTAAGCAGCTTGATTCGACTCCCAATTCTCACAGTTGAGTCGACTGTCACTGGCGGGAAGATGTGGTTATGAAACAATAGATCATTCCATTTGGGCATGGGGGTGTTAAATATCTGATTTTACACTGAATTGCTTGGTCTGTCCTAAAAAAACATGATGTAGGCTATTTATGTATAAATTTACTGAATAGAAGACTCACATAAGAGCACAGCACTAGCAGAGTGCTGAATATTTTTTGACATTACGAGAAATTCTCTGTCTAAATCAGCAGAGGGAGGCTCGTAGAAACAGCTGTTTGTGTGACGTGTTCCATCAGTCTGTCTGTCAGTCTACTCTGCTTAGTTTCAGTACTATGAACAATACTCCACTGTTACATACACCCCCAAAACACAACAAAGCGCGCTAGATGATACACGTCGCATTACAAAGTCAATTTTTATGCCAAGCCAAGAAGACACATTGTTTAATTGTGTGTTCCCGTACTTTGTCTAGTGTGGAACAAATATAAGCTAATGTTATAATGAGAATATGCATCAGTGAGCAAAACAACAACAAAAAGCACAATTTGACATTGCTTGACAATAAGCAAGACTTGACCAATCAGATTTGACTCTATAAATTCTTAGTTGGGGACACCACTAGTATGTATAAATGTGTCTTCCCCCTCTGTGCCATAAAGCACCGCTGTGATATCAAAAACATCAATGAGCCACAGTTACATTTGCACATACACCGTCCTGCTGCAAATACAAACTAGAGCACCAAATGTGGATTAATCCACAGCTAAAAATATCACTCAACAAAGCACTATTTCCTGCTTTCTGAGGAACATTCGGTCAAAACTACAGTGACCATCTGTTTTAGGAAATTACTGAGACGTTATCTAAAATGAAACTATATATTTGTGAGCCTGATTTGACATTGGCACAAGTGGAGTTTTGTGATCCTGTGATCTTGGCAGCTTAATCTGTTTCCCTCTAAGAAAGTACAAGGATCAGTACAGACAGTCTCTTCTAACACCTGCCTCCTTATACCCATAAAGCCTTGTGTTTCCCTGTCATCTGCTATGGTTAGGTTGGACTCCATTCTCACTCAGAAGGCAGTTACTTGCAGCTGAGACAAGCCACATTCAAACGTCTCACACGACATACCACTCAAAACTACTTGAATGAATGAGCTACTTAACAGCACTGAGGTCGAAATGGTGAGAAAGATGAGAAAAGCACAAAAGCTGTATGCAGCGTTGCAATGGACAAAAATGTCTAACCTTTTTCATGACTTCTCAAGGACCCATAATAAAATTTCCATGCCATTCATAATGTATAACACAAACAGAGCTGTATAGTACTTCAGATCTTAATTTTGTTATTATAGGTGCAGTCCACAGACACAGACCGCCTGTATTAAGAGTGGGAGACAGCTGACAGTTTGATTGGCCCTGTGGTTAATTCATAGGTAAAGAGGGTTGCAGGACTTTTACTAACGGGTGCGACTGGGTGCGGCTATGACTTAAACATAATGACGGGTAATGGGTTGGTTCTTGTACTGAGCTTTACAGGTATGGGCAGGTGCAGGCTTTCAAAAATGGACCTGTGCAGGGCTCTGCTTTGATTTTCCATGCTCCACTTTCAGAGCAGGTAAAACAAAACCAAAGTGCACACTGGTGCTCCAAGTGACAAGTGAACGCCCTATGCTGCTGATGTCAACAGCTCCATTTCTAAAACACAGAACAATTTAAAAGTAGTAGTCAGGTATAGGTATGGAAACTTTGGGATTAATGAACCTACATGTTAAATCACACTGTCACAACATTATATTTCTTTCTCCACTTGTCCAATGTTATTCAAACATATTAGACTCAAACTCTGTTCAAACATAATTCCAGCTAGCTGACGTGCAGGAAGGGGGAGAAAATGTAGAAACATTGTAATCGTAAACAAAACATCACAAATAGATGCATATTAGAGCTACGTTACATCAACAGCTACAAAAAATAAATTTGCTGTTACATTACAGTAAAAAAGGTTAATTCCATGTGCCACCCAAACTACTGTGATAATCTCTCTACACACCACCAAACTCCATGACTTCCTCAAAACGTTCAGTGATTTTACTAATTCTGTGACTTTTCCAGGCCTGGAAAATGACAGTGGAATTTCCAGGTTTCCATGACTGTGGGAACCGTGTGCATGAGAGCAGAAATCTCCTCTCAGTCGCTCAATGTACAGCAAATAAAAGCAGTTACAATGGTGAGTCAGTCAGTACATTTACATGTACAGTTATGTGGAGCTACAGTTATAGCTCAACTAGCGCTTTTAATTGGACTACTGTCTTTGTCCCAGTATACAAGCACAGGAAGGGAATCAATTTATTGAAGTATGTCCAACTCTGCTATGATAGGTGGTGATATGCTCCCTTTCAGCTTGTTAAAATTGAACTTTCTTCCCCTTGACCTGTTAGGTCACAGACCAAACAATCGAGCGTCATCCAGCTGTTCCGAATAGGATGCCATTCCTTGTTTTCCTCCCATCCATGTATTTTAACATTATTTAACTCTTTCAGCTGACACAGCAAGAACTGTGCCTCCTTGTCCATCCAAAAATGCATGACTCTGGATGTAGATTTTGCCATGTTGTTACCAGCCTCTTCTTCAGTTACACATTTAACGCTCTGCAACTCCCAGGTCAAAGCCCTGGGAGGGAACTGTGCAGAGCGTGTAGGCCAGTTTGGGTCCGATTGACTGTATACATGCAGGAGTAATTCGACTCCCAATTGCGTTATCTAGGTGTGTTAGTCTGACTTTGAGAAATTCGATGTAGTACGATTTCAGTTAGACAAACATGTTTACATGCATTTTAAAAGTCTGGTTTTGGTCAGACAACACAATAAATAGATCCTCTCTTATGTCATGTTAACATACTAAGTGTCGATCCAAAACCCCACAACCCTCTGGGACTCAGTATTGATGCAGATGATTGACTGTTTTCAGCCAGATTCATATTTACTATAATACGCTCATTACCCACAATTGCCACTATGATTTCACTCCCTGGGCCCTCCATTCAATTTAATCTGAGGTCTATTTCATTACAATGGAGTCTTTTCCAGCGGGCGCTCTGTAACGTCATCCATTTGCTGTGTTTGCTCTTTGTATGGTTTCAATCCTACCAGCACAAACTCAGATTTTTGTGATTCATACATAATGGTCATGGAAATCTGAATTAAAGTGCACAGCACTTGGCTAAACACAAGGTGAAAACCAGGCAGGCTTTATATCAATAACATAAGGTGTGCAGCCGTTCACAATTAAAGCTATTACCATGAACATTCAGAACTACTCTTGACTGTGGACAGAACAATGTCTGCTGGGTTATCACGCAACTAACAAACCGCCTGTTTTACTCTCGTCTTTCATTTCCATGATCAAAGCTGAGTGAGGAGTAACAGCAATTTGTCCACTTGCTCCCCAGCTCCTCCCCTTTCCCCTCATCAAGGTGAAAGTGTCTGGTTGCCATGGGATACCCCTGGACCGAGAAAGCAGCTGCTGAGAGCAGCTCCGCTATTAAAAGTGAATGAGAGTATGTTATGAGTATGAGGGCCGATTGGGCCCCTGTGGACAGCCCTCACTGCCGCCTCCCAAATTGAATTGCAAAGCAGCAGCTGTGCAACAGTTCAGCAACAACAGATCAATGAAGACTGTGACTGTGTCTCTATCTGCCTCTTTCTCTGCTATCCTCTCAAACAGTCTTCTTAAAAACAGTCCCACTTCTGGCCCTCAGCTGATTTTCTGGTTTCCACTGCAAATCTCTTCTGACACTGAACTGTTTTAAGAATAAACGTATCTCAAAGTGCCTATCATGCCTGACATTAAACCCCAGTCATTCTAAAAAATAGCCTCATGATAATATAGAAATGTTTTTTGAAATGTGAAAAATGCCTGTCATGAGGATTATTTCTTCAAGTTGCTTGTCCAAACAACTGCCCATAACACAATATTGTGATATTTCTAGACTGTTTCGCAATACATCCCCATATTTTGAAATCTCAGCTTTAGATTTGGCCCACGGACAATAAGCCTACAAACTTATAAAAAGCGTCTGGAAGAAGATCAGCTCCGCACTCAGGATTGCAGGTAAATAGGCTACGATATGGTGCTTGTTAAGGCTGCTTAGCAACCTTAGACACAACCTGCTGCCATGCTCTTGAAAGCTGGCACAAAAAAGGCACAGGAGTAGCGCCCAGCGCCCCACCTCACATTATCCAGGTGGTTAAAGACACAGCAAATCAAAAGTGTGGGATCATTTTCATAAGGTGAAGGACAAACCCAAGGTGATATGTAAACTCTGCAGGCAAACATTCGTCCAGTACAAACATGAAGTATCATCTGAAACATGGAAGTAGCTACATGCCCATTAGCCACTTAGCACAATCATTACTGCTTTGCTGACAGCATCATTAACAGGCGGCTTGCTCAGTGTGTGACGCGCACTTGTAGATAAAATATGGACCTATATTAATGAAAGTTCATTGGTATGGTTTTGTATTTCTCTGTAATGTAGCAAAGTGTTAACAATGATACTGATACTATTCCCTCTCAGACCTTCAACTCAAACCATTGTGTTGCCTCGCACAAAATATATGATTTAATAATTACATTAATATTGTAAACACATGGGCGACTAGTCGAATAATGACCATAAATGATGACCATTGGTCGACCAGGAAAATTCTTAGTCAGGGGCAGCCCTAAATAAAGTTAAATAAAGTAAGTACTGCCATAATAAAGTTATGTGTATATTTATTCAACATATATTATATGATGAGGAAATCTTTATTCTATTGATGTACATATGGTAATGAACATTATAGCATAATACATATTTTATATTTCTGAAACAAATGATCACAAATGCTGTATACTTGGGTCTACTTCTCACCAACAGCCACTGCACGGATACACACACCACAAACATCTAGCAGAAGGCTCTGAGAGGAACTTAACCTTTGCATCAGGGAATAAAGGAACAATAGAGCGCCTGATTTATCGTGTGCCAGCAACTTCCTGCTGTGATGCTCTAACATCATTGTTACTCTGCTCTTTGGATTAGTTGCTTCAAGTCGTCAGCAAGTACCCTCGACCCTACAAAAGTAAATATTGAGCCATTCAATCACACATTACAGCACCCAAATAGGAATTGACCGTTTGTTAAACCCCACCCAGGAGTAGTGTGGTGGTGGAATATAAATTTACTGTCCTTGAGTACAAATTTAAAGTACTTGTACTTCACAAGTTTTTTTGTTTCATTTTCATATTTACAAAATCTTTCTGCACACACTTTTTGCTGCAAAAATTAGCCGCCCCCCACCTCGCCCCCCACCCTTGTTCTGCTGACAATCATCAAAATAATGAGGTCATTTCCATCAACAGACAACCATTACAGTCTGCTACGCCTTGCAGGAGAGGTCCCCCAGTGTCAGGGGTGGGGTATTCTATGACAAACTCTGCATCATTAGAGCCACAAATCACTTAATGCACCTCTAATTACATGCAATAGGCCCCAGGAGAATAAATACGTACTTGCATGTAAATGCACACACACACACACACACACACACACACACACACACACACAAACGCTGTATACACGGAACACAATAACGATAGCATGTGTGAGACAGCATATCATTAGACCAAAATGTTAAAGCCCAGCCCCTTAATAAGCACACACTGAGGAAAAAAGCCCAATTACCACACACACATGCATGTGCACAGACACACTTGCATGCAGACAAATACAAGAAACAGAGGAACTAATCATGTGTTGGCCATAGACACTGATGGATAATGCATGTGGAGCCTGTTGCCCTGCTAGACCGGGTGATCAGACACTGTGCTCTACGAGTGTGTGTGAGAATCAGTGTGTGTGTGTGTGTGTGTGTGTGTGTGTGTGTGTGTGTGTGTGTGTGTGTGTGTGTGGACTCCATAGTCACGGCGTTTGACTGACTGGCTTTGTTGCCTGGCTTCAAGGCCATGCAGATTCACATCACTGCGTGTGTGTGTGTGTGTGTGTGTGTGTGTGTGTGTGTGTGTGTGTGTGGACTTCATAGTCACAGCGTTTGACTGACTGGCTTTGTTGCCTGGCTTCAAGGCCATGCAGATTCACATCACTGCGTGTGTGTGTGTGAATCCTTTAGAGGCAGACAGAACTGACAGACAGAAAGGAAAACTCTGCAACCGCCAGCCGACTGAGAGACGACACTGACGGTGTTTCACCTGCAGCATAGAGGTACAGACAGTGTGCATTCATGGCTTTGACAGCAGGCCTGTGGTCGTCATTATTCACAGTCCCCAGGGCTTGTATGTCTTGTGCTACATCAAAAGTATCTGTCTGTGCATATCCTAAATATGCGCTTCTGAATACATTAAATCATCCCCCTCCACAAGTCAATCATGCATGAAAGCAACAACGCATCCTGGGCACAAAGAGCCTGTGGAGTACACACCATCACTACGGACGTGGAAATATGGACTAAAAAACAAACAACCACTTCATAAAGCACTCGGGTCTAGTTTCAATCTGAACAGGTAGAGTCATGTTTGTAAAAAAAAAAAAATAAATAAAAGCTGCAGATAAAAATTGATCCATTTGTCATGCATGTGCTATCCCGACAAATTTTACACATCACAAGACTGGGGTACTTACTTACAAGAGACAGGTAAAGCTGAGGCTGAGATATCCTGAAATTTGGTATGGATCGAGCCCTACAAAAAATAGATCCTACATCCCCCAGATGCAATGTGATAGCATGTCTTTCTTTATGTGTCTCTTTTTGTCTTCTTTGTTTTTTTGTCCTTTTGTGTTCATTTTGCATCTCTTTGTCATCACTTTGCATCTCTTTCTGTATTTTGCATCTCTTTGAGTTTGTTTTAAATCTCTTTGTTGTCACTTTATTTCTCTTGGTTGTTGCTTTGCATCTCTTTGTGGTTATTATGCACCTCTTCTGGTTTGGGATGCTTTTTGTGGTCGCTTTTTAACTTAGTGTCTCTTTAAATCTCTTTTGGTTGTTTTGTATGTCTTAGTTGTTGCTTTATATTTCTTTGTTGTTCCTTTGCATCTCTTTGTGGTTGTTTTGAATATTTTGTGGTTGTCTTGTGTCTCATTGTAGTTTCATTCCAGATCTTTTGGTTGTAATGCATCTCTTTGTTATTGCTTTATATCTCTTTGTAGTCGCTTTGCATCTCCTTGTAGTCTCTTTGAATCCGTTTGGTTGCTTTACATCTCCTTGTAGTTGCTTTGTATCTCTATTGGTTGTTTTGAGTCTCTCTGTAGTTGCTTTTTATCGCTTTGTGGCTGTTTTGCATCTCTTAGTAGTTGCTTTGCCTCACTTTACATCTTTTCATTGTCATTTTGAGTCTCAACGTGGTTGTTTTGACTCTCTTTGCTGTTTAGGGGCCCTTTGACCTCTTGAACCACTGGGCCTGTGTCCAGTAGGCCTGTTTAGAAATCCCTCCATGATTAAGGCTAGTACAGGATAACCGATTCAATAAAGGAGAATATGGACAATATCTGCATCCAAAATAATGCTCCCAAAACTTTAGTGAACTGACACAAATCACACAAAAAACGATAAAATATTTGATTTAGTTATAGCAGTAATATCTTAACTTTCAAGATAATGTTTTTCCACATTCAGAATTTTAATGAAGGTTTCCCCCACACTGCAGGCCAACAAAGCTATTACTTTCAGCTCTGTCCCTATTCAGCAGCAGTTAAGAAAAAGAAAATCTTCATCATGGCCAAAGCCTCACCACAAATCAGCAGGAGTTGATCTACTGCTCCCATAATGCTCATCCATTTGGCTTCACCAACACATTCCACCACCCAGTGCTCCACCAGCAGCACCTGCTACAACTGGGCAGCCCGCCTGGCGCACACACACACACACACACACACACACACACACACACACACACACACACACACAGAGCATCCAAACAGCTCATTCTCTATTAATGGAGCTAGCGCCTGTTACGCTGCGCTGGACTGCCAATGCCTGGCACGGGCTGGGTGAGAGCAGCACCCATCTGTCTCCTTGGCAACAGGACAACTAAGGATGGGGGACTGTTGTAGGGTGTTGGGCAGTGGGGAGGCATCGGTTAACACCTTCTAATCTCTTAATCATTATGAATTATCCATACATGATGGGGATCAGGGCTGCAGGGAGTCTGAATCAGAACACTGGGTAAGTGTGTGTGTGTGTGTGTGTGTGTGTGTGTGTGTGTGTGTGTGTGTGTGTGTCTTACAATGGTCCAGTGTCCCAGTGCCAGGGCTAAACTGGCTCTATCGGCCCTATTCAGGACGCTATCCCAGTGATGTCACCACCCTGTCATGCTGTCAAACACTGCTTTGTTCTTTTATTCGCTTTAAGGTGGCAAGGAGGAGGACGGAGAGAAGAAGAGGGAGAGGAAAAGAGGGGGAGGCTGAGGCAGGAGGTGTTGAGGGTGGCAGATTCATTTTCATTCAGGCACATGGCTCCCCTGGATCTTTCCATCATGGGAGGCTTTTGTGTCCCTGCTTCATGACTCACTGTCACCTGACTGTATTAGTAGATGAGCAGCTGCTGTTGATCTACTTGTTGTTCAGAGCTCTCTGAGATGTGACTGATGTAAGGAGCATAGAAAACCCTCACTGCACTGGATGAAATCAGTGATAGGTACAATGAAGGAGGATGTGTTTACATGTGCAGTGATACAGGATGATAAGGCATTGTTGCACTGAGGGATTTCAAGGGGAAAATGTGTCCCACAAGTCCACTTATCCCTGTTGAGCTGCAGTCGCCACAGTGCCAAACATCCAGCATTCTTTACTCATGACACAATCGTGTCAGCAGGCTGGCTGCAAGTAAGAGAAGAGCTCTGCTGCAGCTTCTCACACCAACTATAGTAATGGAAAGTTAAACCAGCAATACTCCTCCAACCTGTTGCACCTTGATTTTGCCCATAAACTTCCCCTTAAATTTATTAAAAGTTTGATAAAAACTTTTCAAATACACATCATATCATATACATACATATATACATAAATACATACATATTCTGTTATCTTAGATGTCCCACATTTTAATATATCCAGCTGTGCATACACCTGGTCTGAAGAATATGTGAGGTGCACACATTCTCACCACACGTGTGCAGGGTGTTTATGCATCTGGCCTCCGGATTTCCATAATGCAACTAGATAGCAGAGGAGAGCAGTCCACTTCCACGTTTTGGTCCAATAGATTTTCACTATAATCACTATATCTGCTGGTGGGCCATCATGATAAGAGTATGCATGCATAACATGATGTTAATTCCACTATAGAAGAGACTTGATGATCACTAAAATTAGGTGGGGAATAGGTGGATACATCAATATCGGTTTCAGTTATTGGCCGAATGAGTTGTTATTTATCAGCATATCGGGTATCAGCAGCCAAATAGCTAACAGCTAATAGCCAACGTTAACTAGCTCTCCTCCTGCTGATTTTAAAAAGGATTTGTTCACAATGTAGCATTATCAAGGAAACAACAGGGTGCATCCCTGATGCAATAATAGTGACTTTACGGCATCCTTTCATCACGAAGATCTCTGTTTCTCCCGAACATATTTTCTGGTGTCCCAGAGAGGACCGGATGCCATCTGCTATTACGCATGTCATCCCTCAACAGTGAGATCATCATTTGCCAAACAGTCACTATACACTTCTTGTACCTGCTCTTAAATTTAACTTTGTGGCCATTAGTCTGGAGCTCTGCGTTTTAGTCTGCCAGCCAATAGGCCGATGGCAGTCAACAAGGTGAATGCTGTTTGATACTGATGTTCAACCACTAAATCGGTGCATCCCCAGTACACAATACCTTTAAGGTATTGACTGAGGTAACCCAGTACCAAGTCATATCAAATCTTCTCCACTCGAATGATACCTGCATCCAATTCTTTAAGTACCCAGATCTAGAAAATGATGACTATTTATATGGTTTTGCTGTCAGCCAATCACCACAAGCATTCTTTGGTTTAATGTGACGTATCAGAAGCCCACTACCTGCAGCAGCTACAACCCGTATAGTCTGTGGTGTGGTAAAGTCGAGCATGGTGTATTCAAGGGAGTTGGCAGTTCAGCGTGCCGAGATGCCAGCAAAAAATTGGAAGTATGGCTCAAGTGTACTCATCAAGTCTATTTCTATTGCACTTTGTCACATTTTGTTTTTATCAGTACATTGTTTATTTATATTTCAGCCAGGCATTAACACATTTTGCAAGATTTTAACTTCTTTTTTCATCCCTCGTGCTTCCATTGGTATTTGTTTATGCACCAATTGGAAATGCGCAAAAAAAACCCCCAAAAAACAAAAAAAGACAAACAGGTGGATGAAACCGCACTTGGTGATGCATTTGATATATGATTATGTATTGATTTAGGTAGCTTCTTCCTCTTCACCCTCTACACTGCAGACTTTTCATACCTTACCCCGACCTGTCATCTGTTCTCTGATGACTCTGCCATAGTCGGCCTCATCACAGATGAGAACAACAGGGAGTACAGAGAACTGAACCAGGACTTTGTGGACTGGTGCCTGAGGAACCACCTTCAGACCAAAGAGCTGATGGTGGATTTCTGCAGGCGCAGACCTGGTGTTCATCTTAACAATAAACTGGACTGGACTAATCACGTAACAGCACTGTACAGGAAAGGCTAAAGCAGACTCTGCTGAGGCGGCTCAGGTCTTTTGGAGTGCAGGGGGTGCTCCTGAAGACCTTCTTTGACACTGTGGTGGCATCAGCCATCTTTTACGGAGTGGTCTGCTGGGGCAGCAGCGTCTCGGCTGCAGATAGGAAGAGACTGGACAAGCTGATCAAGAAAGCCAGCTCTCTCCTGGGATGCTCTCTGGGCTCAAGCTGTCATCTCTGAGGACTAACAATGCCCATCCTCTGCAGGAGGAGATAACAGCTCTGGAGAGCTCCTTCAGCGATAGACTGATTCACCCAAAGTGTGTGAAGGAACGCTATCGCAGGTCATTCCTGCCTGCTGCTGTCAGGCTACATAACCAGCACTGCTCACAGTAGACTGGACCATGGACACTTTATTGACACTATGGACACTTTATGGACACCACAGCTGTTTGCTGTTTTCTGCACATACAATCACTTGCACCTTATCCACTGGTCATTTTCATTCACTGCTGCTCATTATTATCCACTTCCTATTATTTTTATTACTATTATCATTATTATTATTATTAGTGTTATTGTTATTTATCGCCATCTCTTGTATTTTTTGTACTTATTTGCATGTTTGTTATTTAAGTTTTTTAAGTTTAAATTTGAAATCTTTAATCTGACTCTTTCTCCTTGACTGCTGTAACACTGGAATTTCTCAATTACGGGATCAATAAAGGTGAATCTTACCTTATCTTATCTTATTATGCAAATTAAATGCCACAAAATTCAACAGGCCTGTGGTGACTTTAAATGCTGAATATTCTCATGTAAACTGAAAAGATTTCAACAGGGTTAGGCCACTGTGACCACTGAAGTGACAGCTACTATAATACACTTTTAAAGGGATATAATGAATCAGCTAGAATTGTAACTGGTTTATAGTCTATTTTCTGTTCCATCAATAACTCTGTCTATTGTTAATATTTTGTTCCTGTTATTCTTCTTAAAGTTTAACAGTGTTTCGGTAAAAGAATATGTATCTCAGGCATCCTATCCTGTATAAATATAGGTTAAAGACTGTGAATAAATAAGCATTAGATTCAACAGGGATGAAAAACACAGTTCCTCCACATATTTATTTTATTATGAAAAATAGCTATGTCAAGCAGGCAGGAAGTAGCTATCTGAGCTGTTGTATATGTGTGTGTGTGTGTGTGTGTGTGTGTGTGTGTGTGTGTGTGTGTCTGTGTCTGTGCGTATGTGTGTGTCAGTAAATGGCAGCTGTTCTCACAGCAGCTGCAAGGCTATGATGAGGTGGTGATGGTGATGTGCCTGATAGGTGAGTCACTCTTTGTAGAGAGAAGAGACATAGATATATGTTTATTATTCCTTCAAAGTAGATTTGATCAGATTTTAGAGAGGAGTTCCTTTGCTTTCTGATTTGTTGCCATTTTGTTCTTCTTGAACAAAAGTGCTGTTCCCACTCACCCAGATCTCAGTGTGAAAGCCTTGCTAACCAGCTACATGACTGCTTTTTGATGTTTCCCTGTTTTTCTTCTGATATGACAGCTTGTTTTGTGGCCTTTGCCATAATGCAATGGTGTTCTGGTCTAAGTGTATCACATGATACTAGTGACATTTTAATGGTCAAGCAGAGCTAGATTTTAAATTAGTAATACAAGAAATATATTACTCATAATCTTAGCCATGTTTGGGGAATTTTATGAACATATTTTGAATAATATCCAACACAATGTAAATTCAAAACTTTTCCAAAATATTCTTTTAATTCCAAACTATTTCCAGGCCTGGAAGACTATTTTTCAGATTTCTAATAATTTCCAATTTCATCACATAATTAATTTTATGACCTTGGGAACCCTATTTTAATGTGAAACGTTTTTAAAAGTGTTGAGATTTGCTTTTGAATTAGATCAGAGAACAGTAAGGCCCCAATCACATGGAAACCATTTTGCAGGTTGCAAAACGCGGGGTGCACTATGCTGCCTTTTTTAAATTGAATGCCACAAGTGAAAAAAAGAAGAAGCTTGCTGCGCTTTTTTATTGTTGCCAGGCAACCACGAAATCATCTCCTTATTCTGACCTCCCCGCGTAATCAATCCACCCTTCATTTATTTATTTTAGTTATTTGACAGTAATTAGCAGCTAGTTCCTAAAATGAACAGGCAGAGGGTACTTGCTGTAGCTCTGGTTGAGGGTGAGAGGCTGTCAGCAAATAGTTTGTTGGGCACAGGGAAACGGAGATCTGTGTGGGTACATGAGACCCCAAAAAAGAGGGTTGATCATGGGGAGTACCACCAGTAGTCCAGGAGCCAAAAGCTTCATTCTCATTACAAACAATTGCAAAAAGCCGCCTCCAGCTGCTGTACACTTTCTGTGTGATCGAGGCCTAATTCTGTTGAAAAGAGAAGTGTGACATAATTCTATTGCTGCAGCATAAAACTGGATTTTATTTGAGAAAATATGGTAATAGCACTTCTGAAATGTTGAACTTATTTTGCATTATGACTCAAGAAAACCTTTAAGTCATCTGTAACTTTGTGAGACATCTTGCTAACAGAGACAGACAGACGGGGGTTATAAACATTATCTTTGTTGGCAGCAATGACGAAGCCCCTGTGTTGTCTGAATGAATACAGAAGACGAAGGCAGTGCAACAGGCATCACATGAATAGATGTGGCAATCCACCGCGAGGGATGACCAACAGACAGATCTGAGACGCAGCAAGCCGCGCACTGATGCTGAGAAACAACGAGATGTGTGATAGCGAGGTGTGAGAGACGAACATGAAGCAAAGAGCATGACAGAGAGAGAGAGAGGATGGGAATACGAACAAGACTGCTGGAACAAGAGACGGTGGGTGGAAGAGAAAGCGAAGGAGAGCGGACAGCTGTGGACATTTCATTACACAGACAGAAACAGAGCTGCTCTTTTAAAGCTGACATGACAACACAGTAACTGAATCCCCAGAACACATCTGTAGGGAGCTTCCCCTGCAGTCTGCATGTCTGGACCCATATTAATCAAACAGCTCAAAGAGAAAGACAAAGTAAAGTCATAGTTTTTAGCTAACCAGTTTTTACCATTGAACCATTTTAATAGAATATTACACTTTGGGCTGACCGGAATGCTTCAAAGCTTCAAAGCTTTAATCGTTGCCATGGTAATCAATATCTGAATCAGTATTATAATGCTTCGATTTTTGTTTTGTTTTTCACCATTACAAATGCTGGAGGAAACTGTAAGGAGGTGGCAAGAATGAAGTGTTTTTAGTGCAGTCACTGACCCTCTCTAGGGCTGCAGCGATATACCGGTTTCAAGGTATACCATGATATCAAAGTTGATTGTTGTTATGCAGTGTACAGTTGTTTATCTACAATATTGAGAAAAAGCAACTGGCTGTGAATCTCCTATTTATTTTAGTCATTTTCTAAGGGGAGACTTTTTACACATCCATTAAAAAAATGGTTTCAAGTTTCATGATGCAAACCAACCCCATCTCACTGCGAAGTCATCAAACACCTGCGCTTGTCAGGGACTTCCTGCACCAGACACAGACGAAAAAGCCATCCTTTCATGTCAGCATTCACACGGCTGGATGCCATTACTGTGTAAGGCTGGGTGGAAATTGGATGGGTCCAACAATCACAGATTTTCACACAGGAGGCCGGTGTTCTCTTCCTGTATGATTGTGAAGGCAAACCCTGTTCTTTTTTCCTAAACCCAACCACGTGCTTTTGTTGCCTAAGCCCAACAAAATGCGTATGTTGGCTAGACGTGACCACATGCATTTGTTGTTGAAGGAAAAAAATGTCAATTTGCGGTGTTGCCTAGGATAATCATGACATTTTGATATCATCCCATGCCTGGTAGGAACCAATGGGCTTAGAGCTGAGAATCAGAGACAGGATAGGGAAGTCACAGAGTACTGAGGGAAAGACTAACAACATTGTTGCTTACAGTCTTTTCATGGGATTTGTTGACAATAAAACACAGTATAATACCAGCCTTGTTTCTAAAAAATTACTTAATTTTTGTAGTTGTTATCTCTCTGTTAGTTCTGGTTTGTTAAATGCTTATACAATCAGAGTCTGATGTTGTTCTTATTGAAAACACATCTATCCCAAACAGATTCCATCCCGAGTTTTGTCAGAACACATCAGGGAAACTAAATTTGTTGACCAGCTGATAAAGTCCCTGTCAGTACTTTGCAAGTTTCTCTTTAGCGTATTATTCGAAGTCCAATAATGTTCCAGCAGCTGCACTGTTCAACTGTCCACTGAACAATGAGAACAGATAGGAAACATGGTGTTTTCCCATCCTGCATGGCAGCCACGCTTGATGGAGATGTACAGCCTTTATATTGTGTGTTTGTGTTAGAAAAGAAGGTGCAGAAACACAGTGAAGCTAAATGCTTTCAAACACTGCCAGCTGACAGTCAACATAAATGACTGCACATAATCACAAGGAGAAAGGATGAGAGAAAGTCAGCAGAGGGGTGTGTGGAGATGTTAGGAGCTCTCTTTAGCTCATCAACCCCCTTCAGCGAAATAATTTGTCTTGCTTAAATGCTCTCTGCGGTCTCCAAGGCAACCGCTGTGCATCCTGTAGCACACAGAAAAGGCTAAAGGGCTGCTGTTAATGGAGGTTACATCATCCCATTTGAACCCAGGCGCATGGTAATTGCATTGCCTTTGAACAGACCCCTCAGCTCATCACACAGGGGTACCTGAGTGTAGCATGGATGATGGACAAGCAGCAGACAATAGCGTTATTTCAAAATGGGTACACCCCCTCTGGCTTCTATAAAACCCAGAGGATGGTGAGGGGGCCTCAGGTTTAAGGAGGCTGCGAGGGGAGGAAATGATAAAGGCTCAGAGCAGAGATGCAGACAGAAAACAAGTAAAAGGAAGAGACAGACATGTTTATTAAAATAGCCCTACGGATGAGCAGGATATAAAGGACAGTTGCATAAGCTACTTCAGCCGTACATCCCATACTGCAGCCTTCAAGCAAGACGGCTGATATAATGTGAATGGAGGGATGAAAAGAAAAAGACACTGAGAGCAGAGGATGCCATTTTGTTTCCGAAACTCACAGAGGTGAGTAAAAGCTGAAGATGGCAGAAGGTTCTGGAGAGATTAGAGACAAAAGTTTAAGTCACTTCAACAACAGGACCATACTGATGTTTTGACCGTATATAAACTGTGTGTGCTTTACATTACAGTCAACCATTAGGTGCATCACAGTTACAACTCCTGTTTCAAGTCACTATGATGAGCCCAAATTAATACATTGGAGGTGGAAGACCCACCTGCCGGTTCCCGCACGGGAGAGAGAATTATGGATAAGAGCGGGTGCCAGCATTGCTCTGCAGTTGTAGGTCATGTACATATCTGTACATACATATTCGTACATATCCAACATATACTAACATCAGCCAGATGTGCAGATCACAGGGATGAGGAAAAAACAAACCAGAGGCCAGCTCCTTATCTCTGTGACTTTCTAGCGGCCTTAGACTGCAAGATCAGAACAGAGTACGTTGTAGACGTTGGAGGTGTATTAATGCAAACACACTGAACGTGATAACGCACAGTACGACATTACCTAGCTGTGCCAATCACCGACACCCATCTAGGCCTATAATGTAGCATATAATGACATGACAACACACAACAACCTTCTGGGTATTTTTTCCGGTGGCACACTGGCGGAAGTGGAGTGGTGTGGATCAGTGTGGATAAATGAAGAATAAAAAAAATAAACAGTTTATTTAAATTAAATCCTGTTGGTTATGCATTATATTACTTCGTTACTGAAGGTAAAATATTAGTGTAACAGGTTACTTTTACAACACATTACCACCAACGCTGGGTGCTACAGAGAGGCCTTGGCCTACACATCATATTCCAGACATTCCAGACAAGGGAACATGCTTGTTTGGTACACACCCCAGCAAATATCACATCATTATCATTTTTATTTATATGTATTTCACTTTTCAGTGAGAATAAAATGCAAAAATTACCATTCTTACTAAAATCACAAATCATATCGCAATATCTGTGAAGAAAACTGCAATTTTTTATTTTATTTTTTTCCATACCATGCAGCCCTTCTTTTTAAACATATGGCGCTACACATAAGGCACAAAATTAATACAATATACTCGTGAAATGCTGGTAAAATATGCAAGTGACTCAAAAATAACAGTAATCTATTAAGTAGTAAAATTAAACTATCACTAGCCATTTGGCCAGTGGACAGTGAATTTTGTATCCTGGCTGCACAGCTGCCTTTTTCTGACTGACTGACCGCTGAGCTGTGGCAGTGCACCAAGATTAAGGCTGCATTATATAACATGTTAGCATTAACACTGCAATGCACGCATGCGCAATAGTCGCATCACAGGATGTGTGTTGTCAAGTAACTAAAAAAACTCAAACACTTCATGTCACAACTTTTTTGCTGCTTGATATAAAAGGAAAAAATAACAGGGTTCTTATTTTATGTGAATGATGTTGGCTGCCAAGCTTTCCCCTTTAAGGCAGGTTGCATGTATATGTGATGTCATGTGGCGACTAATGTTATGAGAAGTGAGACTCTCTTGCATGTGTGTAGAAAAGTATGGTAACTGGGCCAACAAGTGCTGTAGACACAGTGAAGCCCATGCTTTTCGGTAGTCAGCAGAAAGTGTCTAGATATGCTCAGGGTCCACAGTTAACAACTGTAAAAAGGTTTTGTGTTTGCTACACAGAAGATATAAAGCATCTGTTTAATGCAACATTATCACGACATCTTCTGATCATTCATCACCAAAGAAGTGCCAGTTTGTGAACTATTTCCAAACTACAGCCTTCATTATTTGTAATCTAATTTCTATGCCAATCACACTAATAATCTTAGAATGAATAACTGAATGAATCTGCTCTTACAACTGGAACCTCGCCTTCTACGACTGGCTTTGGAAATGCCCTCGTTGAGGACTTGGCCTTTATTGATGTCGACCCCAGCAGGATTCGAACCCTAGAGACAAGTGCTCTAACCACTACACTAGGGAGGCCCCCTTAAAATAATTACTTCCAAATAAAGCCATTTAAGTCATCTGGTGCAAATTCCTGTATTATTTTATATTGCAATACATACTGCAGAAAAAAATGTTGCAATGTTGTTTTTTCAGCAGCCCTAACCAAAATCATGCAAATCTTTGTATATATGAACTGTTTGCAAAGTATGAAGCAAACTTCACTTTAACACCCAAAATATTAGAGTTGATAAAGGTATAACAACCTCACCTTAAAAATCCCAGGGAGACAAATGAACTACTGAAATGTGTGGATATGGGTGTGTATGTGTATGCAGGTGGGTGTGTTTAGTGTATGCTGCCTTGACAGTAACCACAGAGATACACTGGAGCACAGGGACACAACTCACTGGTGCATTTCATGCAAATAGCCAATCTGCTTGACTCTCATCTGTCAAACAGCAAAAAACATCTGTCCACACACAGTTCTACATCTTCTGCTTTACACTGAAGCTCAGATAAAAACAGCTGGGAGCACTGGACCTGTGTACAGGGATCAGTTTCAGTCCAAAATTAGAAGAGTGATGACTATTCTTATAAAATGTCAAGGCACAACATCTGAGTCTGTTTACACCTGGTATTAACATGCTTTTCAGTGATCTGAACACAAGTAGATGGCTGAGACCAACACATTCTCACTCCTACCTTGTAACATATCAGTGGGGGACGCATGATAAATATAGGGCCAATAAATTATTGGCACGATTTATAAAAGTAAAAGAAATCATTCATATTCATATGCTGCATCTGTGTGAAAAACAGTTATAGAAAAAGAAGCAAGAGAAGATGAAAGGTGGACTATTACAAGCAATATTTCTGTAAGTTATTTCAACACATTCTCAATCTGAACTCGTCACACATCAACATTTGGACTTTCCACCTCGAGATATGATATGCAAGGCACCCTGGGTTTGTTGGTTATTGATGTTCTGGGACACTGTGTCAATTTCAGCCTGTGACATGGATTGTCTCTTTTCTAAATGCAGTTCCCTTTTCACAGGAAATGTACAGTTTGCATACAGTCTCTTTCAAAATAAATGAATTACGTCGGTACAACAGGGTAAACTGCTGTTTTTTTCCGTCAACAACAAACACATGTGGTCACGTTTAGCCAACACATGCATGTGGTTGGGTTTAGGAAAAAAGAACAGGGTTTGGTTTTACAATCTTACAGGAAGCCAACACTGGCTTCCAGGGGGAAAGTTGGTGGTTGTTGGACCCATCCACCACCCCTCTTACCCGGTAACTGGCCACATATCATGTCGACGTGAAAGGACAGCTTTTTTCCTCAGTGGCTAACACCAGAGGTCACTGATCAAGCGTGGGTATTCGACAACTTAGGAGTGAGACTGGTTTGCCAAGACACATTGCTTTTTACACCTGTGTCGATCATGTGTCTGAACATGACCACTTGATTTCATTATTTCCTATGCAGGCTGTTCTCATGCATGTATGTTTATATGTTTTCCTATGAAAAGTAATGCACCAATATTCATACATATCCCACATATTTTGGAAGGCAACAATCATGTGACCAATGCGTTGATGGAAGTAAAGAAGGAAGCGGTCCCGAGCAGTCTAGTTTGGGGGAAGGTTGGGGCAGTGGATGGGTCACAGGAGGTTCCCCCAGGATTTTCCCCAGTAGACTGGAGTTTGTAACCGTGTGGACTTTACATCCTCAGCATGTTTCTTTACGTAACTCTAACCGCTGTAACTTTACTTGGTTTGGTTAATAACATAACTTAACGCCAAGGATGTAACATCATTCTTGGGGTATTAGTAGAATATCATACGAACTGTTGTATGAGGACATGTTGTTCTATGTCACTTACACTAGAAGATCAAAGGGCCCTGCACACAGTTAATACATTCACACTCTCGCTAGCATGCTTGCTAGTCACGTTAGCAGTTAGGATAGTACGGCTGGAGATATCGCTGTCAGCAGAATCCAACATGTCTCCTTCCATAAGGAAACACAATGAATGGTCATGCAACACTTCATCTTACTATAGAGCATTAGCATGCTGCATCATTTGCACTACAAAGGATATGTGGTAAAATGTGTCCCCGACCACTCTGCGACTGCAAGTAGTTTGAGTGATCAGATCACAATCATCTTGGTGGTCGCTTACATTTGTATTGTCCACTTGTGACTGGATCCCCAAAGATGCATATTTATACCAGGTGTAAACAAGATCCAAGTAAGGACAAGATTGCTTCATTTTTATTTCAGTGTTTTTTTTAACTGAAAATTACTTTCCAACTCTGAAAATGGGACCATCCAAGGAACACGTTAATGCAGCATAAATTTCAGAAGATTTCGACCTTTTATCTCGTAAATTTGATTTATTCATTTTTTTCTTTTTCAAGCTGACCAGTAGTTGACTCCACCAAACAAACCAGGTCTTCAGTCTGTATCTACAGTGATCAAGTCCTGTCCAATTTCCTTCAAATAAAAACATCAAACTTCCTTTGAGCTAAGGGGCACATCAAAACTGATCCCATCCTTCCCCTGTCCTCACATTAGGACACCTACTCCTCCCATTTCTAATTTCTGCTCTCCTGTCACGTTTTACCCTTCACTCCACTGTGATAAACAATCCAAGGCACTGCTTCAGAAATAGCCGCAGAGTCTGTCTAATCTGTGATGACAGGCCCACCGCTGGCCCAATTACATAACCTGATGTTGTTTTTAGGGGAGGAGAGAGGGCTTCATCTGGATGGGAGCGAATGTGACCCAAGTCCAATCATACACACAAAAACAGAGTGGACTAATAAGTGACTATGTGGTAGTGTTGGAGGAGATTTGGGCTGTGTGTTAAAACATTCTGGAGGATTCACATTGAGCGGCTGTGTGCTGTGACATAATCATACTGAGCTAATCCCTTGCTGCCCTGAGCTCCTGCTAATAATGCTAATAATGCTAATTGATTTCATCTGTAACTCATTATTTAGTCATTTCAATTTGATGCAAATTGTTATTATGTTTGTAGGAAGGATTTAAATGAGTGAATCAGAAAAAAATCATTAGATCATAGATCATTTGGGGTTTCTGGAAACAACGACTGCAGGCTGTCCTCTAGACTCTGCCATCAACCCCAGCATCATTCATGGGGAAGAACTCAACATCAAAATGTGAAAAAGGGGCTGGCCAATATAGGGAAATAAAATATCACAATGTAGTCAATGAGCCCTTGTTAGCAAGCTGATGACTGTCAGGACTTTGCCTCTTCCACTCCAAAAGTGCAGCTGCAGGCTACGGTAAGCTGTCCCGGTGTCTTTAGAGTTTTTGTCTTTTTTTTCTTTAGACTCGCACAAGTAGGCAGGGGTGGAGAGGTGACATTCTTATGTAAACAAACATGCACTTAAACACAACCAGCAATGTCAAGGGCAGCAAAATGATCAAGGTCATGTCCATGTATTGTATAGTAAGTTGATAACATAAGTATTGTGACAGGCCTGATAAACAGAACGAAATGCAACCACCTTGAATTTCATTCTTGCCAAAAACATAAAAACTTCTTTGCCCACTAATTCTTATTTTTCTCCAGGGAGCATTCATTGCCTGAGGTCATTCATTTCTGACGGAGTCCGACAAACAGCAGTTGACACAATCCCCCCTTCATGCACACATCGAGGTTATCTGCTTCAATCAGGTACCTTACAGCATTACACTTTAGACAGTTGTGTCTGCCAGCAGTGCCTTACATCACTGCTCTGTGTGTGTGTGTGTGTGTGTGTGTGTGTGTGTGTGTGTGTGTGTGTTTGCGTGATGGCCACACGGGAGCTGTGAGCCTCTGCTGAGCTGAGCTGCCTCCGGCCTGGATGTTTCTGCTGCAGCAGAGGGAGGTCATGACTAGGTGGCTTCATTACACACATCACTGATTTGATTCACTACATTCACTGTCTTGTGCAGTCGTACAGGGTGTTCAGCTTAATGGTGTGTTCTGCCAGGGGGTGGGTGGTGAAGATGTAGCAGAGGAGGGAAAGAAAGGAGGTAAAGAGGATAAAATGATGAGTTAGACACCAGAGAGCAAGACAAAGGAAAAAATTAGATAATTCAATCCACTCTGTTTTAGAACAAATAAATAAAGTTTGGAACACGAGGGACAATATGACATGGACTTATCAGATAGCGGTCATGCTTTGTTTACCCAACCTTATCACTCAGACCAGAGATCAACCGATGAGTTGGAACTCAATCAGTCAGGAGATCAAAGTCCAATTAAACAGCCAACAAAACACACACACACACACACACACACACACACATGCACACACCAAACAAACTATATGTATGGCCAGACAACCAAATGTCCTCATTATACAGACAGGCGCATTTTTTCAGATTTTTTTATACCAGCCCACCCCTAATGCTAGCCATGTCACGATACCAAAACTTTAGTAGTCCATACCAATATCAGTGAAATGCCACAGTTCTCAATACCAAATACAAAACCACTGTAAAAAAAAAAAATCCACCTGGCTTTTTTATGCAATGTGAAAGGTTTTAATCTGAATTCACACCCAAATCAAATCAGACTCTGTAGTAGTCATAAGTATTTATTGTCTCTGGCTCTAACCGTCATTAATGGGAACACAACACCCGGGTGAACATGTTTATTTTAGCTCCTTAGCTATCGGGATGCAATGACCCGTCCTCTCAAAACACTGTCAGTCTTCGCCCAAGCAGTGCTCAAACATCAGTCCAAATGAGTCTGTACAGACTTTGAAAGATTGACTGAGTAAGTCAGAGATAAAAGAAGTAACCTCCGTGAAGTTTTCTTTCCTCCATGCTGCTGTCTACTGTTTACCTGTTCTTTGGCCTGTCCGTGACATTGACGTGACACACACACACACAAAAAAATCAACCAAAACACACCAATCCGCCTTAAAAGGCAAAGTACTAGTCTGTATGGGTTCATGTGTGGACCCCAGGAAGAGCAGTCGTTACTGTGGTAACAACTAATGGGAATCCTGAATAAAGCATAAAGAATGATTTTTACATCCTATACTATATGAACATATTTCTCATCCACCATTGATGCTGTTCAGCACTTGTACATAGAAGATGTGACAGTTGGTCTTACGGTAGACGATCTGTCCCGCACCTCTGTCACTCTGACTGGACGGCTGGGTAAAAAGTGATAGTGACAAGTGCAGCATTTTACCCTAAGTTGAACATTTACAACTTTTTAGCAACTAGAAAGAAACAATAAATGTGCAGCAGTCAGTGTAGAATAGACGCTCAGCGCCTTGTCACATTGCTGGTGTTTGTAGCAGAGTGTAAATACACAGCGCTCACTTCTACACTTCTTTTTGACAACTGTGGTTGCCATCTTCAATGTGTTGTTTTTCTGTGCTGGAAGGCGTTTTTCTTCTTCCTTTAGCATTTAATGGCAGCCTAGTACACTTGTAGCCCACTGTGTTGCCCCCTCATATCCGGAAGAATTACAATTGTAGTAATTGCAGTACTGGAGAAAAACAAGTACTGTCATTTTCAAAATGTTGGCATTGACTTGGTATCAAAGTATCACTTCTTGTGATATCCCTTCCTAATGCAAACCCTGATCTCCTCACTCTTAGGTGGTGTTTAGCAATATAAAACCTCATGCTACTTCTGCCTTTGCATCTGAGAGACTCAGACTCTGAGAAATTGTTCTGCAGCCACAATAGGATACTAGTCAGGAAAACACAGACATTAATGTTTGATCATATATCCAGTGCTGTCAATGAGTTTGCTCAGATCAGAATGCTTTTTGTCATTTTTTTGTGAAATAAAGGGTTTCACGTAAAGCTCATAACTCAATTTGCCAAAATTGAGCCTCCAATGAAGGATGCACAATATTGGATGTTTTGCTGATATCTAACAACTTATTTGGCTGATAACCAATATCAATATATCCACTTTTTTCTCTACCTAATTTTAGTGATCAACATTAACATTAACATCATATTATGCATGCATACTCTTATTGTGATGGCTCACCAGCAGATGGAGACATGAAATAGAATACTTTCAATGTATGTAATATTCATTCATTGTGCAAACTAAGAAAACACATGTTGGCAGATTCTAATAGTTCATTTTAAAGTCAATCTTGGCCAATACTGATGACATGCTGATGTTATCATGCATCCTTACCTCTAATGAATGCCACAGTCTGCCTTCAAGTGAAACCTAATCTTATGTGCAAAGAGCACTATGTGTTGATCTTAAATAAAGCTTGTCAAACAGCTATATGCATGAGAGGAGGCAACTAAGTTTGTATATTTGTGAAGTTTCATGCCCCTGCAATCTCCGTCAAACACACTGTTGCTTATTATTAGCCTAAAAAGCAATTATATAAGAAATAAATGCATTTCAGCTGTAATGCTCTGTATAATCCAGCGTCTGCTGTGTGTGTCCAGCATGTCTCACAGTGATGTGATGGCCTGTCAGTAGGCAGCAGGGCCCCTGTTTCATAGCGGCTCTAATCTGTCATAAGGGGCCTTAGTTACCGCTGTGCAGCCCATCACAGTTACGTAAGAAGATTTACAGCCTGCCTGACATAACACCACGCTCCACGCTGTTACAATGATGAGGTTCGTTTTAGCTGATGTCGCCTGTGTGTGTCACTGGGGACTAGGAGGTATTATATTACGGCATTACATTCAGCAATCAATAAAAAATAATTCGGGCTCATTAATCATAGCTGTGTCGGTTGTGGTTAAAATCTGGACAGCTTGTTTTCCCCAGTCACTGCCACCCTGCACCTCTGTTTTACCTGCCTCTGAGTGCACATAAATGCTTCTAAGTTAGTTTACTTTTTATAAAACTTCCTTTTTGCAACTCTTTCCCTTGTGTTCCCTTCTCTCTCTGTAAGGCTAAGTTCTCTTTGCTGGTTAAAATGCTTGTCAGTGTTAGCATGGCCTGGGTACAGACTCACACATTAACATACAGAGCAAAGAGTGTGTCATCACACTACATAAACATCTTCTATTGATTCCTCAGTGTAAACACAGCAAATTAAACACAAGTCAAACTTTGCACTAATGGGAAAGGGCAGTGAGCAGGGAGGCAGGGTAAAATAGCGAATAAGATGACAGTATGGGTGGTATACTGCAGTTATATTAGATTTGAAATACCTATGGAGCTTTTATAGGTCCCTGATGTTAACTACTTTTTTTGGACAATATATGAAATATTTGCTATATTTTTTAGAGTTGTATTAGGCGGGGGTGAAAAGAGGAAAAAAAGGTAGAATTGCTGAACCCAAGACTTACAATGGTCTGGAAAGCCCTGCTGTTTATTCTGGCGTCATGTTGGCTAAAATGTTGGTTACTTAAAAAGTTTACAAAAGCAAGCACATCCAGACAATAAATACTTGGTGTTGGACAAGAGATTGTGTAAGCCCAAACACTAGACTATGCTCCCATAAATATTTAATTAACATACCACCGAACAAACACAAACAAACAAACAAACACTCATGTAAACACAACTGGCAATATCAAGGTCAGCAAAATGATCATGGTCATGTCTATGTAAAATACCATAAGATGGTAACGTAATTATCGTGATAGGCCTAAATGTGTGCTTATTGTATACCCACAACCTTTGGGGGTATTACTTAAAATAAGCCGCTTTTACTGCAAACCCTCATTGACTGGTTAATGTTCAAGTTGAGCAAATCCTGATGAGAACTAACTGCCTAACTGACAATGTCACATTCTTGCAGCCCCATTCCTTGCCTTCAGGTACGTCTATCAAAATGCCAGAATGCCACAAGTTTTAAACCATTCTAAAAAACAAAAAGATCAATTAAAATATGCCCAGCAAAAAAACTGACCCTTAAGGTAGGTTTGGACATCTCTAGTAAAAGCTGGTTTAATTTAGGATTTTAAATTTCTTAAAATATTATTATTATATTATTATTATTAATATAGGGATAGTAAATGATCCGATTCTTACCGCTGAGAAGCTAGAACAAGATTATTTTTCTGTTGATCAACCGTTTTAGCTGTAGCTTTGGCATTATTGCCCAAACTCAGGAACTGAAAACCATTTTTAAAAGAGATTCTCAGGATAGATTTTTTTTGTAGTAGGCCGCCTAGCTACAGTTAAACACAATTCTGAGCTTACACTGTTTTATCTGAGCAACCTTGAACAAGACAAGCTATGAGGGAAATGTCAGTGACATTTTCATACAAAAGCTTGAGTTCCTGCAGGACACGATTTGACATTCTGAGATGGCACCACAGGGAAACAACAAACTTGGTTTTCAGGATGGGGTTAATGACCTTTTACAAACTTGGAATGCTGATATACATAAAAACATATAAGGACGGAAAATGTGCGCTTAGTGCTACACACGCTGCACTGGGCAAAGTGAGAACACTGGAGGATGTTTTGCATATAAGGCATCCATTTTGCTTTTCTACCGCATGTTTGTCAATGCACATATGGGCAGCAGACTAACTTTACATCATGCAGACTCTAGCACACCCTCAAGGCTATACAGACCACTGCTTCTTCTGATCCACTTTCGTTATTTAAAAAGTTGCTGAATCAAGGGCTTCTGGAGCCACTTCCATGGTACACCTTTCTGAAGTCTAAATTTGGAGGCTCATTCATCTTCTAACCGCTTCATCCTCTTGAGGGTCGCGGGGGGGCTGGAGCCTATCCCAGCTGACATCGGGCGAGAGGCAGGGTACACCCTGGACAGGTTGCCAGACTATCGCAGGGCTGACACATAGAGACAAACAACCATTCACGCTCACATTCACACCTACGGACAATTTAGAGTTATCAATTAACCTAGTCCCCACAACTGTCCCCGCTAACCACCACACCACCGTGCCGCCCCAATTTGGAGGCTCATTCTACAATTTTTTTTTTTTAACATTTTCCAAAGCTGACAGTCAAAAATCGTGCCCACTTCACCGGATTGTTCAGGTGTCCATTGTTGAGAGGGTAGGCCAGAGTTGACCTTTTCTCCCAGGCTCTCTTTTTCAGTCTTCATGCAACTATCTCTGTAACTTCTTCTCTGAACGCCATGAATACCATTTAGGAAAGGCCTTCTCAAATTGTGTGTAGTTATCCCCATTTAATTGATTATCTAGTCTCACGTTTCTCTTTGACATCAGGCCTTCAAGAGTGGTTGTTCACAACAGTTATAAACACTCTTGGCCTTTAGACATGGCTGAATGACAGTCTGTATCAACTAGTTTGTCTTAATCAAATCCAAACCTTCAACTGTTTATAAAAACCACAATTTACATAAAGTTACACACAAACATGCAAAAGAACAGTGACATTGACTTTCCATGGTCAAGGCCCCTCGGATAAGCCAAAACAAGCCCCCGAACTCCCCCTGGTTCCTTTGTCTCCTTCGTCTCTCATAGAGAGAGAACATATGGAGCTCAAGGTCAGAGGTCATTCTGAGGGAGGGGCTCCTCACACCTCCCAAGATCAACTGCTCTCTTTGCTGTTGGAGACACAGAGGCATTTGCAAAGGGATATGATCAGTCAGCAACAGCTAGCAGTGTCCTCTGAGGTCACCGGGTCCCGCTGACTCCCACAGGCAAACGATTCATCATTATTGTCCCCCCCCCCCGATCCTTGAACTTTGACTAGCAGCACATGGCAGCCTCTCCTACACTGTATGAATCTAGGATGAGACCACACATCCCTGACACTCAACATGTCAGTCAGATGACAGGCAGGCTTAGGGCTCCTCAACTTACAAGAGCATTGAACCTAGCAAAGCAAACAATAAAGGCAACCAAAAGCCCTTTTTAGATAGGGATTGTGCAAATTTGCAGGAAAGTCCAATCACTCTTTTTTCAGCATTGGCAGTATAAAAGCAAAATCAGGGAGTGCGGCAAAATGCCGCCTGCCTACTTCTGTTTAAACAGAAAGCGCCTTTTTCGGGGCAATGGGGGACGTGAGCAAGTGTTGTTGTTGTGTTCATTTCTAACCACACCCACAGCTAATGGTACACACTACAACATGACTGGGATGCTGAATACAGTAAAATGATATAGGGATTCAGACCCTTGTCGGATTGTCTAACAGTGTGAGAAGCCTCTTCCTCCACCAACCTTCCAATGACAAAATGGGAAGCTGACTGTCAAACTATTTCTTAACTTTCCAAAATGGACAATGCTTATTTTACCCAGCAACTTGTCCAGGTGTGCACAGCTGTGGAAGTAGGCAGGGTACGAGTGTCTCTCTCCAGCTTCCTTACAGAGTCCTCACATCCCTTGTGGAGATCCCAGGGGAGACGGGGTAGCAGCACAACTCCACCTAATGCAGGCATGGGCACCCCAGATTAAAACGTCCAAAAAACACATAATTGACACCACAAAATATCTCCATACTGCTCGTCCGTAGTGATCCAAGTGTCCTGAAGCCCCAACATAAAAAGTTGTTTGGAAATCGTCACTTAAACCCTGTTTTTAGCCTCATTGTAGCCTGTAGCTCTAACTGCCTCTCTGTGGGCTGCGCTCACATATGTGAGCTTGCGCGAGACCGTGAGACATGGGCACCGCCCTCAAGTGTGTTCACGTGCTTTCGCTGGTTTCGCAAGCGTGCACACGTGAGCTCAGTGTACACAGAAGCAGTTAGAGCTACAGGCTCATTTTTCCAAACAACTTTTTATGTCAGGGCTTCAGGACACTTGGATCACTACAGACGAGCAGTATGGAGATATTTTGTGGTTTCAATTATGTGTTTTTTGGACGTTTTAATCTGGGGCGCCGTCAGCCTGCATTAGGTGGAGTTATGCTGCTACCCCCTCTCCCCTGGGATCTCCACAAGGGATGTGAGGACTCTAAAACTTAACCTGAGCCTTCCTCGGCATATAGGTGAGTAGATAATGGCTGAATTTTCATTTTTGGGTGCACTATCCTTTAAGTCATTCTTCACACAGCTACTTCCATCAAGGTGTGTGTATACAATGTAGTCCAACACCAGGAGGGCCCTCAAGGAGGAGAAACTGTCTTGAGAGTTACTATCCCTATTGTAGGATTCAATACATCAAGACCACAAAGACACAGCAGGCTTTTTGCCCCAGCTTACAATGTGGCCACTTGGAACTAGTCTTGCATATAGATACGGACAACATAGTGTGTTTGAAGCTTGTTTTGTCCAACAATCAATCCAAAAGCTATTATATGAGATATTCTTCATAATACAATAAATATAATTCATAATATCACAAAACAGACAA